>NW_009260808.1:20817-90972 GCF_000687185.1 Egretta garzetta
TTGTTCGTTGCGTGACACTGATGTTGCTAGTTCAGTGGCTTCTGTCCAACCACCAGATACTTCAGCAGAGGAGAGCTCGGCCCGTTGTATGGAATTGCAATTCATGCTGAATACATGGCATGGTGTTTTTTCCCACCTGACCATATCCAGGACAGTGAACAGAAATGTGGGAACGTGGGATGAAATACTCTCCCTGCGCGCCTGGTCCTCTGCTGCTGTGTTCACCCTTCAACCTCCTGGCTGAAAACCAAGATCCTCCTCCAAAAATTGGTCGGAAAAACTACTCCCTGCTGGTGTTCTGCCTTAGAGATGGCTGGGCTCTGTCGCACAGGGCATGCTTCCACCCCCTGCTCCCATACTCTGGGTCATCTCAGGCACACCTAAAGCTTTGGAAGGTGATATTGTATCTATTTTTCCAAATTTCTTTGTGCTGACAGATGTCAGTTGTTTGTCTTCTGAAACCGGTCTTTTCAAAATTAGGTATTATGTCCCTTTAAATAGCACAAACCACATGGGATTGGGATTATTTTTGTCCCTAGCTGCCTATAATCTGCCTTTTTTTTTTTTTTTTTTTTTTTAACTGCATTCCATTTGTGATTTGGAGGTTGGGCGGGAGGAAAAACTTCCCATGTGAACATAGTATTTATTACCACTTTTGGTCTTTTTTGACCTCGCTTTGTCTTTCCTATTTGGAACTGAACGTTCAGCTACAATTATTAGGTTTTGGGTTGGGAAGGTTAAAGGGAAGCAGATGTAGAAGAATTAAGCAATGTGCTTAACAGGTAGAAAATCTATAGGTCATCCAGAACTATTAGCCACGCAGCTATTAGGCTTGTAAGCCAATACAAATAAACTCACTCTACTCTAGCCTGTTTAGTGCACAGAGCATTGAATGCAAAAAAAATTCATGCTGAATTTTAGTTCACTGGAGTTAAAGTTATAAAGCAAGTTGGCTGAAGTGTGGTCAATATTTCATTATTTCTTAGAGAAGCCCATTGACATTTGCCTCCATCTTATGAATGAGGACAGAGTTATGGAGATGGTGAGAGGGCATGCCAAATCACGAGTCGTGATGTCTCTGCATCAGTGCAGGGCAGAACTATCCAACATGGTTCCAGACAAGCTCACCTGCCTACTGGGTGCAGCATAGCATTATATGGCCATCAGTACCTAAACAAGTTGATCTAGAGCAGGGCCAGGTACCTCAGCACAGAACCACGTTGTGCGGCAAGGGGTAGTCCCTGTGTCACATCTGTCCATGAGCTCTGTGCCCCAGGACATCCTCACGCCAGCTACTTGCCTGAGCTCCTGCTGATGTCGGATCTCAGGTTGTCACAGCACCTTTCCCTTTCCAGTTCACACCAAAATCTTCCCAGGG
Source organism: Egretta garzetta (assembly GCF_000687185.1). NCBI lineage: Eukaryota > Metazoa > Chordata > Aves > Pelecaniformes > Ardeidae > Egretta > Egretta garzetta. Next base: position 22,196 of record NW_009260808.1, read on the forward strand.
AGTGTTCCTAAGAATAATACTGAAAAGAAAGTGTTGTGTGAATGATACAGGAGTAGTAATGGCAATAGTATTGCATTGCCCTTCTATAGAGCCACTTCACCATAGACCCCAAGGTACAGCCTAAACATGAGCCTGCTCTCTCAGTTTGACTGGGAAATACAGGTTTTATTTTAGAACTAGGGAAGCAAAACTACAAAAGTGGTTTTGAAAGGTCATCAATGCCAGAACAGGAGCCAGCAGGTCTGAATCTTAGCTTCATGTGTTCACTCTTAGCATCCTTTCCATTCTTTGCCTTTGTGAACACTGCTAGCACCCCAACAGCTTGGCTTGCTGATATACAACTCCCCAGATCTGCAGGAGTGGGTCAACTTCCATATCGATTTTGGAAAATGCTACGTTTGAGGAAAATGCAGCAAAGAAACACTGGACTAGTTTGCCCTAGGTTACAGTGGGATTAGGATTCAGGACGCACTTAAATTCTCTGCTTCAATCAATGCGTCCTCCAAACGCATACACACCCATCCCTTGCTCGTAAGCGTGTAAAGGGGGATCTTGAGCTTAAGATGGACCTCACCCTGTTGTCTTCCTACCCCAAACTGGTGAATTACCTCATCTAAAGTCACTCTCCTGAGGTAAACAGCAGATACCCGTGCAGAAGAGACACAAAGACCAGTCCATGCCTCTTCATATGCCAGGACAGGACGGAGAGCAGGGTGGTCTGTAGCTGTGATATGGGTGAAGCAGCTGCTTTCGTGCACAGACTCTGCCCCATGGCAGTTCTGGAAAGGATCAGTGTGACTGTGGAGGAAGGGAGGAGGGCTGATGGTTTCCTGGGTCTCCCTCTTCTTCCTCAACCAAATCTCTGTAATACTGGGAGCACTTACCACTGTGGAAGGATAAATTGCTCAGGAGCCTCCACTCTGTTTCAGCTCCCGGCACATCAGTCCATTTGGGGCTGCAGGCTCGGCTCCTTGTGGCACTTGGCCAGATTATTCCATCTGCAAGTCTTTGTCCAGAGTCAGCTCTGGGTGTCTCTTGATGACCTCTGCTCTCTGCCTCAGCTGTCCCCTCCACCATTTGTCCTCCGTGTCCCTTACTGCGGTGTTTGCTGATGGTAGCTTGTGTTGGAGATGCCCCCAGCCCCCGGGGGCTGTTTGCGCAGGGAGGTTTGGCTGGGGCCATTTGAGCAGCCGGGCAGCTGTGTGGTTTGGAGCTTGAGCAGAGCTTTCCTAGTCCGAGTTACCTTCCCAAGCTGGTGGAAGAGGGATGCGTCAAAAGTGCATTGCCCTTCCTGCTGGCTTTGTTCTTTCCCTGCCTGTCCCATCCTGTGTTTCCCAACCCTAACTCTTGTGCCTGCTGACTTGCGAGCTAACACGAGCACATCTGCCTCAGATAGACCTTTAACTGCCTGATGTTCCCCTCAGGAGCTACTAAGACTTTCCATTGGTGTGTGCTCTGTTACCCACGCCATCCTGGCCCTTGCTTCAATGCATCTTTTCCTCCCGCAGGACCCTCTACTACTCTGTGCCTCCTCCCTAGATTTTGCAGTCACCAAATGTGTGATCTTTCCAGCAATTCATAGCATGCAGCAATCTGACCGGAGGCCCTCTGCTCTGTCCTCCTCTGTGGCCACTGGTGCTGAAGACAGACCTTGTCCTACGCCAAGCCGTCCCTGAGCGTGCCCGTGCCAGTGGGTGAGAGAATGCGCCCTTGCATGTGGCTTTTGTTCTCGGTGCACAACCCACCTCCCAGAGCAGCAGATAAACACAAACAGCCTTTTTCTGCGGTTTAGTAAGCAAAGCGGAGCAGTGCTTCTGAGCCGGTTCTTTAACAGCAAGGGCATCTTCACGTCCTGAGCCTCATGTAAGTAAATCTGTTGTCACGCTTTAGCCTTTCTTTTGTATAACTTTCTGTAGCAGCTCGTCTTAAACTTGTAAAAACATTTTCTGGGAAATGATGCGTAGGAGGTGGGCAATTCCTTCCATGTATTGCCAGCTAATCCGTAATACTCTCCTTTATCATAACAAATGAGGCAGGTCTCTCAAAAGCAGTATCTTGTGCTGTTCTTTTATCTCTTTCCTTTTGCTTTAAGTCTGGAGATGGGGTTCTGCCCAGGATACGTTTTAGAGCACAGAACACGGAGCCAGGACTCCTGGCTTCTGTCTTGAGCACTGGATGCTCACGGCTGTACTAAATCCTGCTTGTGCGGTATCTTTGTGAACTGGAAGGGGCTGTAGGTATGCAAAATACTGTGTTTAGCCATAAATGTTATTAAATGTAGAGGAGGAAAAGAAAAGAAGTGTCACAAAATGCCCAAGAAACCAGGAAACTGGAACTCTTTGAACTGTTCTTCACCCTGGGAAACAGAGCAACTTCTACATCCCACTGGTGCCTTGCTCCCTCACTGTGCCAAAGTGCTTTCTACAAATGAAAGCTCAAGTTTTGTACAGATTCTTGGGACAACATGCTTTGCACCCCATAGGATCTATCCTCATTTCACACCTCTTCTGTTGAGCCATCACCCCTCCTCCTCCAGCCTGGTAGGTGGCACAGGAGATATCACATCATCCCTGGGGAGGAAAATTAGCAAAAAAGTATCTTGGAATTTGGTAAAGCACAGCTCTCTTTCTGCAGCAGGGCTCATCTCCCCTTTAATGGAAATTAAGTGTTTAAATCTTCTCATCTTTGCCTCTTTCTCAGTTTTACTGTGTCCTCTGAGGTGAAGTTCTGCCATGCTACATTTATTTCTCCTTGCCAAGACCTTCTTTATGGCCTTGATTCAAACTAAGTCCAATCAGACACAGTGGAAGGCCATCATATTCCCGTGCTGGGGGTGAGCTTTGGGGGCCATTTATCTTTCTTCCAAGGATAACAGCACATTTGTGTTTGTGTTGTGTGTATGTCTTGGGCTTACACAGAAACTTAAGGATCTGATTCTGGTGGGTCATGCTGGCAGGTATCCAAGCCCCGTAAATCTGGTCATTGTGCTTTTCCAAATGTTTATTGTGCTGTTTAAGCTTTTATGGGCTCTTGTGCGTATTACATATGGTCTGAATAAATGTAACGCAGTATTACTGTGCTTAGCTGAGATGCAGAAGAGCCTCCAAGGGGATCATTAGAGCTGGGGCAGCCATTGCTGGCGTTTGGGGATGAGTTTTTGGTTGAGCTTCCCAGGGTTGGTGGCTTCAGCCCTGTTCTGTTGGTTTTTAAATGACGCTTGATCTGAGGTCGCAGGGGTGGAAATAAGAAGCAAAGAGTTGCAATTTCTCATATTCAGTCCAGGGATTATTGCAGCAAATCTCCCCTTTCTGAAACTCTAACAAAAAGGACTGGATTTTGCATGTATTTGCTGTAGTTCCTCTGTGCTGCTGCTGTGGCAAGGACTGCTCTGATGCCAGTGAGACTCAGGAGAAGCCTTTAAGGAATCAGGGGATGCATAGGGGTGCAGAAGTCACCCGTATTGCTGTAAGTGGGGGAACGCCTACAGACTCTGTCTAAGAGATCAAACGTGAGCCAGCCGGACTGAGCCAGCCAGGCTCCGGCTGGTGGGAGCAGGGGCAGAAACAGGCACATACCGGACGGGTGTTTGAGGGACGGCAGTGCGAAAGTGGTACCCGGCCCAGGCCACCTCTCCCTCTCGCGTCGCAGCCCCAGCAGCATGCAGGGAGCGTGCCTGCTGCTGGGACAGTGCCCCGGCCCTGCTGCTTCGCATCCTTGCTCTCTTCTGTCCCAGCTGGACCGAGGAAAGAAACTGCAGAGGAAAAAACAGCCAGGCTCTAGCCGGCCCTAACAGCTGTAAAAGCAGCCAAGCCAAGACCTTGGGACCTTCAGAGAACGGCCTGCAGTCCAGCTGTGGGCTTTCCTTCACTTGGCCAGTTGCTCTTCTGCTCCAAGGTCTCCCTCTAGCACCGTCACTTCACTTCCACCACTAACCACACTGGCCCCGGACAAACATGGGCTTGCAGTTGAGCTTGCTGCCAACACTGGCCTTCTTCAGCTTGGGCTTTCTGCTCCCTCGCCCCTGCCCTCCCTGGCTATTCAGATTGCGAGTTTTGGGGCAGAAACAAGCAGGTTTGTGTTTCTACAGCAGACTGTATAGGCCCCCGTTTGGGTTGGCCATTAGGGCTGCTGTAACACATACCATCAATAATTGCTCTCTGCTGGGGCGAAGTAGCAGAGGCTTCACAGAGGCACGGGAGAGGGATGGAGGAGGCAGATGGAGATGGGACTGGGAGGAATGGGGGGAGGGCCAGAAGCACTGAGAATCCAAAGCTGTCCTTTGCCTCTGGGGAGCAGAATTTGACACTGCTTCTTACCTCTTAGTTTGTTTTTAATTGAGACTAAAATTCAGATATTCTCTCTGTGTCAGCTCAAACGTTACACCAGTAGAAAAATAGCTAAAAAAGAAAGAAGTGGAGAAAATGTGCATTTGCAGCCAGAGCTAGAGTGCTCCTGGCTGTAAAAATGGATGGGTTTCTCTTTCCTCCTCATTGCTTCAGGCTGAGGATTAAAATGTGGGTTACTGCTGGCTATGCTGAGATAGGAGCGAAACCTCAGGTAACTACTGCACCTACATTTAGAGAATTCCTTTTGCTGGGTACCTGATGCTGGATGCCGCGTGCAGGGAGGAGTGACAGCGCATACTGCAACCCACTTGGGCATGGAAGTGTTAATGTTTTAGACCCTGATCCTCAGGAGCATGGGGACACTGAACGATATCGCAGTACTTTGACACCTAAGAGAAACAGGGGAAGGAAGGACAGCATCTGTTGGGCTTGACAGAGCCTTTTGAACCATTTTTCTCTGGATAGAGGTTTTTCCTATGACCTCTAAAACATGAATGCATTTGGTGCAAGGTCATTTATGGAAGAAATCCCTTCTGCTGCGCTCTCCTCTCTTCGACCTTGAGGCTATTAACATCTCTTGGGTCAAACAGAGACACGGGAAGGATAAATGTAAACAACGGGTAGCACTAACACTCTGGTTGTGATGGGCTACAGCTTGCATGATAGCAACAGCTTCGCTTTGCCCTGGCTAGTTGAATTGGGGAAATAATAATAGGAAATAAGAGGAAAATAATAATTCTGTCATGCAAATGGCCTGCCAAACCCAGCGTGCACCTGAAATTCTCCCTGTGCCATGCTGCGAGGACTTTCCTCGGGCTGCAGTGAGGGAGAGGCTGTGAACCACCTCCCCACAGGGCGCCAGCGAAGTCCGGCACTCGGGGAACGTCCCGCAACAAACTCTTGCTTCTTGCTGCACGGGCGGCTGCGTGGTGTTTGGCACAGCGAGCGACCTCTTAGGGGTTGTATAACGTTACAGGGCAGACACCATGTGCGGTAATGCTGATGATGTCGGCTGAGTTACCCTGGGGATACACCAGGCCTTAGGTTTTTTTTTTGAAGGATGAGGTGGGGCAGTGTATTACTGAGCTTTGCACCACGCTGCGGTGCACATCCTGCTTTCCGCTGCTGCACGTCTGGTGGTGGTGGTGCTGCTTTGACCTGCAGGAAGGGTTTGGACCTGCCTGTGCAGCGCTCGCAGGAGCAGAGGCGTTGGAAAGTGCTGACTTGGCAGCTCAGAATCCTTCTCCCTCCCCTCGTTCAGCCCAGCGACTCCTCAGCAGACTGTTCCCATTAAAAGCAATGATGCTACTTCCACCTCTGTGTGCAGCTGCTCCCCAAAACCTGTGGGTGACCCTGCTTTTTCCAGAAGGGAAAAAATAATGGTGACCATGGGCAGAAAGGCTGTGAATGTTATCTGACTCTGAGGTGGGCTCAGGACATGGGATCGCAGCAGCACATTTTGCCACCAGAGCTGATATTTGAAAACAGGTTTTAGGGTGATGCATTTATTGGATTGAATGTTCCCTCCCAGGTTAGGAAGTCAGTAGTTTGGAAACTGGAGAGCAAATTCCAGAGTCCTGGAGTGTTGCAGCCACTTGATCAGCTACTACACGAAGGTGTTCCAAGGTGTGTTGCTAATGGGAAATGCTATCCGGGGTTTCTTCGCTTCAGGGTGTAAAGCCTGAATAGAGCCCAGGGTGCATGACAGCACTCAGCACCAGGGGACACTTTGAATAAATTTTGTATTTTTAATATCCAGGACTTGCCTAGCTGTAAAATTAAGAGAACAGGCTAAATTCATCCAACTTCCCTTTAAATAATGGGCTCTACCGGGAGCCCACCGGGCTATTTGGCTCCCTCAGGGCTTGGAGGTTCTGGCAAGGGAAGTACCAAATGTGCGGCAAGTGCCGTTATTGTCGTACGGTTTGTGGGCAGCTTCCTTTCGCCTTGCAGTATACATCCGTGCCGATCCCCAGCGCTGCCGAGTAGGCACCGTACTTATGGCTCAGTGTGTCCGAGAGCGAGGGAGGAGGTGGAGAAGTGGCACAGAGAGGGCTGTTTGCTGGCATAGCCCACCGGTTTCCCTTTCCCTGCCCCTCTGTCAAACAGCCTCAGTGTGTGATGCTTCGCAGCAGCACATTTTGCCACCAGAGCTGATATTTGAAAACAGGTTTTCGGGTGATGCATTTATTGGATTGAATGTTCCCTCCCAGGTTAGGAAGTCAGTAGTTTGGAAACTGGAGAGCAAATTCCAGAGTCCTGGAGTGTTGCAGCCACTTGATCAGCTACTACACGAAGGTGTTCCAAGGTGTGTTGCTAATGGAAAATGCTATCCGGGGTTTCTTCGCTTCAGGGTGTAAAGCCTGAATAGAGCCCAGGGTGCATGACAGCACTCAGCACCAGGGGACACTTTGAATAAATTTTGTATTTTTAATATCCAGGACTTGCCTAGCTGTAAAATTAAGAGAACAGGCTAAATTCATCCAACTTCCCTTTAAATAATGGGCTCTACCGGGAGCCCACCGGGCTATTTGGCTCCCTCAGGGCTTGGAGGTTCTGGCAAGGGAAGTACCAAATGTGCGGCAAGTGCCGTTATTGTCGTACGGTTTGTGGGCAGCTTCCTTTCGCCTTGCAGTATACATCCGTGCCGATCCCCAGCGCTGCCGAGTAGGCACCGTACTTATGGCTCAGTGTGTCCGAGAGCGAGGGAGGAGGTGGAGAAGTGGCACAGAGAGGGCTGTTTGCTGGCATAGCCCACCGGTTTCCCTTTCCCTGCCCCTCTGTCAAACAGCCTCAGTGTGTGATGCTGAAACCTGAAGCTGGGAGGGACACGCTGCTGTTTGCAGCCGTTCGGGTTCCCATCAGTCCTGTGCGAAGGCAGGAGCGAGGGCAGAGGCTCTCAACGCAAGCATGCAGTGTGTTCCCTTAAGCCGTTTCCATTGCTCTTGGGCTGCTTAAAGCCATTTGTTCTTTTATTATCCTTTGAAGAAGTTCATCCTCCTCACTGGGGTGTCTCCCCATGAGAAGGAAGAGAAATGTTAATTTGCTGTTCTGCAGCATGGAGAGGACAGGAGGGAGCATCAGGGGATGCAGAGGATCCACTTTGCCGGGGGATGCACTTGGAGAGGAGCTCTTGAAGTGGAGAGAAGCTGGTTTTGCCAGCAGAGTCCTTCTGTGTCAAGCACGGGTGGCTCTGGGGCTCCCACCTCTTCCCCTCCCATGCTGGATGTTGAATGAGCTGTTTGTTCAGCCCCGCACAGCGCAGGGGACAAACCCTCTGGCAGAAGGGTGGGGAAAGGGAACAAATAAAGGATTTATAGTGGGGATGGTTGGTTGGTTGGTTGGTTTGTTTGCAAACAGCCTGCTGCAGGCTTGTGCTCACAAGGCAAACCAAACCACCAGAGCTGCTCTTGGGCTTTCCTCCCTGTAAGCGCTTCGCTGGCGGGCCCTGCCGCAGGCATCAGGGGCTGGCTAGGAAGAGGGTGGCAGGGGGGGCTTGCTCCTGCGTGCCTCCTTCCTCTGCACGTCCCAGGGCTGCGACCTCCCCAACCTGCCGGGAGCAGGGAGGAAGGTGGGAAATGGGGTGACAAGAACAAACTTCCTGCAGCGGAGCCGAGCCTGAGGGCCGGTTCTTATCATAAGAGAACAGCCCTGACGGGAGCAGCCGGAGGGGACCCCATCCCGCTTTCCCGAGCCTCCTGCCCTGCTCACTCTGCAGCTCGCCCGTGGCACAGGAGCCTTGCTGACTCGGCAAGCAGCCCTGCCAGCTTTGCCTGCAGAGAGCCATGCATCCCAGGGAGACAAGGGCTCATGGCTTGGCATCGCTGAGGGAAACGCCATCCAAGCCACATGAGAGGGAGAGGCAAGTTAGCACCAGGCTGCCTGGGAGCGCGGCTGCCCGTGGAGCAGGTCGCGCTGCTGAAGGTATTGTGTCGGGAGAGCCAAGATGCGCCTGCCAGGGACCTCATTGAGCTGGGTGTGCTATGGTGAGCGGCTTCACCTCCTGCCTGGGCTCCGTCTGCTGTGCTCTGGCCAGGTTTTGGCTCATGGCAGCTTCTTGGACAGGACCCTGCTCTCCTGTGAAAACCAGAGGCCGACATGTAGGGCTGACCCTATCCAAATTTTGCCTCAATACACTACAGTCCTCATTCATGTCTCCAGCGTGAGGTGGAAGGAGATGGGAGCGCAAGCACATGTCCCTTCATCCCACCTGCCTAAGGGGCAGGTTACATGGGCGCTGGGAACTGAATTGTGCTGGGCTGGAAGTTCCCACTGAAGGCAGAGCAGTCCCTGTGTCATGCAGTCCCGTCTCACCATTCGAGGGTTGGACCCCCAAAAGCTGCCTTAGCTCTAAAAGCTTAAGTGTGAGAAGGCAGCACCTGGGCCACCTGGCAAGGTGGTGGTGACGCTGCCTGCACGCCACTGCTCCCCAAGCCTGCGGAGCAGTAGATTGTCCATAGGTCCTCTCCTCTGAACCTTGCTGGCTGAAGATGGCTCTTGAATCCAAGGTCTCTAACATTTACTGAACTAAAATCACTTGAAGGCAAATGCTGTGATACCTAAAGTGACTTAGCTGCTGCTGTTGGGTGCCCCCCCCCAAACTTGTCATCTCTTTTATTGCCTTTTTTTTACAGTCCCCTCATTCCAACAGCTTTTCTTGTCAGCGGTGACACAACTCATTTGGTCTTCCAGAAGGTCCACTGTAAGGCCACCCACAGGCACTGCGTATCAGCCTGAGGTGTGGGTGAGCCAAAGTGTCCTCCAAGAGCGTTGTCAGGAGAGGGCTGATCTCATGCAGGTTGGGCTTGTGAGGAGAGCGGCATGAAGTTCAAGAAGGTGAAAGCTGTGTTCTTTGGAGACCAGGTGCCAGGAGACGAAGTGGACCCTTTACGCTGGCAGGAGGGCTCACCAGTAGGGAGGGAACAGCTTCCTTACCCAGGTGTGCACAAGCTTTTTCAGCGTGTCCTTTCCTTCATTCTTGCAGAGCACATTGAGACTGGGGTGAAACTGAGTCGGTGTCTAGTGTCTCCCTACCATCACTGGCATCGGTTTTACAAAGAGCTTCCCCTGGGAGAGGACACTTCACTCCAACATCCCGTTCTTCACCAGCAATGGCTGGCACAACAAACTGAGCTCCCGGTGGGGCGGGCAGGGCTTCACCTGCCCGGTGTCCTTCCCTTCCCAGAAAGCCAGGAGAGGGACTTCTGAGCACACTTCATTGTGCTGGAGGGCAGCCAGGGACCTTAACAGGCACGTCCACCCCCTGTCCACAAAATGCACCATGTTCCACATTGCCCCAGAGGGCAGAGATTTCTGGCTGGTTTTCACACAAAACTCGTGTAAGTCCACTGTGTGTCAACAGATACTTGATGCAGGGAATAACATTTTGGTCTTGTGTGCGTGTGTTTATACGTGGGAATGTGTATGGTCCTTCCACCACAGATGTAGCTCACCATCCCTAATATCTGACTTTCTATTCAAAAACGAATGGCAACGCTCGAAGGTCACGGGCAACTTGCAGATCAGCCTAGCCAAAAAACCTTACCACCGAGCCATGCAAACCTAAATTTTTTAAGGTTTGCACTTGGCGTTTTTTGCAGAACTCTCCTACCCTCTCGCAAAGACGTGTTTGCTGCACAGCTTGTTGCAGCCTGTTATAAATAGCTCCACTTGATGACAAGGGGTCAGGCATGGGAAGGAGCTTCGTTACGGGCTCTGCAGGCAGCTACTGCCACGTCGTGGGGAGATGGTGCTTTGCATGCATTTGCTGTGCAGCAAAAGGCACAAGCTGAGCTGCAAAAAAAAATGCCTTTGGTTTGTGTGGATGTTGGACACGGTGGCGTGAGCGTTCTGCTCTCTCCAGGGATGTGCCCTGCCTCGCCCCCTTGCCACGCTTCTCTGGCAAAGCTGACTTTCTCTTGGCTCCTGCATCTCGGAGAGCAGGAATTCCTCTAGACAGCAGCGGGAAAGCTGTGACATGTTGCGATGAACAGATATGAAATAGCTTTTCCACCTGGCTTCTTATTAGGTGTTACAGCCCTATCTTTTTCCACTAGTCTTATGATAGTCATTTTTTTTTATTTAATAATGTTGCATCTAAGACTTGACAAAGGAATGGGAAAGAAGCAGACTTGCAGTCTTGGACATTAATACTAACGACTCCAGAACCACACCTGGATCAGACATTTGTAAGCATATGGAAGAGATTGAAGATTATCTAATTGTCTCTTTAATACTCGGTACTGGACTGAATCATCTCCCCAGGCCTGGGAAGCTGTGCTGATCACCAGGCTCTCCTTGCTCCAGCTCCACTGAGCTAGAGAGCTGACTTGGAAAAGGAAACCTTTCTCATCCCCGGCTTTGGCTGTGCTGGGGCACTCGGCTGGGTTTCAGCGTGGAAGGTGTCACTGGCTTGCTCGCGTTTTTGGCTGTGAAAGTCAGAGTGACAGCTCGTCTTATGGCCAGATTTCGTGCGTGATCCTGTTAGGGGAGTTGTCAGCACCTAATCTGGGTGTTTGCTGTCATCCAAATAGTATTGCCAGTGCGTTGCATGTGCAGCCTGACACACTGTATATTAATCCAGGTTTTGGCTTGCTTGCTTGACCCAGGAAGGATTAAACCACACCCCACATCTGCTGAGGCTCCCTCGGGCTGCTGCTTATTCACACTGGTGCTCCTTAGCAAAGCTCAGAGAAGGTCTTTCCCTCCACAGCTTCCCAGGCACAGATCTTCCCTAGGTGGCAGGGACCGCTCCTGCTTGTCCTGTATGCTTCCCATCTGCCCATCCCTCCATCCATCCCTCCCTCCCTCTCTCAATCCCTCCCCAGCACAGTGGTATCTCGAGTCCTTACGGGAATCTGGCAGCCAGCAGCTGATCACCTCTTAGCCAGGCTGAGTTATTCCCTGCCAGACCCTGCTCCTGCCTTGCAGTAAGAACAGCTGTCCACGTTGCTCCTTTTAACCCGGAGTGGGGAGCAGGTTGGAACCACAAAGCCTTTGAAAAATGATGGAACAAGGACAAATTTCCAATCAAAGCCCTCCAAATGCTGCTCTGAAGGAAAATTGTTCTTCATTTACGGGTGAGATGGAAGACTCGGTGCAAGGGCAGGAGTGATGCAGAATAAAGATTTAAGCGATCAAGTAAAGGAAAGACTGACTGCTCCTGGGGGAAGGGGAGAGGGCCCTGGGACCTCTTTAACCTGATTTAATCAAGCGACTTCTGATGTTTTACAATTGCAAGCGACTGTCTGACCCAGAGCTGGGCAATTTGCGAGCCACAGAGTTACGAACTGTTGGTAAAATGGTCTGAAGAGGAAAATACATTTGTGATTATGAACTGAAAAACCTGAGCAACAGCTCTTGATGTTTTAGAGCCATGTCCAGCTGCTGTTGGGAGACTGGGGGTCTCTGCCCTTCTCACGGCCTCTCACCAGCCTGCAGTGCCCACAGCAGTTCCCGGCCGAGCCCCCTTGGGCAGCGGCTGCCTCGGCCACGGTGTGCCTCCTCATCGGAGAGGAGCTGGGGCTGCAGGTCCTGGGCAAGGTGCATCCTTGCCTGACGCAGCTGGGTCAGTGACCTGGGAAGGGAGGGGGAAGATGGGAACAGCCCCCAGCGATGGAGATGCTGACCCAGCCTGCGGTGCTATGGGCTGACCAGGCTCTGATCTGAGCCAGCTGCCTGTGGTCCCCTGGGCCTGGGAAGAGAAATTTCATCGAAGCTTCTGAGAAGAGGCACCAGTCTCAGTCCAGTTACTTGAATCCATTAAATCTGTACTAACTGGTTTGTTCTCAGAAGCACCCAGCATTCCCAGCTGTGGCAGAGGCTCCCCTTGTTGCAGTGCCAGCTTCAAACAGGATGTGCCTGAGCTAATTGTTTCTGGATTTGGCCAAGTGGAGTTTTCTTTCTCTTCTGGGAAACGGGCTGATTTTGTGCCCATGGTATTTGCAGAGTGCTGACAAAACCCCCTTCCTTCACAATACCGCCTGCCTGCATAAGGTGCTGTTCCCTGGAGATGCGCTTCTCCCCTTTCGATGCTTTTGATGTATTTTCTCATGTTAGAAAATTCAAAAAGGCAGCATGTGAAGCTGGCTGGGGCCAGTGAACGTTGCTGGGGGCGGCAGCTTTGATCCTCGGTGGGAGTTTTGCAATAAGCTCGATCATGCATTTTTCATCACTTGCTCTGTGTGCGTGCGTGCGTGCGCGCCTTGCAGGGGGTGCAGTAAAACCCACTCGTTGTTCACTGCTGATCCAAATCCTTCGCATCCCCAGAGTAACTCCACCTCGAGTTACCCTACATGAAATTTGACCCTGCCATCTAATAGCTAGGGAGCTGCTCCCATCTTTAATCTGTCTGACAGTGCCTAGTCAGGGCTTTGTAAAGAATTTTCTTGGTCATCTTTTCCCTATAAGCATTAGTTTTCTTTATCTGGAGTTTTGTTCTGCTATCTGGCCCATTTACTTGGAAGCCTACGAGGAGGGCTTGAGTTAGAAGAGAGCTGGGTTTGTGATCCACGTATGAGCCTTTCACTGATAATTGTATTAGCATTCATAACTGTATGCCCATTTCTAAACTGCCATGATTGCCATATCCTTTTAAAACATGGGGCAGGACATCAAAAGGGTTATGTCTGCTCAGAGATCAGCAGAGAAGTAAGAAATGAAATTGCCCGATACCTTAAAAACTGTGATGTGAGCTGGTTTGCCCCCATTATATCAAAAGCGACATAGGAAAAATAAGTCTGGAATTAGGCTTTTAAAACTCGTTAACCTTCCAGATGTAATTAGCAGGAAGCAGGCTGTTTGATGGAGGGTTGAGGTTCCTGCGCCTGCCGGCACCGTTGGGCGGGCAGGGGCTCCGCGTAGCCAGCGCGCTGGGAGCCCCGTCGGATGGGGCTGCGGCAGGACTCGTGGGATGAGTGGGAGGAAAGGGTTAAGAAGTCCTGAATTCCCTCTCTGCTGCAGATTTGCTTTACTGGAGCTGCTTTGTCTCCCTCTGTGTGGCTTATTCTGTATTTTAGCGCTCAGGCCAGCTCCTGGTAGAGGATACCTGAAGGGTAAGGCAGTGATTCTGTGCTCTCTGATTCAGACTTTGCAAAGTCCTGCTGGTGACAGGGTAATGTCATCAAGTCTGTGCTTTGGAAATGCATATTTTACGATCATGAAATACATGGACATATGTGCATGCTCCATCCCTGGTCCTGCCAGCTGCATGCAAATCTATATACATTTGTATTTTCAGGTATTGCCAGTTCTGCCCTGGCATGATCAAGCACATTGAGCTGAATACATTTCACCATCAGGCCTTTTGGAAGGCAGATGGATTTTGCAGTTACAGAGCCCTGCCTGTCCAGGGATATTGGCAAAAGAGGTTGTGAGGGCAAGGGAAAAGAAAACTTGTTGTTGCTTGTAACAGAATTGCAAACCTTTTGGTTCCCAGAGTGCTTCCACCCACTGAACCCAACGTGCCTTGTGCATGCTTTGTGCACAGTGATGGATCACGTCTCATGGAGGCGATGGTAAGGACTTCTCAGTCCCAGCCGGAGCATGTTTCTTCACAGCCCTGTGCCAGCCACAGCCAAGCATCTTTCACATAGGTGCTGTCACTTTTATTCTTTATCTGTGTAAATCCTGGCAGAGCGGGTCTCACTTCACGGACGGTGCCTGCACAGATGTTGCCACAGTGCAAGTAGGAATTAATCGTGCCTGGCCTCCATCAGAACGGAAGCATCGCCTCCGAGAGCGCCCGAAGGATGCTGGGCACAGCGGATGCAGCCGGCAGAGGGAGTGCGGACCACTGCAACACTGCCTGCTTGTCTCCTGTTAAATGCAGCGCCCTGCAAACCGGCCTCTTTCTTCCCTTCTCTCAGCAGACTGCTAAGTGGGAACAGAGCAACGCGATAACGGATTGTTTATTATGGAAACATGCCACTTTTAGTAGATTTACAAGCAGCTTTGTGGCGCTCCTGATCGCTCTGTATTTTTGTATTTAGTCCGTTACTCATCCTGATACATCGTTGGTAGACGTCTGACCACGGCTGCAAAAGACGCTAGCGGGGACATGATGGGGCCGAGGCATGGGAGATAGAAAGCAGCTGTCAGGCGGCATTTCTTGCAGGGGTTTGAGGAGTACCAGCAGGCTGTGTCAGCCCAGCAGCGACTGTTTCTCAGTGACTGACTTAACAGTCAGACTATTTTGTAGTTCCTTCAGGGCCCCGTGGTTTAGCGGCTGCACAGATGGTTGCATTGCGTTTAGAGCAAAGTGAAATAACACTAGTTCCTCCCATCCTCTGCCACCTCACCCGGAGAAATTAGCAGCCTCTTTTGGGAGCTACTAGTCAAAATCCCAGATCTGAACACCTCCGGACTTTCAGCAAAGTTTGAAACCAGTTCAGGAGCTGAATTTCAAGTCTACTTTTCCTCTGCCAAAACCCCCAGAGCCGAATACCTGGGAACTATGGAGGTGGGGTAACTCACGGACCAAATATACTCTGAGTTTTTCATTGTCTGCCTCTAATGCATCAGCTCTCCCAAAATAATACGTCTAGCACGGTTCATACCACAGTCGCTGCTGTAATCACCACTGAAACCTGGATAGGTTAGAAATCCATATGTGGATCTGCGTCTGGGTGAATTTGGCAGACAAAGAGTAGTCCCCAAAAGGCAATTTCTTCCTATCGAATCATCTGCCAATTTTAAGTTCTGATTTATGCTTTTTAAGGTTACTGAGCTCTTTGCTGAAAGAGTTGAAGGCCATCTCCGCTGGCGCCGTTATTGAATGAGCCACCTCAGGAGCAAGACTGGCTTCCAGATCACAGCGTAGCTGGGAGCTTATATCTTTTACATGTGAGGTTTCCCTGCCTGTCTCATTGCTCTCCTGCACTTCCTTAGCTCAAACAAGTCCTTCCAATTAGAGAAAAGTATATGTGACATACATCAGTCAGGGCCAGGCTTTGTGCACTATAGTTGGTAAAGGTAACAGGCAATAGGATGAGGGGAAATGGCCTCAAGTTGCACCAGGGCAGGTTTAGGTTGGACATTGGGAAAAATTTCTTCCCCGGAAGGGTTGTCAAGCATTGGAATGGGCTGCCCAGGGAAGGGGTTGAGTCCCCATCCCTGAAGGTATTTAAAAGCCGGGCAGACGAGGTTCTTAGGGACATGGTTTAGTGGTGGGATGGCAGTGCGAAGTTAAAGGTTGGACTTGATGATCTTAAAGGGCTTTTCCACCCTAAACAATTCTCCGATTCTATGGTTTAAAGTGTTGGGCTTGTACCTGCTCCTTTACCTGCCGCTGCAACCTAGGGTAGAGAAGAAACATGCCATGTGGGTACATAACCCTCCTAGTTTCTCTAATGAAACTTTGCTTTTGGGGTTGGTTTTCCCTCCCCCTTTTTTTTTAATATATTTTTTTATTTGCCTCTGAAAGAGGAAATTAATTAGGCCGGCTGGAATTATACAAGGGCTGTTTTGCACAGGGAAAGCCAGAGGAGATGAGCGGTTCTTAGAATTGCTTGGGCAGTAGACAAGAGCATGGAGTAAGAGACCAGTGAGAGGGTGGTTAGTGTAGTTAGAAAGACTGGCTGACCAGAGCGTGAGCTGAGTGTAGGAGTCTGGAAAGTAGATCATCATTCTGAAAGGCACAAAGAAGAAAAATAATGGCTCCGGATTCATCCCCTGTGTAATTCTTTTGAAGTTGGTGGCTTGCACCAGGATGATTTAACCCCATTAATTTTAATGGGTCACTGCAGTGTCCCAAGAGTTGCTTTTTGCTGTGCTCTGTTCTGAGGCAGAGATAAAGCAGAGCCTTGGTGTCTGGGCTTGAACCCAAGCTTGGTGTCCCCATAGGGCTGGCTTGGGCCTGTCCACGTTGTGGCTGACTCTGGTTGGAGAGCGAAAAGGATGCAGGAGACGATGATGTGTCTGAGCCCCCGTCCCGTGACGGCTGGGTGCTGCCAGGACTTTGTCGTGAGCCATAACCTGCCTGAAAGGCGATACCTGGTCTGAAAACCAAGGGCAGCCAGGCTAAGAGCGCTCACTGGAGTTAACACCGACCCTCACCCTGCTGCGGGTCTGCTGATCCAAAGTGATTAACACACAGAGACAAGGCGGTGTGGAGCAGCGAGTCAAAGGAAGGAGCCTTAAATTGAGCAGGAACCGGCACCAGATGAGCCCTGGTGGGACTCAGTGGGCAGAGAGCGAAGGTCAGTGCCCTCCACACACGACAGGGACTCAGGGGCTATGGCCAGGGACAGGGATAAAGTGTGTTTACCACCTATCGATCAAAGCAAGCCGGTCGTAGCAGGAGTCGGCCACGCATAGTTAAAAAGCCCATGTATCACAGCGGGGAAAATTTAATCTACTGCCAGGAGGGGGGGATGTGTGTTTGTCACCAGTTGTCAAACAGCTGGAAACGTGGCAGCAGACACAGCTGTAGCTCTCGGGCAGAGACAGCGATCATGCCCCAGCCCCGTCAGGCAGCAGCACTGTGTCGTGCGCCGCGCTCGGCCCTTGCTCCTCAGGGACGTCAGAGCCCGCCTTGCGCCCCGGCTCTCCGTTTTCTGCGTGCCTCTCCTTGCGTGCCTTGCTCCAAGGGACATTTGTAGGAAAATAGGATTATTGTCCTATTTTGAGAGTTGCACAGCTTTCACCTGACTCCCTGTCCTCTCGTTTTGCAATAATTTCCAAGTCATGTTGAAGTATTTACCAGACAAAGGGAAATGAGCCATGAGGAGCAGATGGACCATAACGAAATGAAGCGCTAAATCTTCATGCAAATGTTCTTAGTAATACTGAGGAGAGGGAAGCCCAGTTTGGGGAAGGTTAGGTGTAAAGTCAGCCCTAAGCAGCCTGCTTTTGTCAAGGCATCAGCTGCTCTTTAGCATCTTGCAGAAGGGAGGGAAGACGAGCATGGCTGTGTCTCGGGGCATTTATCTCTTGACAGACTTGACAGGACTGTGCGGTGGGTCCAGGGAGAGGGTGCAGATGGCAGATGTGGGTGCCAGCAGGGAAGGATGTACCACGTGTTGCAATACAAATTGCTCAGAAGACTCGGTGGCTTAACTTCTTCTGATACCTCCATTTAATCTCATTGGTCTATAGTCTTCTCCTAATCACATATTGTATGGCAAACTCTGTTAATGACTTCATAGCTAAAGCAAGATGAGAAAATCCATCCGGATTGGCAAACTGATCTGTAAAATGCGGTATGAAATAAAGATGCATCTGGCCTTGAATTATATCTTCTGCAAAAGCAGAAGAGAGGGGGGAGCTCAGCTGTGAATAGAGAAGGTTGTTCTTGCAAGCATGTGGGCCTTCAAAAGACCACATCTGCTGGTATCCAGCATATCACAGAGCAATATTTACATGCGAATGCACCCTATACATATCTCCTCTCTCTCTTTTGGAGGGAGAAGTGTCAAATGCAGAGAGTGAAACTCACTTCACCACAGCCCAAGATATCGTTGCAATTCACCCCAAGGGCTGGAACACGTGCTGGTGCTGCTCTGCAGTGCCCGGGGAATGAATTTCAACTATGCCCGTGCAAAGACTGGAAGAAGAGTCCCAGCTAAACCTCATTTCTCTGTCAGGTTATTTTAAGTAACTACAGCAATTCCCTTCACATCACCCATGGCTGCCTGCATGGTCCTTGTGCAGCCTCTTCAAGGGTAGCACTGTCTGGCGGAGTGCGGGAGTCCAAGCGCCGCAGGATTCTCTGGGAAATGAAGCCTTTTCCATAGCGACTGAAGTGACTGGAGAGTGCAGGTGCTGCTGAAATCCCGCCTGCGTGCCCTGATCCATGAGCAGTCACCAGCCCAAGGCTGCACAGTGTGTTAGTAGAGTTTGCGACCACACTGCTGAGCTCCTGCGATTGCATCCTCAGAGCATCCTACCTATGGATAATCCTGGGTTATTTCCCCAGATTATGTAGCTAATAATTTTAAGTAATGGAGAATTCTGAAAAAAATGGCAGGCTTTATTGAGCAAAGGATAAATATGCTGAGAAAGGCATTCGTTACTGCTCACACGCTCAACGTTAAATGTGAACAGACCGCAGCAGGTGTGAAGGGATGGGATACAGGCTTGGAAACCCCGCAGTGAGCTGAGGGAAGGCCTGTGAGAAGAAGAGAAAAATGCAACATGATGATGAAATGCAAATATTTCTGTGACTGTGTTTAAGTGCAGGATCACGGGCCATCCAGCTGTCCCTGGGCCGCTTTCAGCCAAAAGGCAACAGAAGGCAATGGATGATCTCACCCTGCTCCTCTTAAATCGACAAATCTCCTCCACAGTTGCTTCAATATCAGTTTTTCTAAGGTTATTCTTCGCCAGCTGTTTGGCAAAGCCTGATGTGGGCTGAATGTTTTCTTCTCTCCTCTCGCTGCTCCCTCCTAACGCAGGAAACTGCTCGGGTGGTTCAGATGGCCACGGGTGGGAGGTAGGACAGCCCGGACGTATTTCAGAGGTTTGAAAGTGTGTCGGCAGAAAAACCCTCAGCGTGAGGCCAGCTTTTGG
Source organism: Egretta garzetta (assembly GCF_000687185.1). Classification (NCBI taxonomy): domain Eukaryota; kingdom Metazoa; phylum Chordata; class Aves; order Pelecaniformes; family Ardeidae; genus Egretta; species Egretta garzetta. Next base: position 41,050 of record NW_009260808.1, read on the forward strand.
GAGGATAGTGCTGACGTACGGCTTGCGGGGATCAAAGCTCAGGAGAAGCTCAAACAGGGCTGTCTTTGAAACGCCGGATCCTGCAGATATAATGTGGTAGTTTTATCTGACCTGCGAACATCTCTGACAAGGCATCAGGTCGTTAGTCCTGTGCTTGTTATTGTGACATTTGCTGGAATTAAACACTGGCATTTTTAAATCACAGCTATCAAAGCGTACCATAAATTGTAAGATTTTTTTCTTTCTTTGAGTACATCCTTGTGCCAAATCATTCGGTGCTCATATCTTCCAAATTGGGTGTGACATTACCAGTGAAAAGCTGTGACTGAGCATAAAATAATTGTTTTTTTTTAAAAACAGAGCTGCAAAAAAATGTGTATTATTTCCTAAAAAAATGAATAGAAAGTGACCCCTACCTCTTAAAACAGTTCTGCTTCCAGCCTCTGATAATAATGGTGTGTTTGACTCCTGAAGTGCTAGAGGGTCTGCTTTTTGTAAAGTGGAATTTAAAAAACTGTGGCTCAAAAGTATATATATATATATATATATATATGTGCTGTGAGGTTACTCCCACCCACAACCTGATTTTCTTGCTTCTAGGAGCTGTGACACATTTTTAAGAGGAACAGTGTATTTTTAAACTCACACTATGGCATGAGATGAAGGTCGGCCCAACCGAGTCTGAGCCTTTGAGGGACTGAGAAATTAAATCCCAGCCTCCTCTCTCCCTTCACAGCTTTGGGCCAGGAGCTCTTTGCTCAGCTTGCTTTCTGTGAAATGCTGTGGCAGCTTGCCCCTGCTTCTGAGGAGGGAGATCCACCCAAGTTTCTGGGTGCTCAGCTGTGAAGATAAGGTGGCTACGGTTGCATTAGCCTCTGGGTGCTTGGAGGTCTTTCAAGTAGGGTCTGTTCGCAGGGCTTCCCAGCCTGAACTGCGCTTATCCTCCTGAGATGTTCCCGACTTTAAGCGTTGAGCAAAACTGCACCTGGAGACACATTTGCAGCTCTCTTGTTGTTGTTCCTGTTATTTTTCAAGTCCTCTCTGGGAGACGGACTTTCTTTGGGTCAGCAGTGAGCTGCAGCCCCGGGGCATGCGGATGGTGGGACCCATCTCTGCCCTTGTCCTCATGCTGTGCGCCCCAGGGGGTCGGCTGCTTTCGTGGCTTCCTCGCCTGCCCTTTGAAGACCCTCAAGGCAGGCAAAGGTGGGATCAGGGACAGGGTATAATGTTTGCATTTTGGACTGTTTCTCTGCTGGTTAGAACAGTTCTGGGACCTGTTGGACATGAAGTGGCCTGCAGACTCTGGGGGAGCAGGGACAGGGAGGTGGCCAAAAATCAGTGATCTTCCTTTGCCATCACCATCCCAGATTTGTTTTGGTACATGTAGGGCTCTGAGACATTGTTTAAAAAGTTTCTTCTTGGATAAAACTGGGGCACTTTTCCCTTTTCTGTGTCTTTACTGAGAAAAGGGTTTTGATATTGTTACCATGGTAAATAAATGAAGCAACTCATATCCCTACCACAAAACCTTGCATTCTTCAGCGTAAAACAAAGACAAATAAATAACCAGCACAGGGGACGTGCCTGGCCTCTCATGTCTGTGGAGTTCACTCCTCTAGACCTTTGGTTTTCTTCTGGACAGTGATTTAGAAGGAAAAGCTTTTATCTAATCATGAGGTAGGTCTCTGCACAGCTCCCTGGGCACCACTAATGGATGGGATGCACAGCAGAGCTTGAAGGTTTTTTATTCTAGCTGGGTAAGACAAAGAGCTGAGCTTCTGGTATTGCACGCACTACTGCTAGGTGGGTCAGAGCTGGGTTTTGTGCAGGGCCCCTCATGTTTGTGCAGCGATCGGAGTGATTTTGCATTACGGTGAGGTGTGTGTTACAGGGAGGGGAGGGAGGCAATCGGCCACGGAGGAGGAGACAGGTCGAGGCCAGAAGTGGCGAGGGGAGGACGGGTGGGTAGCTGGTGCTGCAGAGGCAGCGGAGGCAAAGCAGAAGGTTCCAGGAATTAGCTTTGGTCCCAGAGGACGACTGGGGAAGAAATCGTTAATAAGTAGGTTATTGGCAGCAGGACATTCCGGTTTTGTGCTCTGATTCATAATCCCTACTGCTGCATCTCGTGGCTGGTGTGCCCAGATCTTAGTTTTGAACCTTGCAGTATTTTACAGCGATGAGAGATTATTCAAAACAGCGCTGAATTCAGACCCGGTACTGGGAGCTAAGAGCAATGCAGACCTTTGCATTTCATATTTACAGTTGTTTTGATGCAGCATGATTGCGGTGTAGTACGATGACCAGTGTATCTGCTTGGCTGGACACCGCAGTCTGGACTTCAGGATACACAAACCTCCCCAGGACCTCAGGGGTGCTCTTGTTGTCCTGTGGTGGATGCAGCTCCTCAGGGAGGAGCTCCCCACCACCAGGCACAGCACGGCGTGCCCCTGCTCGGAAAGGCAATGTTCCTCCTGAGAGCGTGGTTTTCTTATCGTCCAGCTTCTGGCATTTCAGGTAAAAAAAAAAATTTCATGGAGAAAACAGCTCACAAAAGCCAGTTGCAGGGCACGACATTTGCAGAACCTCATTGATATTCTGAGTTTGAGAATTCCTGAGTGAGCGAGATCAAAAGGAGGGGGTGTAATTCCTGAAAATGATGACATTTTCCCTTCGCCCACATCTGATATCTATATATCAGATAATGTGAACAGTTACAGCAGTAATAAGCTGCCAATGCCCATTTAGCTTCAAAAACATAGAGATCCCTCATGCTGCAGACCAGAAATACCCCCCTGAATCAGTCTTCATTTTGAAGGAACAAGTAATTTCTCTTTTAGCCAAATTAAAAGGTCTTCTGCTATAACCCGCTGAATGGATGGAAATAATTAAATTCATCCATTATGCCTCTTCACTTTTATGAACATGGAACATGGGAAAAGATATTGGAAGTACCACACCACCACCCCCTTTGGAGATGCGTGAGGTGAATTAAAAGTTAATGTCTGGACTGAGAATTGGAGAGGAGTTACATAAAAGGAACAAGGAGAAATTTACTGTTTTCTGCATGAGCAGGTCTGAACAACATCCAAATTTGTATCTGAACTAGACTGCAAAATTTTTGGTCTATTCAGACATTGCACTGTTTCATGGTATGTGATGGTGTTTCTGGGCTCAGCGTGCCTTGATGTCTTTTACGTCCTGCCTATATTTTGAATGCATATGAAAAGATTATATTTTCTTATATTTTCCAGAGGTATTTAATATTTAATGCTGGTGACCTTAAAAAGTCAGTTGACATGACGTGGGGTGGTTTGGGGCAAGTATATAAGCATATATTTGAGGTCAACGTGTTTTTTTGATTAGCCCTTTTAATTGAGTAAGGCTCAAGGAAGTATTAGTATAGATCCATACATGCACCAGCGAAAACTTCTGTCTCTGCAAAGTCAGTTTTAACTTCAGTATTATAATCTGTAAGTATGTGATCAAATACCAACCAAATAAAATTTACTAGAAGTTTTGATGGATCTGTAAAACTCAGGGTGTATCTGTTCATCTCTAGTCTCTGGAATCTTATACTGGTCCAGGCTGAAACAGCAGTGCTATTTTCTTTGTTTCCTTCCCCAGATGAACCGAGTACTAAGACTGAAACAACCTCTTTAATGAATCCTAACAGTTATATTGGGCAAGACAAGCTCAGGACTTCTTTTTTCTTTTATGTTTTACTGTTAGAATTGGAGAGGATGTTTTAAGACTGCCTGATGCTGGTATGTAATCAGGGAAGACAAGTCTGCTTTTAGTAGTTGCCAATCCAGCAGAGTTTACTAGATGCATTTACTAGATATGTTTTGGTGTTTTACAGTTTCTGAAAAAACTCAGTTCAAAGGACAGTGATTAGAAAAGTTTCCTGGAGTTCGTGAACTCGCAGTAAATCTTGCATGCTGTGATTTATGTCTCCGACTAGTAAATTAAAGAACCCGATGACTTGAAAGATCTTTCCATGTGCCGCTTCATAGAAACAGGCAGAAAACAATTCCAAGGAATATAAAATTGGTGTCTTATAGAGAACTACATTACTTTTTAGCATGCTGGAAAGACATTTGATGTTGCAAGACAGTTAACTGAGGACATGCTGCTGAGGCAGATCTGGGAAGTGGCCATGTTTTAATCTCACTGTTTTAATAGAAGAAAATGTAATGAGGAAAGGAGGGGCTGCGGCCACCAGATGAAGAAGTTGAAGTTCATACTGGGGCCTCGATCTTGTCTTCCCACGTGCATTGTAAGTTTTTGCCTCTCCTGGAAAAAATATTTACCGTTCTTGGGGCCATATGTACAACAGATGATTTAAAAAAGTCAGGAGAGAGATCTGCCACTAAAAGGGGATGTAAAACTAGCTAGGGCAATAGGGTATTTAGCAGTGCAAAGTAAGTACAGATGCAATAGCCATCTGCTGTCTATGAACTCTGCTGTCTTAATCTTTCAGGTCCTGCTGCCCTTGGACACATAGCAGGAGCAGCAAGACAGAGAGGTCCAAGCAGCATGTTGCTAAAAAGCCAGATGAGTACGCAGAAGTGCTAGACACTGTAAGAACAACACCAGAAAGGAATGCAAAATTGTATAATACCAAGCATCTGGCACACTCTCCTCTATACTGGGAGCTCGGAGGTCTAGCAGGGCCCAGGTCATGTCTGGAAATGCCTGTAACTCATTTCTTACTTTGCTAATTTAGAGCCTTTAAAATGTCAAAAATGCCAGTGGCAGCCTAGGAATTCCCTGTGCGAGCCTCTGGTGTGTGGGCTGGTGCCAGCGCTTGTGCCATGTGCTGGGATGGGCTGCAGGGAATCCCGGGGAGCGATGCCAAGACCTGGTGCCCACCATGGGGTGATTTTGAGGCTGGTACGGGGCAAAGGAGAGCGTTCGGGGGAGGCTGTGAGCGGGTGTCCTCACAGCTTGGGCAGTCCAAAGGAGAAGGGCAGGCAGGAGGCTCTTCTGCTTTGCCTTCCTCATGGGCTCCCTCCAGGATCCCATTCCCATGGGGCTACCCAGGGCTCAGTGCCACCAGGCCCTGCAAATTTGTCATGGGAACTATACTCACAGGTGGGATGCGGCCGACAAGGGTACATGGGTTGAGGGTGATTGCTTGTGCCGAGGGCTTTCCCACGAGCGGGAAGGGAGAGCAGGAGGAAGGCAGCACAGACCACTGCCACTTGGGTCACTTCTCCTTTCTTGCGTCCCTCTGCCCCAAGATGAGGAGCGAGAAGAAATGGGAGAAAAAATAGTTGGATATTTTTGTTGTGTTTCTGTTACTTGTTTGGCAAAGGGGAGGTAGAGGGGTGATCTAATAGCAACCTTCACCTTCTTGAAGGGGAGTTACAAGGATGTTGGAATCGAACTCTTGCTGGTGGCAGGAAACAGTGCAAACAGGAGCAATGGCTACAAACTGGTGTGGAAGATTCAAACGGGACAACAGAATAAACTTCACAGAAAATAGTTCCTTATTTCCCTAGTAATTACCATCATTATTCTCTCTGGCATATGGAAATGTGGGAGAAGTGTTGATGTGCTGTTTGAGATCCTTTACGTCAGGGATTCATCGATTTTGGGGTGTTTCTTTGCTCAGCAGCACCATAGGCAAAGCAGCGGCATAGCACTTATGACCGCTGGCAATGCACCTCCTGGCTGTAGGCACTTGGCAGTGCCTCCTGCCCTTCTATTGGCATCTGTCCCTGGTGTGAAGAGACCTGCTCTGACCTATGCCCGAGGCTGGATGGATACCACCAGCAGGTCAAGTCAGGCCATCAAAACTTTTGGGTTTCTGTTGCAGCCCCGGCTTACTGCGTGAGCTTGCTTAGTCACCATTTCTCCATCCCTCATCTCTAAACTTGTGATGAGGTGACTCACTCCTATTGAATGCATGCTCGATTTTATTAGATAGTCATCAACATGTTTCATATGCTCTGTATTAAAGAATTGCATGTTTCTGTCCTTGACTATCTTCTGGAAACAGCTTAGGTAAACAGCTTAGACAGGGAAAACTCAGTACCCTCTACCAAAAAAAATACCCTACAGGTTGTCTCTTGTCAAGTACTGGACGTGGTGTATGGGAGAATTTGGAATGATGAAGTATTTACTCAAATTGCTGGTTTCCGCTGCATTGAAGTCAGGGACACTGAAGGCACTGCAGCATTTATAGCTGATTTCCTGCACAGTGTAGCAAATTGCGATGAGAGCCCTTTTCTTGTAACTCACATGTGCGGCAGAAATCACTTAGCTAACATAAATCAGCGCTAAATTGCTTTTAAAGGCTCACAAAACATTTCTGAAAGGGACAGGATGAGGAAACCATTTTGCCACAGCGGAGTATGTCCCCATGATGAGTCCTATTAAAGCTTGATCACAGAGCATTATTGGCTTTTCATTAGAGTCTGGTTTGTATAGCTGGAATTCAGCAGTGGTTTCAACAGAATAGGCACAGAAATATGCACAGGAGGTAAATTTAAGCAGGAATCTAGACCATCAAAGTATGTGATTAAGGACAATTTAATGTGCTGAGTAATGCAGTGTGATTTGGATGTAATTTATCCTAATCCAGTCTGATCTTTTACAGGAGAATATATTATAAGGCCACAATTAGGTGAGACCAGGGCCCCATCTGGCCTCCTGTCTCCAATGGTGGCTTACAGCCAGTACAAGAAACAAAGCAAATACAGAGTGAGTTTCCCTTGTGTGTCCTCTCTGCTTCTGGCATTCAGCAGTTAGGGGACTTTTGGGGTCAAAGCATCCAGAGCATGGAGTACAATAGCCACCATTTATCCCCAATTCATGAATTTATCTCATTGCTTTTTGAACCTATGCCTAGTTTTGGTGATTACGATGTCTAACATCAGTGAGTACCATGATTCAGCTGCGTTGCTTGCAGAAGCTCTTGGCCTAGTTTGATTTAAACTGCTGTGCTCCAGCTATTCTTCCTGGTGCAGTAATTCAGTGGCAAAAGCCTTTTTGGGCAAGCTACGTCTGGACCTGGCATTGAGGCTTGGAAATCTGTAACTTGCAAGTTTTCTCCTCTCCCTTCCCTCTCTCCTTTTCCAAGGACTCTCTGGGATGAGAGTTTTGGGGGTGACACTGTTGGTCTCCATGCACGCTCCGGCGGAGGTGGTGGTATCCTGCCTCCCGTGAGCAGGCACAACGTGGTGCGGGGTGGGCGATGTCTCCTTTTGGGGGAGGTTGTCCATAGCGGGGGGCAGTGCCACCGTGAGATGGAGGAGACAGTGGCCATGAACCATACACACAGCTCCAATCAAGTCAGTCCAAAACAGCAGAAGGAACAGGTCCCTGGAGGGGGACAGCGAAGGAACTCTGCCTTTTCTTATAATCACCATTCGGGCTGCAATTTAGAATCACAGGTGAACCATGCGGTTGCCAATCAGAGGCCGGACTCAAATCTCTGACGGAAATTAGAATTTGAGGGGCCCACCCTCAAATCAGGAAGGGCTCAAAAAAAAAGAAGTAAAGATTCAATGCCTGTGCTGCCTTCTTAAGCTCTTAATCAGATTCGTATGATATGTATGTAGGCTCGTTAGCCTGACTAGTTTATAAGGTACATTTGAATTTACGATTCTGATATTCAGTACTTAATTTGTAACTACGATTAGATGCATCTTTTAAACATACATTGTATCTGCATGTAGATGTGTGTAATAAAATCCCAAAGTGAAGAGCACAACTGGCAAAGCTGCACATGAGAATGATTAATTTTTATTACCTTGTTTTTATCACTCAGCATTTAGGCTATAAAGGCTGTAATAAAGTGACACATGCTTGGTCATTGTAAGACAGAGATAAATTTGGCCTCCCCGCAAGGGACAAGCAAGGTCAGTTTAGAGGAGGTGAAGAGCACCTCCACCCAGAGTTCTTGCTAAGGTAAATACATTTTTCTGTCCTGTGGAGAGATTTGCCATCTGAAGGAATAAACAGGGTAAAACAAAAACAGATGAGGTTGTGACTCTTAGGCAAGATCTTGTTTTTAAACTTCTTTCCAGGAAAAAGCATGCTATAAACATTCATTTTGTCTTTTTCAAGGCCGCTGAAGCCTTGCAGTAGAGGATCACATGGCGTTAGCTCATTGCCCCAGCGTCCTGCAGCTTCCAGGTTGTGCCGAGCCATCTCTCCCTGGTGCCGGAGAGGCTGGGCTTTGCTGTCAGATCGCCCTGCCCCGTATCTCACAGCCTGGTGAAACGCTGAATGTGCAATTCCAAAGCCCTGTCTTCCTCCAGGAGGATAGTTTCATCATAAAAAAATATAATTGTGAAAAATTCAAGAGGCTAATTCCGCATTTCTTCAGCCCAAGCCAAATACTTGCACTTCTGGAGCCAAGCCACCAACTTCACTGCTGAGGAATCTTGGGACAGAAATCTGTGACATTCCCCAATCATTTAGGGAAGGGGCGAGATGCCTCGAACCCATCTCTTATCCTTCTACACCCTTTCTACGCAAAAAAAGAAATGGTGACAGCCATCCCCAAACACTGTGGGTCTGCATGAGGCTGAGATGGTCCGTGGAGATGTCATTAACATGGAGCTGTCTGCATCCCCTGCACCTTGGACTTGGTGGCAGAGCTCAAGTTGTGCTGTGTGGAGCTAATCTCCAGGATCCTCTGACAGCAGAGCAGAGGACACTGGTTTTCCTTGTCCTGCACCTCTCCTCCATGATACAATCCATGGATTCAGGTGCAGGGAGCATTGCTGAGGAGGAGGCAGTGTCCACCTCCTTCCAACCTTGGCTTCTCTGTGCAAGCTAAGGTTACTGGTATAGGAAAGATCTCTTCTGCGCTTACAGATGAGTTTCCAGTGCTGTACCTGGAGTTTCTCAGGGAGAACTTGGCCTGACCTTTACTTTGTTGAGTTCAAGGGAGCTGCCAGAAGTCAGCACTAAATCAGGAGCTCTACCTGGGTCCTGGTGAGCCAACTGGGCCACCGTTGTTACATGATGCAGAGAAAATCACTGCAGCCTAACCAGAAGTATGTAGTATATAAAGCTGTGCTGTTTGCTCTATGCCAGCATTACAGCCACACTGAGAAGACAACAGAAAGGTGGCAGGACGGCAAAATTCTCTCTTTTCTGTTGTCTCCGTTCTCTTAAGGAGCTGGTTGCACAACAGTGGCTTACCCTTCTTAGCGGCAAGCAGAGACTGCTTCCAGCCAGCAAGAAATGTCTGGGTTTGAAGTCAGGTCGCCAGATTTTCTTCTTGCCCCTCAAGTCCCTTTTGCTTGCGGCAAGGAATTCTGGAGTCTCGGGACCACTACAATGGGGCCCTTTCTGACAGGGCTGGAAAGCTCGACCTCTGCTCAGAAAGGACAGATTCATGTTCAAGAGGGTTCCACAATGCAACGATTTATATCAGGAAATGAGCAGAATATTTTCTAAAACAAAAAATTAAAAAAAGGAGAAAAGCCTTCATCTGTTTATTTGGCTTGGGGAAGAGATCAGCTGTGCTATTATGATTTTAGAGGATGGAATGCTGGAGGAGGAAAATGTATAGCTGTGTGCATCCATATGTTTGAGTTTGTGTTCCTGATGCGTAACATAATTTTGCTTAATTATGTGTCATATGGGTCTCAGAGCTCAGTGGGAATGGAGATATCGTCATGCACATGGTTAAACTTTTGCACTTTGAGTACCATGAACGCAAATTTTGACCCTGCACTCTCCATGTAGCTCCTGCGTGTTTGCCTAGTGTCAAGGTGTTGGGGTGCTCCTCCAGCCATAGGCCTTGGTGGCAGGCGGGCACCTAGTGACAGTTCTCGGTCACTCTTGATCTTGTGCCTTGTCTCAAACAGAAAATGTTGGTTTGCTTGTTGAGGAAAATCAGCCAAGAGAGTTTCAAGATGCAAATATATTCTCAAGGCTCAGGTTTCTGTAATGCATAAAGAGCAGTAGCAAAGTATTTTTATGTTGGTTTACTTTAAAAACACTGTCACAGAATCCGATAGCAGCGCTAAGAAAAATAGTTTGTGAAAAAGCGGTCTTCATTACTGACTGCAAACCATATGAGTGTTGGGAAGGAGAGAGTGGACTTTCTTGTTAAAACATTTCTGTGCTTTTAATCTGCCTGGCAAAGCATTGGCGATTAAATGATAATCCGAGTTGTTTGTTTGAAATGTCATACATCCCCACCGCAGCCTAGCCACACCGCTAGAGACTTTCAGGAATTGAGGAGCATGGGAACATAAACACCTACAATGTATTTAAACACGAATTAGCAAAAGCCAACAAACATGGAACAATTTTAATTCATGTATTATAATACTCCAGAGGATACAGATTAACCTCCATTACTTAGGGTTTGTCACTGTCTCACCTCTGTCTCGTCTGATGAGATGTCTGCTGTGCAGCTCCCCCGGCCGCGCTCCTCCGTGGCTCTGACAGCTCCTCACACTTCGCTGGCACCGTCTTCTCTCATGGTTGAAACTCACGGCTGTCTGAAATCTTTGCTAAATTAATTGAAGGCAAGCTTTGGTTTACTGGCAGGCAGAGGCCCTGGGCTAAAAGGTGACGTACCTGAGAAAGGGGGAATCCCACAGAGTGAGCTTGCTGGGTCTGCTGTCCCATGGCAGAGGGGAGAAGCTTTTAAAAGAGCCTTTGCATTGCGAGTACCGCAGGGATCATAGAATCATAGAATCCTAGCTTGGAAGGGACCTCAAGGGTCATCTGGTCCAACCTTTCTAAGTAGAAGCACAGTCTAGACAAGGTGGCCCAGCACCCTGTCCAGCTGAATCTTAAAAGTGTCCAGTGTAGCAGAGTCAACCACATCCCTGGGGAGATTATTCCAATGGTTGACTGTTCTCATTGTGAAAAATTTCCCTCTCGTGTCCATTGGGATGAGGTCTCCTGACTGAATACATCACCTCCAAGGGGAAGCTGTGCAGGAGCCACGGTGCAGCCTTGCAGCCCCTCCGTTTCATGCAGTGTTGCTCTGCAAACTCTCCTGGTTCCTGCAGGAGGCTTCTGCTGACTTGCTGGATCTCTGTGGAAGATGCAGGAGAAACCCTCTGGGACAGATCAAATCAAACTGAATTAGAAGTATGGCTAAAGAGCTAGGCACAGTCCATCGCAGATGCACCTAGTCACCTCCAGTCTTCTCCTCGGCTTGGAACGTTTCTTAGGCTTTACTGAACAAATGTCAGTTTGTTAAACTTTCCAGTTGTGCCACTGCTTGTTTGTGTATATCTGTATGCGTTCAGATGAATGAAAACACAGGCACGCACATGTCAATGTTTAACTCTCACTATACAGTAGTAAAGTCAGTCTGTAAAGACAGGACATGCCATAAAACTTTTCCATAATGTTGTTAATATAACCTTTGTAATTAAATTATATTGCAAGTGACATATAAATTCAGTGACAGAAGATATTTTTATCCTTCACAAATTTCCAGACTGGCTGTGGGTAGCTTAATGTGATAACAGGGCAATCAGCTCTATAGCAATGCTCGTGGGCTTCCTTTCACATTCATCACTAGATTTCAAATGAGCAATATTATCTTGGTGTAATGCTGATGAGAGAGAATGTCCAGCCTCCCTCTCCTTCGTCATTAAAGCCAGAAGAGCGTGTCCAGCTTGCGTGACGTGCTTGGCACCAGCAATATTTTAATATTGTTAGCAGCAGGAAATACTTTCCTTGCCAGTAATGAGGCTCAGCGTCAGCTCAAGGTGGTGCCCCACAGGAAGGCTTTAGACAAAATTGCTATATTCTAATATGAAAAAAAGGCTAGAAATACGCCATTTTTGTGAAAGGTGTTTGTTCAAGTATGGAGTGATCCTGGCTAATGATGAAGGGACCTGCCAGTGCTATTTTCGGTTGCACCCGCTGGTTTCACTGCTATTCCTGTAGCCGTGGCTGGAAGGGAAATTAGGATGGTGATGTCTGTTCTCTTATAGAAATGGAAGAAGAATGGAAATAATGAGCGTGTGTATAAAGATAAAAAGACTAAAAGAGCAAGAGCTTGAAAGAAAGTGAGCTTACCTGTACAGCTGCAGACATGACATTCGTTGAACCTTTCCTTGGAAGGGTTTTTCTTCTGTGAGGCCAGGTTTCTTGTACGCTTTAAGAGCTAACAGTATGCCAGGTGCAGTCTGTATTGCAGGAGAAGATCAGAGTTTCTACTTGGAATTTGTAACAGTTAAGAGAAACCATTAAATAATTTTCTTTATTGCTTTGGAGACATAATGCAATACTGCAGCCTCACACTAATACGCCTCTGACAATAGTGAGGCTGAGAGGTATTCACCTTAGAGACCGTCGCTTGGGAGAGGGAAGAGGCATCAATGAACCACATGCAGAATAATAGGGCATAAAAAATAAACATGGAGTTAGGCAGGGTGCCTTGCTGCTGCTATTGCACAGCAGCAGCACAGGCTTTCTTCATTAGCAGAGGAGAAGAGAAGAGTATCGTATACAAAGAGCACTTTACACAGCCAGAGAGATTATTTGCTAAATCTTCTTTGCTTTCTATTTCAGCAGTGCTTTTTTTCCCCCATCCTCACTGGGAGGAACAAGTTTTGGCTTTCAGAGTTTCACTGGGGAGATGAGGATTTTATTATTTATTGATTTCAAGCTCCATCTTATTTGATACTGCTTTGTCCTGATTTTACAACTGAAATATGGGTGTATGAAAAAGTGACAAGAGAGGGGGACATGGGGTACATGGACTTCAGGAACTCCAAAATCAGAACCCAGTAAAACTTGACTTTAAAACTTACAGGAAGAATAAATGAAAATGTGAAAACTTGCCCAATAGGTTGATTGTTGGCTTGGGGGTTTTTGAGCAAGCCTCATGAGCTGGGAGGTGGTGTTGATTCAAATATTTTGTAATGATCATTTAGTTTCTTCTGTAAGGATGATCTTGCGCTTAAGATTAGAAACTAAGACCAGGAGCTGTAGGTTCAATTGCCTTTAAGAGTTTGAATACACTCTGGATCCTCTGATGATGCTAGTTACCCTCCTGATCTCAAAGGGACATCCTTGAGAGCTACTTGCTGCTTCATCCTCTTGAGGCTGACCCTAAGTTGCTCAGCTGTGCACCTTGCAGTGACAGTAAGGGGCTTTTTCCCTCTTCAAACTAACCTAAAGGTTTGTTTTCACCATGCACAAGCCATGAGAGTAGCAATGATGGTGTTCACCGGACCAGAGCTCCGGGCCCACATGAACGGTTACTGCCTCTGCTGGCACCATGTTTACCATGGCTTGCCACATCATATTGAGGACTCTGTGCTTGCATTAGCGGTGTGATGTGGGGATGTGTCTGCCCATTGCAGGGCTTGTGTGAGGAAACTTAAGGACAAGTACACTTCCATAAGCAAAGTGCTTTTGCTGTGGAAGAAATGTCAGCCAGATGAGGAACTGAACAGGGGAAAAAAAAAAAGTGAAAAAGTTCTTTATGCAGTAGTATCTCTTCTCATCCCATGATCCGTGTGTGGAAAGAAAAAACAGTTTCAAAATTTTGCTTTTTTTTAATCTCTACCTTGTTTAAATTGCACGGATGAGTCATGCTTTAGAATTAAAAGAACAAGCCTCCTTTAAAGCCTTACTGCAGTCACTCACACAAGCCCTAAAACCAGCCAGAGATTGGGCTGAAAGATGTGGGAGAGCATCCAAGATGGAGGTTTGAATTCTGAGCCTTTTGTGGCGTTCACCACCGTTGCACTGCGAGCGCACAGCCAAATCATCTTCTACTGTGCTGTCCAAACTTTGGTACCAACTTTGGCCTGATCTGGTGGGAAAAGACATCCAGCAATATCTTTATCCATTTTTGGTTGCTTATTAGCCATATCAATCCATCAGTACCCCATTTCTAATCATGTAAATTGGGTGATTTTTTTTTTTTTAAGTGGCACAAAGGAGTTAGGTTTTCTTTTGCAACTTCAATCAGGCTGAAGGCTCTTTTGCCTCTGCCTAACACTGCTTGCCTTCACCCTGCTGTGCACGTTCTGTTCACCTATGACAGTTGGACTCTATGGTCTTAAAGGTCTTTCCTAACCTAAACAATTCTATGACCTATCGTAGGATACCAGTGGGGTGTCCCCAGCACAGCTGGCTGGCAGGAGGTTGCCCTGGAAATGTGTGCTGAGGGTCTTCTGGCAAAGACTGGAAGGATGATCTTGTCGATCTTCTAGGCATCGCGCCCAGCTACACTGTCCTACCAGGGTCCTCATGGGTGCTAACATTTGCAAGAGCTGGGTGCAACCTGTTGATGTGACACAAGGTGTCACACATCAACCTGTTTGTGTGACACAAGGTGACAAAGGTGGAGAGGTGGGGACCCAATGTTCTGCAGAGGGAAATCCCAGCTGAACCTAGCCCAAAGCTGTAAGGCTGAGAAGCTCCAGGAACTCTGCTGCAGAAAGCAAAGGGTGGAAGGGACTGAAGTGGTCATGAAGCACATGCACGATGGAGATATTAGATTAAAGCAAATTACATGTATGGATCTCAGCAGGGTTTCGCCTTCTCGGCATTTAGCACTCTCAGAAGAGAGGCAGTTCAGGGCAGGACCAAACACGGAGTTTCACATCCCGAGAGAGCTGTACTGACAGCAACCGCAAAGCTCCAGGCTGGCGTGGGAGCGGAGCCGGGGCAGAGGACTACGTTTTGGGGATTGTGCCTTCCCTGGCTCGTTCTGAGGGGTCCCTGTTTCGGGCACCATATAGCAGGCATTATATCTGCATATGATATCACTTCTGTAGAAGAAGCAGCCTATTCATGAGCAGTAGCATCTTCACATCAAATACAACTGCAGGCATGGCTGGCCAAACAACCATTTAATTGAACTAGAAATGACACTGGAAAATTCAAAGAGGGTGCAAAAAACTCCCAAGTAGTTATTACTCACTGGAAGCAAATCCTAGACATGTAAGGCATGGGATGCACGCAAAGTGCTGGAAGAAACAGAATTTATGAGTAGACATACCTCTGCCCTCAAGACACGTGTTGTTTCTTAAGATGATCCCCCAAAACTCTCATGAAATTAAATACATAGTTTGGGACAATCCTTCTGTGATTCCTCCGGAGTACACAGCATGATGCAAGGCACAAAGCCCCCTCTCCTGACAGTCTGACCCCCAAAAATGTCAAGGTTGCTGCCTGTCCCTCCGGTGGGACTCTTGCAAACACAGCCTGCCTCTGCAGTGGGCTCATGGGGTGGTTTTCCCAAATTTAACACCGCCGGGTGCGGCGTGTGAGCGCGCTGCGGGCGCCGTGCCCGCGGAGCGATGCAGCCTCTGCCCGATCTGTCATTGCCCCGGCTCCCGCCCATGCAGACCATTTCAGAGCTGGGGCTGAGAGGCTGCGGAGAGCGCTGGGAGGAAGCACAGCCATAGCGAAGTATTTCTGTCCTCGCTTCTGCTTATCCCGAATCAGTTCTCGCAGCTCCCTTCTGTAATTTCTTCCCACTTCCGTAGCAGCTGTCTGAGCTTTCAGCTGTTCTGCCACGAGCGGAGGTGCCAGCAGTCTTTAAATCACTGCAGAAAAGTAAGGGTGCATTCCCCATCCTGGAAAAAAGGAGAAAGGACAAAGTTTGGAGTTTTTAGATTTTTTTTTTCCTTGTGGAACACAAGTGCTTCTCAGAGATAACTAGGAGGGGTCTGGAGGTTATTGGCAAATTAATTAGCCTCTGAAAGGAGAGGGCTGGGATGCCAGATAAGCCTGTATCTGGCATGCCAGCCACACCCCTGCAGCAAACAGTTAATATTCCCTTTGCTCTCCGGGGGAATGTCAGGGGTTAATTCAGTAGCTGTGCATTTAATAGCTCAATTTAAAGGGGAAAAAATGACACCCTTCTCCCCTGCCTTGCTGGTTGTGGATGGTTTGCTCTGGCTGGTTGATCACATGCTCCCCAAGCCCCTGGTGCTGCAGAAGCCCCAGCTGCAGCGGCTGATGAGCCGGTGCTGCTCCGGATCCGTCCCGGCCCCTCTGCCCATGCCTTGCAGCCCTCACCTCCTCTTTAAAGGAGGGAGCAGGCAGGATGAGCCCTTGAGCATATGGGTGGAAATTTGGGAGGCACCTCTTCTCTCACCACCCTTTCCAGCTCTAACCATGTCTATTTGTTGTTGTCTTTTTTTCAGGGACTATGGATCTTCAAAGAGAAAATCAGGTAAGAATCCAGGCTTTCTATGTATTGCATGATTACAGAGAGGACCTTCCCCCCCACCACCCTTTTTAAACCTTCCCTTTATCTTGTGTTGCATGAAATTGTGTACCAGTTTAACTTTTTAGTGCTGAAGCCTGCTAGAGACAGGCATCAGTTTCTTTCCTTTGCACTGGAGAGATGGAATACAGGATTGCAGTTAAAATGCCTGCTCTTCTCTGTATTTATACAGCTCCTTTTCCAGCCTGAGAGGATAATTGTGTTAAATTTCCTTTTCTTTCTTTTTTTTTTTTTTTCTTAAGTCAATCTTTATCTGAGCAAACAGTCAAAATGTAGCCTGAGAGTTGGGGTCCTTTTCTGGAGGGAAAGGGAATGCTTTTCTGTTCTGAATTATTTTTTTTTTTCTTTCCAAAAGG
Source organism: Egretta garzetta (assembly GCF_000687185.1). NCBI lineage: Eukaryota > Metazoa > Chordata > Aves > Pelecaniformes > Ardeidae > Egretta > Egretta garzetta. Next base: position 57,601 of record NW_009260808.1, read on the forward strand.
CTCTGGTGAGGTTTCTGATGCAAAATGTTCTCAGTGCCTGTGTCTGGGGTTGGGCTGCCTCAAAGGCTGTAGCTCAGTGATTTGTTTTTAAGATCCTAGATTCAAATGTCCTATAATACCCTGATTTGAAACTATATAAATCCAATTCTTCCCCTCCCCTTGTAGCTCAGTGATTTTTACAGATGTGTTTTCAATAGGGACATGTAGTTATGGGCCTCTGGGTTTGGCTGCTCTGAGCTGGATGTGTTAGGGGTTTTTTTTTCCTTTTTTCTTTTATTTTTTTTTTTTCCCCAAGCAGCATTGAGCACCTGCAACTCTCATTGACTTTGTTTGGAGTCCTGGGCGCTCCAAATTGCGTTCAGGGCATCCAAAGAGAGGCCTTTCAAACCAGCAGCAGCTCCTGGAAAACTCTGCCCTGTGTGCAGGGGAGGGGAGGATTTTTTTTTCTTCTTGCTTTTTAAGATGGTGAAGAAACACTGCAATGGCTTAGTCTCTGGGAAGGAAGGGAAGATGAATGTAGCATATTGGACTCCAACAAATGTCACTGCCCAGACTGATTTGTTGGTTAATTATGAGAGTTTTTAAGCTGTGGTCCTGTAATAAGCTAAGTGATGCACTAAAGCGAAGCTGTTGCTTGACCCTGATGTCCTGTGCGTTAAATGGCTGTTGCCTTTGCCGGCCGATACTTTCAGTGCCCTTTCCCTGGATTTCCCTAAGGTGGGTTGCCGTAATGAAGAGCCAAGTGTGGTCCAAAGTGCTGGCCTGACATGATAAACTAGGGCATGCTTCATCTTCCTAATGTCTTACAAAGCTTCTGTCTGGGTTGTGTTTCTAGGGCCACCTAAATGGAATATTAAATGAAGTGTTTGTTCACAGCGGCCCATGGATTAAATTGGCAGCAGCTCTTTCTCTAGAGGGGCTGACCATAAAGGTCCGAGTGACTCTGGCGAAGGCAGAGCTGAGTGTGGGAGCTCCTGGCTCAGTGCCACATCCTGAGCGCTGGGGGCTTTCAGGCCATTTAAAGACCTTTGAAAAACGTTGCTGAAGTCTCTGGGGCAACCTGATTTAGCACTGACCTAGAACAGTATTAGGAAACCAGGAGGGTTGCACTCAGTGCACCAGTTGCCATACATGGGAGTTGCAATACCCTTGCAAGAGATATGAGGAATTGCTTTGGGAGCGTGAGGAAACTGCTGCTCCTCCATTCCTGTGGCTCTGGGGGGAAGTTGGAGCTGATCTGCCATGATGCTGGGGGAAGAGGGATGAAGCTGAGTCAGTGTAGCTGAGATGTCATTTGTGGCTGCTGCCCTGCTGGGCTTTTTGGCCTCCTGCCCTGAGCATCCCAAGTGACATGCTCAACTATCCCTGTGAGGGATGGATGCTCCAGACCATCTCTCTCCCTTGGCTGTCCCACCTCCACGTGCTGCCGAGTCCCCTTTTGGGACTGCTGCTGCTTCTCTGCTCCTTGGTGCTTGGCTGCTCGCACAGCTAGGGCTTGGAAACAGCGGGGCTTAGGGACGCTCTTTCTCCGCTTACCCTGCATGAAGAGGAATGTGAAGCAGCTCTCTGACTGAAATGAGCTGCATAAAGGGACTCTGTTCTCGGCCATCTTCTTGCCTGATTTTAGAGCAGCGGAGGAATGTGTCCTTCTGTTTGGAGCTGGATACTGTGGGAGTGCGCACACAACAAGCGAAGGAATATGCCAAGGGAGTTGGTAGTTACAGCCCCTAACAAAGGCTGGCTTTATGACACTTGAGCAAGCGATGGGGTAAATAAGCACATATTACCAGGGTGTGCTGGGAGAGTCTTTTTAAGATAACAAATAGCTTTGAAACGTAGCTTCCTCTGTAGGTACAGACACTACTTTGTCTTTAAATGAGACAAATAGACACTTTTAAATGCAAGCACCTCCCAACAAATCAGACCTGTGAACACATCTTCTGTCTTGACCAAAGATGTGGTGGGAGGAGGCTTTTGGGTGTGAGCGTGGCTGTTCCACGCTGTCTGGCAGGAATCCCACAGCTGCTGTGTCTCAGGCATGTGCAGGCATGACTTGAGCGTGGCCGATCGCAGAAACATTTGGGGAATGCCTCTGACAGCCAGCATCACCTCTACCCTGACCTCTGCCTTGCCAGAGTGTGTGTCTAGCTAGTCCTGCGCTCACCCCTTGGAGCAGGGAGAAATTGGATAAGTTCAGAGTTTAATAGGAGTTATGGAAACACTTACTGCTGCAGCTGATACTGGTTGTAAACATTTGAGACCTTATGAACCAAATGCAATAGCGTGGTATGTCCTTAGCTAAACAGAAGGGAGTCTTGCACTGATCTGGGGCATCTCTGGCTCAGGGCTGGCACGCGGGCTTCCTCTTGTGCAAAGTGCTATATAAACATGCAGCCCTTTGCCTGGATATGATCTTATTAGAAATGCTTTAACCTGCTGTCAGCTCGGAGACCTGGAGCTTCACTGAAGCAACTGAGGCTCTGTGTAGGCATGGGCGTTTGCTGTGGCCTGAACTGCCACATGTGCTGTGACCTTGGATTTGTGGGGCTTTACTGGACATGCTGCAGAGCTGCTTCAGAAAGCTGCCTTCATATTTCCAGGCAATTGAATTGTTGCTCTATGGCCATCTGTCGGTGCCGAAGAGACCTCGGCACAACTGTAAGGAGTGGCTACCGTGAGTGTATTCTGTACCCTTGCAACAAATGGTCTCATCTAGGTGTCTCCAAAGGGAGCAAAAAGGGAAGAAATTACTCTTCAGACTCCAATTTGTCGATCGCATTAACCAAGTGAACAGCAACTCATTTGTCACTCAAAATAAGCGTTACTTCTATGCAAGCATCCATTGTGTGGTTTTCTCTCCTCAAATCAAAATAAGGGCAGAATTGCTGTAAGTCTAGTAATGGATATTTGCATGGTACATTACAAACCACAAATTAGGTTAATCCACTCTGCAAACCCTACCAGCTACCATCTGTGCATGGTGAACTAATTAACCCTTGAGACATCTGCTAATCCTGATGTGGCTTGTAAAACCAGTTGGAGGATGTTTCTCCCCAAAGATGCACCCCCCCCACCTGCCCCGCACACGCACCCCTTGCTGGCTAGAGCAAGTTTCAAACTCCTGGAGTAAGAGGATCTTGCCCTTTTCCCTTGCTGAGAATCTTCCTTGGCTGGTTTCGTGCCAAAGTTGTTGTCAGGTCCCCAGTCATGAAGCTGAAGCAAGAATCTGGGAGCTGGTGTTTGGTGGCAATAGGGAGCTGGTGCCGGTTCCGCAGTTTTTCTGTGCTGAGTCCCGGTGCTCCTCAATTACTGAGAGCATTCTCCTTACTAATGGTGGGGTCAGACCCAGCAAAAGAGGTGCTGCTTCACCTTTGCTTTTAAAGCTAAGGCATGGATCTCTTCACCTGCCTTGTAGGCAGCCAAGGCCTTGTGCTTACTAGGCTTTCCATGCATGCTATCAGGGGCGCTGCTGGCCACCCCCTTCTGAAATTCTAACAACCCCGTTGCTTGCTCGCTGCCACTGCTCTGGCTGCCCAGCTTGCTGCTGGGGGCTCAGCTGGCTTCAAGCTGCTTCTCAGTGGCCTCCTCTGGCACCTTGTTGCTATGCGGGCAGGATGCTCCTCCAAGCCAGGGGCAATAAATGTGTGTTTAAAATAAGAAAAAAAAAAACTAAAAAAAAAAAAAAAGGAAATTATGGCTCCATCAGTACTGCAGTGTCTCCCTTCTCTAGTTGATCAGATCCTGCCTGCATCATGCTGGCTATGCTTTGGCTGAGTCTGCCAGCTGAAGTCTATTTAAATAGCCCCTGTAATTGAGTACTTAGAATATTAACTTAACAATTTGGTCCAAGCCAGGGTTGCCTCAGTGAGGATGCTGATGAGGTTTGGCTTCCTCAGCAGAGAGAACTATCCTTCAACTTGATTCCCACACTGAATTTTTGGACTAGCAGAATATGGCAGCACCCAGACAACAATTTCTGCTTCCTTTCCCTCCTGTAATCTAAAACTAGGAAGGATGTATCTGCTGGCAAGTAAATAAAACTTGAGAGTCCATTGGAAGCTACTTCTCAAACTTTTTATAGGAACATCTGTAATGCTGTCTTTTTCCCTCAACAGGGAAATTAATTAGAGTTGAGAGAGTTGCAGCAACGATGGAAGTGGGGCCTCCAAGTGAAAAACAAGCAGATCATTGTAACAACACTGAGGGCTCTCATGGCTGATGGCTTTGTGGGATTGCTGCCTTGGGCTCACGGGTGGAGCTGACAGCAAGAGTTGTTCCTTTAGCCTAATTCTTCATTGCTAGGGAAGCCCTTGCTCTCGCGCGCTGAGGATGCATTCTCTGTCAACTTTAGGGAGATGTTAAGATGTTTCTTGGAGTTATTTGGGATAGGGGTTTTGCCGCTTCCTTTGTAATTATGAAGGGAAGTGGCTTAACTTTTGGCTTTTTCTGTCTTTGCAGCTGAGCTATGCTCATCACTTCAGAGCTTAACCTTTCTGGTCCTGTCACACTGCACGTGTCTAGCCTGCACTTACAGCTCCATGGCATGTCTCGCATTTTTTTTATTTTTATAAATGAGCTTTGTTTTCTTAACTTCAGTTTGAACTGCCTCCTTTGAGGCGATATGGAGAAAATGAATGGTGTGTGCTAGCCCTCCTGTGCTTAATCATTCAATGGGGTCACAAATGTGTGAGCCATTAGCTGGGCCGCAAGGCTGCGTGGCTGAAGCTGCTTCTACCTGTTGCAGGACTGAGGTGCCGACCCTAGGGAGAAAGCTTTGTTGGGGCATCTGAGTGTGGAGCTCTCTGACAGCTTCATAGCTCTGCAGCAAGCATTTAGGTGGGTACAGCAGAGGAGGGAACGTACAGCCTCTGGCCTTGGCAGATGCGATATTTGTGGGAGATGGCTGCAGTGGAGGCAGAAGGAAGGACCACTCCAAGGGAGGCATGATGCTGCCTTTGCCTTAAGGTTGTTGTGGTATTGATGGGATGTCACCTGTGGTGGTGGATGCACTTTTAATATTAGAAGATGTGTGGATGCAACTGCAAGCACTCTGTGGGCATGCCTTAACTTTCTGACTGCTAAATCTGTCTCAGTTTTCCCCTCTCAGCCGGAGGAAGCCTGAACTTTTAAAATGGGCTCTCAAAGGGGCCAAATACAAGACTGTGTTACTGAAGAGGTTGAAAAATCCGATTAACTAACATGGTGAGTGCCAGCATGAGGCAACGCATCGTCTGTCAGGGTGGTGACTGCAGCAGATGTCTTGGGGCTACCTGCATTGAGCGCGTGAGTAATGAAGCAGGCAGCTGGTTGTTGCTTAATCAATCTGGTGGTAGCGGCAAAGCTAGAATGTGTTTTTTTAACTCAAATGTTAGTTTGAGTCATTCTGCTCTTGTGGTGTTTGTTTCTGAAGTCTGCTCCCCAGATTGTATCCGAAAGGAAAGCTTCAGCTTGGAAGGTTAATCTTTTTTGGGGTTTTGTGTTTGTGTGGTTGGTTTTTTTTCTTAAGGTGGTGAATGGGGATCTAAGTTTGTCCAAGCCCATGGCAAGGTCCCAGAAACATCTTAAACTACATAGCTTGGACTTAGTGTCTTAATCCTTGTAAGAAATCTGTGGTACGACATGATCCCTGCGGACTGAGGCACGTGCTCTTGTTTGTGTCCTGATGAATCACACGTGCGTGCTGTCTTCCTTGTGTTGTTTTCTACAATTAGGGCAGGAACAGCGATGGTGGACTGGCTCCTTGGTGCCATTTGGCCTGTTGATGGCTGGTGAGGTAGTTTGCCAGCTCCTATTTTGTAGCTTCACAAGCATGTACTGACAGGATTGCTTTTGATCAGAAATCAGGATCTGTTCCCTCATCATACGATTAGCTTTCTTGGCTCTATGTGCTAATTACTGCATGGAATTTAAAAAACCCAGTAGATTCTGGCAGAACACTTTGGTTCTCACATAGCTTTTTTCTTTTTTTTTTTTTTTTTTTTTTTTTTTTTTTTTTTTTTCAAAGAGGGGGATAAAGGATTTAGGAATAAAGGAAGGATAGAGTAGGCAGAAGCATAGCAACCGGGGACCAAACAAACCTTAGCATATAATTATTGGGGATGTACATCTTGGGCCCAGTTCTGGAAGGAGTTAGTAGTTAATGATCTCAGTGTGTATCCTCAGTTCAGTCCTTGATGACAGAGATTCCTCTTCTCGTGATGGAGAATTCCTCCACTAGTGAATTTGCTGAACTCTCACTTCAGTTTATTGGCTTTTTCCTGATGTGGTAATTCCCAAAACAGTTCATTTTCTTCCCTGATTTTTAACAAACCTGTAAGTTGTGGTTTTGTTTTGTTTGGGTTTTTTTAACAAGTTCTTCATATAGTTGAGGGAACATCCACTCTGTGTTTTTTTTTCCAAAGCGGGGCTATTGCTTTGTGCTTGGGGTACATTGGCACAGAGCAGGATTTGAGGAAGAGCTTCAGCTAAGTCAGGGAGGCTTCATCTCCCTGCAGCAGCTCTGTGTGTGTGACCCAGTTCTGCATCTTCAGTCAAGGTGTGAATCTGTCCACTTGTCCCATGCTCCGAATCCAGCCTGTGGCGTTCTGGCAGGGGGAAGCTGATCTCGCGCTTCTCCTTGTATGCCATATTTTTAAAGTCGCTGTCTAAACTGAAATGCTTTGGACTTGTGCCTGAGGCTACTGAAGAGGAGAGCAGATAGAAGACTTTATTCTGCACTGCTTTGGTTCTCTGCTGACAAGACGTGTGGCCCGTTAAATGTATAGAATTGCTGTTGTCTTCTGGGTGGCCCATATGCTGGGGTGGGAGGAAGGCAGGATAAGAGAAGGAAGAGTCATTTGAGTGTTGTGTGGGTTTTTTGTTTTGCTCCTTGGCTTTTAAACTGAAGTGTGGGAACAGGGTACAGGATTAGGGAAAGGAATCTGTTTTGTGCTCTTTGCCGTTCCCAGTTCACCATCGATGCTGCTCAGAGCCCCGTGTCAGGAGACAGGGCAGGGAAGGACTGCAAGTATGAGGTGTGGCTCGAGCACAGCGTGCACCCTTGCAAACGCCTCAGAGAGCCTTCAGCTGAGCGCTGAGAAAAGCACTTGGTACTTCATGGTATTTCTCATGGTTTTAAGGAGTTCTCTATTCTCCATCTGCTCCTGTTCTGCCTTCCTTCTCTGCTGGTGGCAGATGGTATTAATGCTGCCTGCGTGGGTTTTTCCTCTCTTGCACAGCGAGAACTGTGTGGTATCAGATTTTTGATTTTTGGCATGTTAGATAAGGCAGGTGAGAAATGCACTTGGGAGCTGGAGTGGAGGGTGATGATCCTCAGCTGTTGCAGGAATCTGTAGGTGGCACAGGTGGGTCTGGCTGGCTGAGAGGAGCAGACCTCTTACCTGAGTGTTTTAGATAACTTGGTCTCAGGCTGGTGAGCACCTGAAACTTGGATCTCTCTTGTGAGTAGGAAACCTGGATGGCAGAGTGTGTGTCCTCAGGCTGTTGAGAGTATTCACCCCTAAACCAGTGCTTCCTAAGTGCCTCCAGCTTTGTGCGTGGTTTTTTGCCTGTCACATGGAGCCTGCGTCCAGGCTGTCTGACAGACAGAATTCTCACCAGTCTGCTCTGGGTGGAATGGCTCATCTAACCCGAGGTGGCTGGAAGCATTACTTAAGTGTTCAGTAGGAGTTACAACATGGGCACCAATTGGCCATCTCAGTCTGCTCCCAGTTAAAACAGGCTGCCTGGACAGGCTGATGCTGCGGTATGTTTTCTGTGCTTGGCAGCACGACTTCTTTGCAGTTGGGATTTGACTCTTGCTCTTTTTTCTTTTTTTTTTTTTTTTGAGCCATGCCTGAATCCTAGTGTGCGTACGTACCTGTGACTCAAGTGCAATGGCTGCGGCTTCTCTGCCCTCCTCCTTAGCAGTGTTGGAGGCTGTTTCTTTCCTTGGAGGGGTGATGCTCTCAAGTTTGTACAGCTGTAGATATGGATTAGCATTCAGATATTCTAGGCACTTCCCAGGAAAATTGGGAACTGCTACAAAACTGTATGTGCAGGGGCCATACCGCAGTGATCATGTGGGAAGCAGTCCTTCTTTGCCATGTGGAAAGAGTTAATATGAGCTATGCCTGCCAGAACAAAAACTAAACAATCCTGGGTACTTCAGGGTCTGTGAATGGGATGAGGATTGTCTTTTGCAGAAGTAAACAGAGTAGAAAACTGGGTCTAAGTTTTCTTTACAACTGTAGTTCCAGAAAGGGCGAAGGACCGTATGAGGCTGTGGAAGCGCAGCTGGTGAACATGTCACCGTGCAGTTTGAGCACAGAATCCTCTCGCCCTGCTGCTCTGTTCCGACTCGGGAAAGGGCGCTCTGGTTGTGGATTTCTCCCCTACAGGAGTGAGTTATCCAGATGATGAATTTCTGAGTCACGTGAAAGCCAGATGTGAACATTTTCCAAGCAGTGTGTGTGGGTCTAGCGTACGCCAGGCAGCTCTGCTTACGTGGCAAGTGGAAGTGGTCTGAGATTGGTCTGCAGCGTGGTACCGGGGAGGCGAGGAGCCCCGGCAGCTCCTGGAGCGGCCGCTTCTGCTGGGGAGAGGAAGGTGCTCGCTGGGCTCGTCGCTGCAGCTCGGCACATCTGCCCCCACCCCCTGCACAAATGCAATGCTGCTTCACGAGTACAAGCCCTGTGCAGGCTGATAGTAGTGGGGCTGAACTTGGTGAATAGGACTAAAATTACAGGCCTTATTTAGTGCCTGCTGCCAATCCTCTTACTTGTGCGCTTTAGCTGGATTTGCATGTTTGATAATCTACTAGTCCAATATTTTTTTCAGGATGTAGCCCTTTAAGATATTGCCTCTTGAACAGATGGTGTGGAGGTGATGTTCTGCTTCAAGTATATAGAAAAAGAGAGATCTCTGCAGGGATGAGAGATTTGCTTTAAAACGCATTCTCCCAGTGGGGAAAAAATGGGTTGTATCTCTGTGTTCCTTCAAGGACTATCTTAAAACACTTGCTTTAAACATGATGCGTCAGTATCCCACAGATGTAAGAGCAAGAAAAGCTTATTTAAGCTACACTCGTGAGGGACAGGCATGGCTGCTGCTTGCCCAGCAATTGCAGTAGCAAATAAATCTGTCATTGTGGTACCTAGGAAGCGTGGTGGCTGAGCAGGCCCACCCTGGGTCAGGCACTGGGCACAAATGTTGTTTTTGTTTAGGTCCCTCTGGAGCCTGGAGGGAGAAACATCAATGGTGCAGTTCAACAGGGTGCATTGAGCGGTAGTGCTTGAAATAGATCCAAACACTTACAACCTTTCTGTGCCATCCTCCCGTTTCCCTGGCTATCTGCTGTTCTCTGCCTAATTGAATGAGTTAATTGTGTGAGCCAGGAATTGTGTGAAAACGGTTCTGATTCAGATGCAGGCTCGTCTGCATTTTTTCTCTTTCCAAGCTGTTTTGCAGCCATATTGTAGAGCTACACGTAGAATGTGAGTAATTCTCTGATAAAAGTACTTCCATTCCTGGGGAAGGTTAGCAACACCAAATATTTCTCTCTCCCTCCCCTAGTCCAGTACTATTGCATCTTATAGCCTTCCCATTTAACCCAAGTGTCAAGCCCCAGCTGAAGGGGAAGGGGTTAGAGGAGACAGGCTGACAAAGTCAGTGGGTCTGGGGGGTGAAGGGTTTGGAAATGGCTCACAAGGGTATGGGGGAACACTGAGCATGGTGCTCTGTAGATGGGAGCAGAACCAAACCCGCCAGTTTTGGGGTTCCTCATTGATCTGCTCTTGGTTGTATGGATGGCCAGCCTCACCTTGTCAGGAGAGGGCAGAAAAGAAGCAATGAGGGGAGAAGTGGAAGCAAAATCCCAGCAAGAAGCTCTGGAGGATCCAGAGGAGGGATTAGAGTAGACTGCGCCTGGCCCCCTGGGGTTCCTTACCTGCTCTGGGCAGTAAGGTGTCCCACCTGAGCACCCAGGACAACAACATGGCACTTCATTTATACCAACTTCTTGGCAGGCTTGACCTCCAAAATCTAGGTTGAAATAAGGGCTTAATTTCTGTTTTCTGTTCTGCCATATGTGACAAGACATTGCAGTAGACAAAGCTCTGGGACACTTCAAAGAAATGGATGCTCCTAAGAAACAGCCTGGTCAGCCCACTTCTTGCTGACTTATCAAATACCTCTGTTGGAATGAGAACACCCCCACTGTTCTCTTAATGCCTTTTATTTGAACAGTGATGAGTAGAAGCAGCATTTACTTCCCCCAGTTCTAGTCTGAGGAATCACTGCCAGTTACTGGACCACCAGTGAAGTCCTCTGAAGTGGAGTGAAGCGGAGCACTGATTGTTGACTTCCCAGGAAGCCAGTGTAGTTTCAGTTTACTCTAAGATTGTACTGCTTAGTCTCTCGTCACCCTTCCAATTAAGACAAGAAGGGTGTATGTCTGTGAAATGAATCTGCAAAATGCTCAGCTGCACTCATTGCTGTGGCCCTTGAATAACTGAGCCAGTAGTACCTCCTCATGGAGAGGACTAATGACCTATAGAATTGATTGCTGTTGGAAAGGGGCAGTCTCTTTCAGATGTTAGCTTCTCTTCAGCATGGCCACTTGTTCTTACAATCCTTTTCTCAGTGTTTTTAAGGTGCGCTTTAACAGATGCAGGGAAATTTCAGTATTCCCAGGTGGTGTTTAAGGTAGGGCTTCATGAGAACAGAACAGTCCTACATCCATTTAATTAATAAAACTCTTACCTACTCTGCAGGACAACTTCCACAGAACAGGTCATGCCTGTATAATTAAACTCTTTTTACCCTCCAAAGCAAGGTAGCCACATCCAGATCACTTGTTGGGACTTGTCTTTGGTCCATGCTAACTTCTCAGCTATGCACAGAAATCATCTGGGGCAAGGACTACATGGCCAGAACTACAACCGCGCTGAGGCTTGTGACCAGTATGATCCAATTCCCCAGAATTACTGCAGGAATATTGTTGGGAAATACGTAGCTTAACAGGCTAGACAGCTATACAGACACTAGAAGTTTGTTATAAAGGTCCCTGATAGCCCCAGCGATACGCAGCCTGTGAATCTGTAGGTGGGTGTTCCCTCTGGCCTTTACAGCAGTGTTAAATAATGGGTGCCGTACTCAATGTTGAACTGATTATTTTAAGCAATGTTACCGACAAAAAGAAACCTGCATCAGTAGCTACCGCTAAAATGCCTGTGGAGGAGTTGTTTCTCTGCACCTGCTGGACCGGGGACCCAGCTGGATGTGCAGTACTGATGTGAACCATGAATCTTCTGGATTTTTGGTAGTGTTGAGCTTGTGCATTCGACTCTAGGCTGACTCTAGCTTTTGTAGGTTTTCCTTGCTCTAACTGCACACAAGACAAATAGTCTGCTGCTAAAGAGAGATGAGTGGGGCTGTATGGCAAGCATAAAACATTGGTCCCCAGCAGCCTGGTGCCTGTTCTCTTGCCAGTGGTGGGAGAGGCAGCAAACAAACCAGTCATACTGGCAGCAGAAAAGCTTCTGGTGAAATCTAAAATAATCTGTTTCATGTTGTTCACCACAGTAACCAGCTTAATTATGTCTTTCAAATCTTTGCCCCCCCAGCCCCAACTCTTTTTTTTTCCTTTCCCACCTGAGGAGCCCAGCTGACCCGCCTGGGGGTTGCCCACCTCCCTGGTGGCATCTCGGGTGGGATGGGGTTTGGCAGCCGCTGCCAGCGACGCGCCCGCTCTGCTGCTATTTCTGTGCGTTGTGGCTCCAGCGGGGAGCCTCCTCCGTGCTCTTCACAACCGCCTCGGCCCCGTGGCTTAGCTGTAATTTATGGACCCGTGTTTCTTTTGAGCTTTTAAAAATAATTCCTATCGGAGGGGTTTGTTCTGGCTCCAGCTGAAGCCGGCAGCAGGGGCTGTGGGGGTTGGTGTTAGGAGCAGAATCAGGATGCTGTTGCCTTAGGAGTGGCTTGCTTTGAGCAGGCAACTTTAATTTCCCTTCCAAATACTGAGGTTCCCCCCACCCCCCCCAACCTCCAAGTCATCTGAGACCAGCCGGCGCTCGGCTGTGCAGCGGCGAGGGAGAGGAGAGGCAGGAAGCGAGGGTTTGTTCGTTTACCGTTACCAATCCCATTGGAAACCGGCTCCAAGCCCCATGCAGAATTCCAGTAAAACTCTGTCCTAAAGGGGAAACCCGGGGCCGTTGAAAGCTTGTGTTTTGTTGGCTCGGGCACAGTGTGCTTCTGGGGCCTTTGACCTCCTCCCTGTACCCTGGCTCCCTCCGTGGCTCTTCGTTTGAGCTCTCTGTGAAGTGGAATCCATCACTAATGTCTGATATTTTTATTATTTGTAGGGGGAACTCTTAGAAGCTGGTAGCAATTAGAGCTTAAATGTCTTGGAATTAAAAAAAAAAAAAAATCCCCAAGAAGGCAGTTTAATGCTAAGCAGATGTGCAGGAGCAGCTGAACTATGCTAGCTGTCTTCTGCTTCAGAAGCAACCTCATCCACATCGAGCTGCTGTCAGGCCGGGGTGGCTGAGGAGTGCTCCTGCTTTTATGCTGCTGTTAGGGCCTGGGAGCCCATGTTGGGGACCCGTGGGATTGTTTACCAGTTGATACTTAGATTGCCCTTTTATTTTGGCTTAGACCAATGCTTTTGACAAGGAGAAAAAAAACACCTTGTTTAAAAAGAAATTTAAGAAAAAAATGATAGTGGCAAACAAGTTGGTTTTGATGGTGAGTTTGATTCCTTGAGATTTTGCACGGGGTGTCTGTAGATACGGCTCCTGTGGATCTGGGTTTAACTCCCTCTCTTCCTTGTCAGACACATCCAGGGCAGCCCTAAGCTTGTGTTAAGCACAGCTTATCTGCTCTATCTTTAACTGTTGGCTGTTTCAGCCTTTTGCTGCCAGCTTGGATTGGGGCAACCTGTTTGAAATCTTCCCAGTTGTCCCTGCGATACATCTTCTGCTTTATTTATGGCTGCCATATTCAGGTTCTTCTGTCTGGAGAAAGATCTGACAGCTGACTGAAGTTCATAATCCTGCTCCTGAGGGCAGTCAAGTCTATTCAAAAGCTCATAGACAAGTTGCTGACAAGGACTCCTTTGCACGCTTTCCTGTGCGTGCCCCAGGTCTGTAGCAGAATCATGCTGTATGTTCCCTCCATAAGCTAGGGCACAAGTTACTCTGCCAGATGATTTCCCGTTGTACCCTACCAATGCAGAGCCTTTTTCTTTTTTTCTTAAATGGTAATCCAAAGTAAATTACCGCAGTGTATTTTGTATGGTATTGTGGCAGAGCAGTGCATGGGTTTGGGAGTTAGGTGGTTGGTAGGCTTCAGGTTTTTCTCCAGACTGCTGCTATTGAGAGCTTACTGAAAAGCAGGCAAAACACTGCATCTGTCTGAATTCTAGTTTTCCTCTAATGCAACGAAAATTGTGTGCCTGATTTAAAGGAAGGATTGCAAAACCTCACCATTCCCTTAGTGCCGAGGAAATGCAGCAATGTGTTTCTTGGATCTCTGGTTTCCAGTGGGAAGGTTTGAAAGCTGTTTCTTTTGCCTTGTATCATGCTAGCAATTACTCAGTCACATATGTGCTAGGAATCCATTACTGATTTTTGGCTGTCTTGATGATTTTCTGCAGGTCAAAAGACAATAACAAGTCAAATAGACAAGGCCACCAGTATAAGCTTGCCCTGCTCTCCAAGTGATGGGAGAGTGACCTGCTGTTAAGCTGATGGGTCCAGAACTGGGTTCCCCATTGCAAATGAGTTTTTTAAATTGCATTTTGGAATTGTTTGTCAGAATTTAGGAAATGCCTAGCCTATCATACAAACACCTCTCCTCCCAGGCAATGTAACAGCTGTCCTTATCTCCCTCATCCCATGGAAAGGGAATGTTTGATGGTTCTTATTTTGAAATGGGAGCGAACCTACGAACTCTTAAAACATGCTTCCAGTGCATTCAAACAAAAAACCCACCACCTAGCATTTGAAGATTATTCCCAGAATCCCAAGCCAAGTATTTACACCTCACTTCATGGAGGGGGAGGGAAATCTTTTGACCTTGTTGGTAGCAACTCTATTAGCTTTCTCCGTAACCAGGTTTCTGCCTCATGTTCACTGGCTAAAAAATGGTATTTCTAGTTATACTTTGAATGTACCTTTATTGGAGCTCTGTACTCTTTTTCCATGGAGTATTATTTGTCTATTATTATTTTCCTTAATGCTATTCCAGGGTAACAAAATGCAAATGCTTATAGAAACTTGCGTGTTTGCTAAGCTCGATCTCTGAGAGTTGCCTGTTGGTCTTTTGGGGCTCATTAACAGCTGCAAAGCTAAATACTTTTGCAGGTCTGAGGCCTAATAAGTCAAACTGTCTCTTGGTAGGCATTCCCTGTCCTACTGGGAATTACCTCAGAGCATATCTTATTCCGAGATCTCAAAATCGGATCAGTTTCATAAGTTCTGCAAGTCCCCTAAAACATAAAAATTAACTGGGTAGTTCTTACGACTTGACCTTTAACTGAGTCCCCATCATGCCAACACCACTCTTAAGAAAAACTTAATGCTTCTTTCAAAGCTGTCTTGACTAACTTTCAAACTTTCTGATATGACTGTGTTCTTGTTTCTTGTTTCTCTAACTACTTTCTCTTTTCATGGCTGCCCTCTTCTTGGATTTCAAGTTTGGATGTCCAGTTTGTCTGAGACTCCAAAAAAGAGTGTCGCTCCAGGTAAATTCTTGTGTCTTGGTGTTCTGCATGCTATTAAAAAGAGAAGTCTCTAGTTCAGACTGTCTGTGACCTTGAACTTGTCTTGAATGTGAGTCTCTGACAATAGATACTTAGGATCTGCTTGTGTATTGTTTTTTCATGATGCACGATTTCTGATAAGGAAGAACTTTGCTTTTTCTGACTGCTGCCTCACCTCGCTGTTGCTGCTAGCGGTGGATAGCAGTTTGCTGTGTTGTATCTTCCTTGCCCAACTCAAAGCATCTTCCCCTCTTGTAGTGGGTTGACCCTGGCCACAGCTAAGTACCTGCACAACTGCTCTCTCGCTATCCCAAGTGGGATGGAGGAGAGAAGAAAAGGAGCAAAAGTGAGAAATCTTGTGGGTCAAGATAAGAGAGAAACGTGCCTGTGCTCCTTATTCTTCTGAAATGCTCTTTTGCTTTTCCACAGTAAGTATAAAGGGGTTTATATGGAAAACATGGAACTCTGAGGAAGTTGGGAGCATCAGACTCCTTGTCACAAGGAGTCAGGAAGGAGGATGAAACGGGGAAACATCTTCTAGGTGAGGTGTCAGGGTCTGGGGAGAAGTAGTCTGATACAAGGCAAAAAATAAGCTTTATAGTATAAGGAATCAGGACAACTTCTAAGTAACCACTGGATTTCTTTTGCAAATGTTTGTCACCTGATGTGGAATACCAGCGAAGAGGTCTTTTCTTCCTTCAGACTTAGGAAAAATGATCATGAGCTGTAGACCCTGTCTGTACAGAGTGTTGGTCTGGTCACCCAGGCGGGTTAAGGCCACACAGAGGTCTCAAGGCAAGGAAAGATGGAAACACTCCTGCTGCTTTCTGCACCTGATTTGGTAAATATTCAAGTTCATGCCCTGTTCAAAGTATGTGAACAAAATCCCACCATCCTCAGTGGATGAGTGCTTGCTTGTCTGAGGTTTTCAGTAAGCAAGACTGATGTGATTTCAGAAATGCTGCCCTTGACAGAAGTTGAATATATCCTGGGGGGGGGGTTCTGCTTGATCTTAGCAGAGTAGGTCTAATTTCAGGGTGGTAGTTGGATATAAAAATGCAGAAATATCTGAAGTATTCAGTCACAGGAGCCTGGTGGTTCATAGATCACCAGGGAGTTCAGACAGAGAAACAGAACGAGACTGAGCAGGAGAGAAGCATGTTGAGGAGGAGACAGAAGAGGTGGTGTCACTTGAAGAATTACAAGAAGCCCTCAGATTACCTGGCTGGGGGGTGAGGTTGGGTTTCTCTGACTCTCTCCATCTGTTGGGACTGTTTCATGTTTCTATATGTAAAATGACAAATTGAATGCCAAGGCTTTCATCCTTGAAGGGCAAGGAAATGAAATCTTATAGATACAAATTTCTTCCCTTCTGCTGACTGCTTCTAGTTAAATGCATGTTGCTAGTTTGGCTTAAAAAAATCTGTGCATGAGGAGAAGGCAAATGTAGGCAACTAATTGCACTGCATGGTGCTCGAGAAGGTGAATGTAGATACATAGTCCTGCTCAGAAGTCATCTGGTACATCTGGCAGGTCCTTACCTCCCCATGCTGTTCCAGTTCACGTGGCTGTTCAGTTTACTTCTCGTCCAAATGAACACCCAGTTTCCAACACAGCTACTCTTCAGTCCAGACCTACCATGGGCTGTATCCTGATGTGGCAGGCTGACAGAGCAGGCTTTGAATTTGAATATCATCTTTACCCACATAGCGCATATCTCTGTCCTAGCCTGAGGGTTGGAGACAAGAACAGAAGCTAGTGTCATGCTGCCTGAGCTCCAGCTGAATCTGCTCCACGAAGTGGAGACTCTAACCAAGGGTTTGCAAGTGGTTTAATTTCCTACTTTGGAAAAAGTCAGGTGCCATACAGCCAGATCCTAGAGGTGCTGTAGTGGGGCACTAGTTTGGGTCACCTCAACTGCTGTTAAATTCCTTGGCTAGTCTGCTTCGTGCCATGTGGGCTAATGTGAATGCATTGCACCACTGAACAGGACGAGGGCAAATGCCAGAGCACAAAGGTGATTTCTGCCTGGTGGAAGACCCTGTCTAGCAGCTGTGTGAAAAATCTCCAAGCAGTCTAACAGATTTGTGTGCAAAATACTTGAGCATTCTTAACTGTAGCTACCTGTAACCTAGTTGGTTGGAACTGCTGTTCAGAGAGCCAACTTTCCAAGAAGGAGTGGAAAGAGGACTCAACTCTTTCTTTTTTTCCCTCTTTTTTTCCTTTCACCCTCCTGCCTCTAATTTTTCTTGGCTCTGTCTTAAAACCTAGCAGATCAAAAATAAAAAACACAAATCCTGAGACTAACAAGCTCCACTTGGCAAAGGTCAGCACTGAATTTCTCCATTTGTCAGGATTTTGTTGGAAATGCTGCTGAGAGCTGTAAAGGAGGAGGGACTGAACTGGAGCACTCGCTTGAGAGAGCGCCTGCCATTTACCATGGGCCAAGCTTGTTCCTGACGCGCTCCCCATGGGGACTGTGTTTTGCTGCTGGTTTTAGCTGTGCGCTGGGCACGTACTCCAGTGCTGGAAGCCACAGTCTACCTTAAAGCTGCCACTTGATCCAAACTCTTGAAGGTGTATCCAGATCTTGGTTCTTAAAAGCACTAAAAAAATACTGGGTGTGCCTTCTGCTGGGGAAGGAATCCAGGCGTTGGGTTCATTTGCTGCTGCTGTGACTGCTGGTCGTCTTCCCTTCTTGGTGGCAATGGATGCTGTTGGCTTGGGCTCGCTGAAGCTGTTTGTAGCAGCAACCCAGGGGCCAGAAGGGAGTTAATGCAGCTCATGGGATTACCATCTATACCAGATTTCTGCATGTGTGGCCAGGAAGATAACAAGGAAGACCACAGTTTTAGCTACTCTGCATGGAAGCTATTGCCCTGTGTACCAAAAGGCTTGAAGAGCACACAGGCGCTGTGGAGTTGAGGAAGGTGTATGTATGGATGCTTACTTACGAAGAAACAAGAAACTTCTTGTACATTAATCATGGCTGCTAACCTGGGCTGAGACGGTTTGCATTGCACGCTGACCTGGCCATCACTGGGTGCATGGTGCTCAACCTTGTTTTATTCTCGGGCATTCTTTGGGATTTGGACAAGGTTTTAGGCCAAACTCTGGCTTTGAGTCTTCCAAATTACTTAAGTGGTCAGATCCAAACCTTTCCCTTTTTGCGTTCAATCCTATCTCTGCCTAATAGCAGGGTGTCATCTGTTCCTGAAACGCTTTTCTGAAAATTGCCTTGTCCTTTGTAAAGGAGCTACCTGGCCGAGCTCAGGAAAGAACTGCAGACATGATAGTGTATTAATAACCTATTTGATAGATTTATCCAAGTATTTATTTCCATCTATAATGAGGCAAAGGGATTTTTGCCAGTACTCTCTTATTGCAATACCTGGAGACTGGACTTAGGCTGAACTCCTTTACTTCAGGGCACCCGTTCCCATGGGTGGTGCTAAGCTTCTGCCTCTGTCCCTAAGCTTTGAGGCTCAGGACTGCTACACCAAGAGCTGTTGATCTCTGAAGTTAAATGCTGCTAGGACTTGGGGGGGATTCCTGCCTGGCAGAAAGGATGGAGATGAATCCCCTTTCCTATTGCCACAAGCTGTGAGTGGACTTTTGCCTCCAAGAATAATCGACGTGCAAATATAGCCTGAATTTTGGTAAGTGGGAAGGGGGCTGAAGAGTGGCAAGCTGGAGTGCAGGAATATCCAGGAGATGAGTCGAAGGCCTGATTGTTTGTGGCACACTGAGAACAGAAAGTGATAGAACAAACAAAC
Source organism: Egretta garzetta (assembly GCF_000687185.1). Taxonomy (NCBI): domain Eukaryota; kingdom Metazoa; phylum Chordata; class Aves; order Pelecaniformes; family Ardeidae; genus Egretta; species Egretta garzetta. Next base: position 76,117 of record NW_009260808.1, read on the forward strand.
AAAAATCTAAAGCAAAACAAAAAAACCCCACTGAATAGAAGAGAGATCCTAGACTTAGAAACACAGGTTTGATCTGAATCCATATCGTCCCCGAGGAGACTTGTAGGAGGTTTCATCAGTCTCATCCCCACTGCTTACTCTAGGAACTGGTTATTTTAGGAACTGCTTTTCTGAGACCCCTGTGAGCTCTTGTGCAATCTCGCGTGCTTTATGTGGTAAAGTCTGGTTTTTTGTCTTGTGTGCAGTAGACAGTTAACCCAAATTTTAGGCAGACCTAAGTGCGCTCGCTTAAAATACTTGGGGATAGATCACTGGTGGAAGGCTCAGAAAACATGCAGTTTTAGTATGTTTGTTTAGCATAGTGATGTGGTCCTTCTGATAAGAAAGAGGTAGAGCTTTTAGGGGAAGAAAATCCCTGTGTTTGGAGCTGGGCATATGATTGCTGTGAGGGGATAGACTGACTGATTTGAGGATTTTAAGTAGGCTTGCTGGGTATTCTTTTTTTTTTTTTTTTTGATTCCCCCCTCCTTCCCCAAAACGAGTTTTCCAGAGATACATAAAGGCTTACCCTTGAAGAATTGGCTTCAACAAGAAACCACAGCTCTAGATCCAAGCTACCACAGTTACTCCTCCCTGTGCACAGAAAGGTTGCAAAGCCCTGACTCGATCGTATGGAAAGCTCGGGGGTGCTTTCTGCCAGGACCCTGCGCGTGGCCTTGGCAGTTGTGCCCAGCGTGGAAGGGCTGGGCTACCTGCAGTTGGCCGGTCCGCTGTGAATCATCCCCGAGGCGTTCGCTGACCGTTTCTGTGGGTTTGGCTCCTTCTGCAAAACTTCCACTGACCAGCCCAGTGCTAATTCATTTAGTCAGAATCTGTAAACACTTGATTGATAATTGTAAAAGGGCAGTATAAAAGCCTGTGCGCTGTATGGTTTAAAAGAATAGACATGTTTATAGCCTGATAACAACAGAGTACTTTGGCAAAGATCAGGAGTCTCAGATTTCCATATCCAGATGATTTTATTTTTGGAGTCCAGTTGGTGGTTTTAATTTTTGGCTATTGCAAAACCATCATAGGTCTTAGCTGTTGCAACACAGGAGGAGGAGGAGGAAGAAGACGTTCTTTGGAACAGGCGCTCTGCGCTCTTATTTAGGAGGCTTTCACAGTAGCTGCCGGTCTCTGAGTACAGCGGGAGGAACGATGCTCCCTCCTTGCTGCCCTGTGAGGGCGACAGGGTGCAACTGTGTCACTTCATAGTGCCAGCTGTGAGGGGCATGGACAAGCTCCGATGACTTTTCTGCCCAGCCCTGGGAAGGGAATCGCTGAGGTGAGAAGCGGGAGGATTGTAAAGTGGAGCCCTATGGAGAGGAGGAGGGGTATCCTCAAGACTTTAACCAGGAAACGGACTCGAGGCAAAAAGAAACGGAGAGGCAAGCAAACTCTTATTTCAGCCAGCGATCTATCGTGCGCTCTGCTCTGGGGAAGGCTTGCAAGTTAGAGCTAAACCAAAACACTAATGCTGCTTTTTTGGGGGAGAGAAGGGGGGAACTTTACCTGGCACATCAGCCTATATCCTATCCTCTGCTCTCAGTTTCTCCTGCCTGGGCTGAAGAGGCTTTTAAAGAAGTGGGGCTGTAATGTCAGGGGGGCATTGCAGTCTGCATGTGAGCTTGCCAGGGAACTCGTGCCACTCTTCTCTGGCATGCTTTGCACTGAGCAGGCTGTTACCCTTCCATGCGGTGCTCTGTCCTGTGCTACAAATTAGACCTGAACTAATTGGCAGGGATGGGGAAGCGCCCACGGCAGCGGGCATAATTGGTGCTGTGCTCTCTGTGGTGTTGCCTGTCTTGTTCTTTCAAATCCCCTTTGGGGGAAAACCTGCAGTCTGACATAACATACCAGCAATGTTGTGGGCACCCTGCGTGCCATTGAGGAGTAACTCAACTAAAGATGTGCGTGGGGCATGGAAGGCTGAGGAGAATTCAAGTTTTTTACCCTACTGACTGTGCCTGAAGGGAATACAGTAACAACGTAAACCAGGCTATCCAGCTTTAAAGCTTTTGATTACTGGGAGGAGCTGTTTCTCTGTCTTCTTTCCTCTTCCCTTTCCTACTTCACTGTTACTGAAGTCTTCCCCATGGTGCAGTGCCTAATCCTGGGCAAGCATCACTCCGGGAGCCACAGGGACCCCACCCCTTGAAAAGGAGATGTCCTCTAGGCATGATCTCCGTAGCTGTAAATAAACAAGTTTGTTTGACCTCGGTTACTCCCTAGACCAAAGAATTTATAACCGTATTTTTTTTTGTCTTGATAGGAACCCTGCAACACTTACACAAGCTTCTGTTAAAACAGTCTCTTAATTGTATGTGTTGCACCAGCCGCTGTAGTGACAAAGAAATCCTGCAGAGAGTACCTTATCCAGGGCAGGGACAGTAAATGGCACTGTAAAATGTTGCTGGGTTTCGGATATGTGAATGCAGATACAGGCTATCTTGCCGGACTGTTATAAACCCACTTTTTTTGGAGCCAGTGTTGCGGAGGTGGATTAGAAGTGCTGTTTCTCTGGGTTTCCTTGGCAAGGGTGCTCCCCTGGCACGTGGTCCCTGGCTCGGCCTCTGTGGCTGGCGGCGGGGTGTTTGCCAGCATGGTCCTCTCCTTGTTCCCAGCAGGGACACGTGCATCACATGAGCACTGCTCCTGCCACCAAGCTGTGTCTTGTGGGTTTTTTTGCCTTACTCTACTCCCATGAAAACTGCCTCGGAAATGAGAGGAAAGAAGGTGTTTGAGGTTTCTATGTAGCAAGCAGCTTCCTGCGTGTCCCCCGCCCCCCTCTTTGCCAGTATTTGGTCCCTCCTTTTGCCTTTCCACACACTGAATTCTCTGCTGATGCACATGCATAAAACATAAGGCCAAGATGGCTTTTGTTTCTGGATAGAGAACTGGTATTTATCTTAAGACTAAAAAGAAGTAAGGGTTGTAGGTGTTAGTTCCATAAAGAGGTTGAAGGAAGATGATGATGATGCCCTGTTCTGGACTGGAGAAGGGAGTGTGAAAGAGGGGAAAGGATCTCGTCACACTCCAGATAACCCAATTAGCACTGGTTTAAACCAGAACAGACAAGTCAAGTTGATTCATCGTAACAGAAACATGATGCTTATTTGGAATGAACAGCTACAGTGAAAACTATTATAAATTTCAGTGTTGTCAGTTCATGGTCTTCTCCCCCTATTCCGGCTACTGGCTGTGGTTCAACTATCTATAGAAAAGCTAAATCTCTTAAACACAGACTTCTAGAGGAGATGACTCCTCTTTAAAGAAAATTAACCTGTGTAACCTGAGGAGACTCAGAGGCACACTCAGGGAGCAAGGAAGTCTTCTAATTTTCTGGATTTCTTAAATCTGGTCCGAAGGGAGGCATTGTGATAGCGTTTCCTTTCAGGAAACTGTTGGATTAATTGCTTTTTGTTCTAGTATTTTCATTTCACAGGATGCTGTTTTAATGGCCAATGCATTCTTTACCTCTCTCTTGGCAGGGATGCTAATTATTTGTCTGTAGAATCACTTTGCATCTTCAGCCCAAACGCATATGAACATGCTGGGTTTGGAAATACGGCGCTGAGCATCCTGTGCTTGGCTGTCAGTCCCCTGACTTGTCTGGTGGACAGTTTCAGACCATGCTGCTTCCTTCCCATCTCTTGTAGCCAATTTGTCATCAGAGATTCAGGAGACCTTGAGTCTGCTCCTGGCTCTGCCCCCATCACGTGAAATGGGACTTTCAGCAAGTCGTACATCTGTTTCTGTCTCCCCTTTCCATCTGCGTCTTAATCTAGAGAGACAGGAACTGCCTCTTAATATGTAGAATGTATAATCATGCTGTTGGCCCAAACCGCTCTGCCCTAATACACGTTGCTGTAATTCAGGAAACCTGTAAAATAATTTTTGTGTTAAGGCACGTTGGCTCTTAGACAGAAATTGTAGGTGCTTTTTGCTCTGTTCTGATGCTTTGAAGAGTGTATAAATGAGGGCAAAATTAAGAAACCCTGATGTCCTAAAGGTTTTCATGACTGGCTGAGGCAGCTTCCAGGCAGCTCACAGTCAGTCTGTGCCGGGGCTTGGGGTGCGGAGGCCCTGGCTGCACCGCTTGTGTTGCACCGGAGAGCCCAGATGCATTTGGTACGGCGAGCGGCAGCGTGAGGAGGTCTCCCTCCACGTCTGGCACGGCGGCGCCCCTGCCTCGTGGCTCCACCCCAAAATGCACAATTTCGGCTTGGGGGTGGAAAAATCAGAAATCTAAAAAAAACCAAGAAGAAACTCCAGGAGTGTGGGGGAAGGAAGGAGAATGGTTATTTTGCACCTTTTTTTCACCCATTTGTGTGAGAGCCTACTCTCATTCATAAGTGACTCTGGAAGCCAAAAGCCCTCGGTACAAAGAGGAACCAAACGACCGGAGAGGTTGGCTCCAAGGGCTCCAAAAAGGTGCCGAAAGGCGATGGAGAGGGGGAAGTCGGAGCGCGCTGTGCCCCTGTCCCGCTCAGGGCTGCTCTGCCGCAGGGAATGCGGAACTGCGGAGCTGGCAGGGGGCAGGCGGGGGGTGGCTGTGTGTGAGCAAGGATCTGGAGCTGTAACTTTTTTTTTCTTCTGTTTCAAGTAAACACTCTTCCCCGCCCTCCCCTCTCTCCCTCCACCCCACCTCCCGCTCTTTCAGTCCCGCTCATGTGTTTCTATTTAAGGGCTGCAGTGCAGACGAATATGATTGGCATCTACAGCCCCCTCTTGACTTTCAGCTCAAGCCTTTAGAGTGGAGAAGGAGCTGAGCCGCCAAGGGGAGAGCTGTTTTTTTTCTTTGGGTTTACTGGGGGGATGGCTCAGCTGTGGATTTATGCTGCTTCTGCCCGGGATTTTTCTCTCTGAATGGGAGCAAGGATTGTGGAAACCATGTTGGGAAGAGGTTTATTTTCAGAATCCATCATGAAACTTTGCAACTAACTCACTGTTTTCGGCTCCTCTTCGTATTTTTTTTTTTCCTCCCCTTTTTTCTTTTTCTTCTCTCCAATGTCCCTCTGTGCTGCTGGGTTGTGGGCCAGAGGAGGCTGTTTCTATATGGCCAGCCATTTGGGGATATGCTGCGAGCCAAGGTTGTTTGCTGATTTGCTTGGCTCTGGTGACAAGTTGGCCTGTCGTGAATCGGATGGACGGAGGTCGCTCTCGAGGAGCCATGGCTGGAAGCTGGCTTACGGCTTGCTTTTTCCCTTCCCCAGGTGCTGATGCTAGCTCTGAACCCATGATCCTGGAGCAATATGTGGTGGTGTCCAACTATGAGAAGCAGGAGAACTCTGAGATCAGCCTCCAGGCTGGAGAGGTGGTGGATGTCATAGAGAAAAACGAAAGCGGTAAGACACGTTTGCTGCTTTTCCCTCTTCCAATGATCTGATTTTTTTTTTTTGCATGTGTTCCTCTTCTTTCGGTTTCCTCATCACTACTTGTAGCTGTACGTTAGCTCCATCTGGTACAGTTACTATGTCTGGCTGAGGATGTTGAAGTTTCTCAATGTTGACTTGGGCTCGGGGCCAAATGTTGCCTTCTACTGTAAGAATGTTTCATAGGTTTTGTGCGTTAATTAGCCAAGTACGCTAATGGAAAATGAAGGTGAAGGAGAGAAGAATCTGCCGCTAATGAAGCTGATGTATAGGAGGCTGATATAGTTGCCCTGCTGTCTCTTCGAGTCTCTGTCAGCATTTCCATTACTAACTCCCTTTTCTGGAGAATTTATAGGATGAGTGTTTAAAAATTGCTTGGGATGAAACTTGGCTTGACAGCTTAGCCCGTGGCCCAGAGCTCGGTAGGGAGGGGAGAGAATGTGCGTAGATAAATACGTGGCCATGCACAGTTTCAAAACTTCTTGCAGAAGTGTTAATTAGGGAATTTTGAGGCAAGGAGGCAGAGCCTGTCATGTAAAAGCAAGATGAAATCCCTTCTGCCATCCCTGGAATAACCAGCTTCCCCTTGGAAAATGAGATTTTTGGCAAGTGTTTGTATGGAAGTCTTTTGTGTACTTTAACTCGTGAATGTCTGGTAGCTTTGAGTCGGGCTGAACAAACGCAGGAGACCATGTACATGTGAGTGGTTGGAGTGGGTTAGCAGCTGGTTTGAATAACTGCCTGTCTTCAGCAGCTCCCCCTCCTTCCCTCCAGTCCTCCTTGTGTATTAATCCAGAACTGTTGTCCAGGACTGGTTTCCAGCCCACTCATGACTTGTGTGTCCTCATCCAGAGGAGCTGCTTGCATTTGGAGCCGTTCACGTGAAGGCTGATGTCGTGGTGGCTCCACACGCAGGGCTGTCCTGGCTGGCTGGCTCTGGAGCATCCTGGGCATGCCAGAGCTTGGAAGGACCAGGACACCCTGATCTGGGACTCGAATCCATCTTCCAGAGCTCTGAGTCAGGTTATCCTCAATGATGACCATGCATTGTATTTTTCTAATTTATTTTTCTTTTAATGGAGTGGTTATTTCTCTGCTGTATAAAAGCCTAATGCTTGTTTGGCTCAAAGTGATGTAGTCAGTTGCTGGCCAGTGACTTGGTGTGGTGTCCAAAAGGATAGTGTGTGGAAACGAACTGGATAGTGTGAACAGAAATGCCTGTCTCTTGGGTACTGGCTGTATCACTCGCTAAACTAGTGGAGGCCAAAATGCTCATCCACCCTGCTTTAAAGCAATAGTTACGATTGAAGAGGGGGGTGAAAAAATGTCTTGACTTCTTAAACTGGGTCTGGGCTAGTGGACAAGCATCTTCCCTTCCAAGCCCCAGGGCTCCTCACTGTCAATAACGAGCGTTACTGCTGTCAGAACAAGCCTGGTCATTGTGGCAACTTATCTGTGGAAAATGGCTTATGGAGCCAAGGGAATTGGGCTGTTAAATAATGCAAGAAGTGTCCGATTTCAAATTACAATTCCTTTGTGTTTTCTTTTAATGTGGCCTTCTCTGCCTTGCACAGCTGACATTGTATTGTATTGAACCACGTGGTACGTGGAGATATAAATGGAGTGTCAGGGTTTGAATTTAATTAGTGGGTCCAGAAATGTGACTCTTCTAAGGAAGCATCCTTGAACTTGGATTGCAGTTCTTAAGACCATATTCTGATGCTTAGCAGACAGATTTCTTATTGTCCATATAAGCAAGAAATGAAATCTGAAGCCCTGAACTCCATGGTATGATCTTGTCCATTATATCTGTATAGATAAATGTATATCTATACCAGAATTATATCTAAAAAAAAAAGTAAGTCACAGATTGGTGATGGAGAGAGCATCATTTGCTTTGGATGCTTGTCTAAGCTGTTCTGGCAGAGAATTCATGCTTTAGTTGTTCCAGGAACAGGACTCCAAACATACACTCTCACTCTCTCCTAGGTTGGGGATACCACAGGAATTACTTTAATACTGTGACTTCTTGTCTCTTCAGCTAAGGCTGAATCTATAAATGGCATGTGATGAAACTAGCAAAACTCTCTCAAGTGTCAACTTTTTAAACTCTTCAGTCATTGTTTGAATTGGGTATCTATCTGTTTAGCATAGGCAAGTGCGCCTAGAAGATGTGGTTACAACTTCTAAGAACATGGGGATAAACTTACTAAGAAAATAAGATTATTGGACTATGCAGATGGGTGGTAATTCACCTGACTGCATGGTTATGTTGCCTTAAGTGTTGTGAAACTATAGCTGTGATTGTCTAAATCAGGCTTGCTCTTCTGATCCAGACAGGCAAAGGTGATGTGTTACGGATGTCACCTGCAGGAGGGACAGTTTCTTCAATGAAAGGGAGAAAGTGTGGCTGGGTAGCTTGTCAGCAGTGCGGCTGAGAAGTCCCATCAGCCTGGACAGTGTGCGTTGGGGGTGCTGCTGGGCCAATATCTCCAGTCTCCTTGTGTGTATGTGTGCATATAGCATATCAAATGTCTGGGTTTGGTTTTTTAACTGTGTTTTGGGGAAGCTAGATGCATATGAATGTATATACTGGGTAGTATGGGTGACTGCTTGATCTAAAAGTCTTGCCTATATAGGGTTGCACGTTGATGCCTAGGGACACTTAAATGTTTGGTTTGGGTTTTTTTTTTTTCTTTGTTTGTTTCCCCAGAGTGGGAGAAATCTTAACTTGGCTCTGTTGCCTGGCTTTGTAGGGAAGAAACACCTTCACTTTACTGGTCAGATGGCCCCATGTTTTTTTTAAGCAGGGAGGCTCAAAAGTTGTTTCCAAACAGTGGTGCCTGTTTCATGTCCTGCTGGATGTTTTCTTCTGAACGCTCCTAGGGCCTGAGCTGGGGTCACCATCTCCTCTGAAGTTTGCCTCCAGATTGTGTTACCCCCCCTGGAAGGAAGCAAGCTCTGCTTTCAAAGGCCAGTGGATAGGGCAGAGGTAAAAGGGGAAAAAAATCTGGCATTTGATTTATTGAAGTCTTATCTGGTTATCATCAAGCTACATTAACTTCATCTTAAGTAAGCATGTAGTATTTACTGTATAGTATTATTCAGTGTTACTTTGCCTGTACCAGGTGGGATTTAAAGCATCTCACAGTCAGACATGTGCAGACTCATTTGGTAGGGCCCTGTCTCATACTTAGTTTCCTCTTTCACTTGAAGAAAGTTGGATAAGGTTGTCTTCGTTATTGGGCCAATGAAAGTTATGACTTGGACATCACTTCAAGTTGCAACTTCTGTTCAGTATTATGACTTAAGTCATAATACTGGCCTTGCTTTTAAAAGCAAGGTCAGTGCAGCATATGTGGTGAATGATTTCTGAAGCCCTTCATCTCTGTTACGAAGCCCATGGGTCACTGTAACCCGACAGCTGCAATTGCCACGGAAGCAAGTCTTGCTAGACTGAAAGAAATCTGTGGGGTTTCTATACTTCAGAACAAAATATTTAGTAATGTACCAGCTCCCGGACTTTGCTACTTGGTTTTTACAGCAAATACCTATATTGGCTCAACAAAAATTGTCCCTCAGACCTTCTTCTGAATTCTGGTTACATGAGCAGAAGATCCACAGTGTGCCTGATGTATCTGATGGGTATTTCTCTTTTTCCTTGGCCGAGGAGGAAAATCTGCATGTAGCAGTGGTCACAAATGCATCAGGAGAAAAACAGAGGTTTACAGTCTCTCCAGATGGTGTCTGGGAACAGGCTGTAGTTACCAGGGTTGTGTTCTTTGTTGGAAGTGACTGTGATTTGTTTAAATGCACTGTGTAACCAACCTGCATCGTCCAACGCTATCTAAACATCTCTGAGCTGTTTGAGAATAACAATGTGAATAGTTCAGTCAAGTCTTGTCTGTCAAGTACATAGGCTTCTTTTAAAACTTAACCAAAAAAGCCCTGTGGAATGACTTGAAAATGTATTTCTGCTGCAGAAAAGAAATGTTGTGGCTTTAAAGCAGGAATCTGACACAGATTTCTTTAAGGTAGAAGGGGGAGGGACTGGGCCAGAGCAGTTCCCTCTCTGCCAAGTTTTGCATGGATGTGGCTTGAAACGGTCAAGCTATAAACTGTGGCAGCAGTGTTTGCAATGGAAAACCTGACAGATGGTGAAGTATAAGCCTACTCCTGAGCGCCTCTGCCGCTGCTTTGCTCACAGGCAGGACGGGCTCTTCTCTCGCAGTCCCCGGGAGCCGTGTCTGCAGTGGAGGCATCCTGGGATGGTGTCTTCAGCAGGGCTGAGCAGGGCCATAGCCATTTCCTTTGCAATTATGTAACTGCAGACCAATTTCCAATATTATATTACACGCAATATGTAAAACAAAGCTATTATGGCTAGCGGAACTATATCGGGACCCAAAGGGATCTCTGGGAAGGGAGGCTGCTCTTCTCTCCTTGGCTGGGATGTGGAACATGGCACTGAAGTTTCACCATGAGGAAGGTCTCTGCTTGTCTCAGTGCCCTGGCTTCAGGGGTCCTGGGACTTGCTGGTTGTCCACAGTGTTGGGAGATTAGCGCGTACCTGGCAATGTGCTCTGCATTGGCATTTGGTTTCACTTGTGCTGCTCACTGGCTGTAGGCATGATTTAGGAGAGGGACATAAAGAAGCCACAGCTCTCTCGTGATTCTGACTCCTGGGGATGCACTGGCTTCCCTATTGCAAACTCCATCCTCTTAGATCGAGGGCTTTTTGACTTCAGCTTCTGCCTCTTCATCAGAAACACAGCATGCTTTACTTGAAGGTGTTGCTTTTTGAAGGTGTTGCTTTCTGGGGTTATGTAACTGGGCTTACTTGCTACCAAATCAGACCAAGTTTACTTTCTTGATGAATTACTGCATCTTGGCTAAAGGGGCATCATTGAAGTGGTCCAAATAGAAACACAGAAGTTGAGGGGTTTTTGCATTTCATGGATCATCTTTCAACCTTGTAGCCCCTCTGCCATGCCTGGTTTGCAAGTAGCATTGGTTTTTTTTCATCCCTTTTCTTTAGTGTGTTGGAGTTTTTTGTTCTAAATTCTGTAAAGACAACTTTCTGCTTTCTGTACATCCACTTTCTGCTGCTTTACCCCCTTCTCTAAGTTGCTGTCTTCATGATCCCCCCCTTTGTACACAGGAGAAGCACAGCACTGTGTGCACGGCTAGCAAATGTCTCTGAGCATTAGTATTGTCATCTTGCAAAAGCTGGCCAAAACCCAGTGCACTTCTGTTTATTCTAGCAGGTAAGTGATGTGCTAGCAGCTTCCTAGGCTTCAAGTGTGGATGTAGCTCTATACCAAATGGCAAATGCAGTTACCATGTTTGTTTATGAAATGCCAATAGCTGCGCATCCACTGGTTGGATGTGTTGCAAGAGACAGCACGCCTAATTGCCAACATCACGCTTTATTTCAGGTGCAATTGTGCATGCTGGCTTTCCGTGGAAAGCTATTTTTCTCCTTACAAAGCATTTCAAGAGAGCAGGATCCATCAGCTGTGATTCAGGACTTGATTTCTGTTTGTACATCCAGCCCTGCCCTGCTGTTTGAACTGAGAAAGCTACTTCACTTCTTTGCATTTCCATTTCTTCCTAGCATGGCTGTCTTGTTTCAATTTTAAACCTTGTCAGAGACCATGGTTGCGATATAAAAAGTAAATACTCCCTGGTACAGCGACCCTTCTCTTCATCAGTCCTTGAGCTGTCCCTGGAATTCATGGAGGAGAAACAAACACTTAGGTAGGTTGAACACCTTTCCTCTAGCACTGGTGGCTTCATCCCAGAGGACAGGTTTAGGTGAGTGGTCACCACTAAATACCTGGGATAGCTTGTGTAACTACTCCTGTATGCACCAGTGTTGATAACGCTCTAACAAGCAGAGCTGTGTTCAAGGAAGGACCACCCCAAATACCTTCTTCAAAAACAAAGGTCTGTAGACTCCAGTGCCTTGTTCTGACTGTAGTGCTGCCTTTCCATGCATCCTGCCTTTCTGGGCCTGCCACCAGCCCTGCAGCAGAGGATACTTGATCCACTTATGAATCAGTTCCTGTCCTGCTGCAGTTTTCTGCCCAGTGTATGTACTAAGGCAGACAAACACAGGCCATCTGAGGAGGCAGGGTGGGTGATTAGGAATTTTTGGCTAGGAGTTACTGGAAAGTTGTTTAATGTCCTAAAAACCCGTGTTTGTAGAAGTTTTCCCTGCAAATAGGGACAATGCTGGCAAAGCAGAGATGCTTTTCTCCTTCAAATTCTTGCTGCTCAGGGGCTGGAGAAGGGCTTCTCCCTGCAGGCGGAGTTGGAGACGGCTCTGCGTGAGGGTAAGGATGCTCAGTGGCACTTGCCTGTCTCATTGCAGCAGTGTCTTTTGTCTTCAGGCTTTTTGGAAGTCATGATCAAGGCTGGTTGTTGTCTTGCTTTGTTTTGCAGCAGTATAGGCAAAGCATCCTGTTGGTGCATCTGGTTGCAAAGGGTGGGTTTTATTTTAAACTTTAGCTGTCTGGAAGCTGGCATCTGTGGAGGGAGCCTGGGTGCCTTGTTCTAATGTAGTCAATGGAGATGGGGTTGATGGAGTATTGATAGGGTGGACAGGAACATTCAGACTAATTGAGGCTCTGTGCTGGCTCCAGGGGAAGCCCGAGACAAGCTTAGAGCAGAGGGGTAAGACTGGATGTGATGACTTGCTCTAGCCAAGTTCTCGCTGGAGATCAGCTCCTTTCTGGGAATACAGTGCCTGACCAACCCTGCAAACAGGCACTCCCTCTTCCAGTGGCCTGTTTGCAAAATGTTGAATGGATGGAGAGAATTTACACTCGCACCAGAAACAGCTGGGTCAGCAGGAGATGAGGAGGAGCCCTCCTTCCTCTGCTCTTGCCCCTGGGAGCCCAAGGGTGGGGTGACACTGTCTAATGACTTTAGCAGCTGTACTAAGCTGGAAGCAGCCCTTGACAGCCTACCCTGATCTCTATGTGATTCTGTTTTGTAAGCTATTTTCTGATCCCTTTTTTCTTGCCTTTTTTTCTGATCTGATTTGGATTTTTAAATGTGTGCCTCTGCAAGGGTAAGGAGGTGGTGGCTGCTTTCTTTCTCTGACTGGTCAGCTTTCAGCAGGCAAAGGATGTTGGTGTGGCTGAAGCCCTCATTTGAGTTTCAAGAATTCAGCGTAGATTAACTGTGCCCGGAAAGGAAGCACACCGCAACATTTCTGAAGCAGTTACCTGTGAGCTGCACTTCAAGGCTGCCTTATACATGGGCTTGAATGATACATTATATGGGACTGACATTTCTAGACCTGCCTATTGCTTGAGCACCACCACACCAACATAGCAGCTGAGGTTGGGAGGTTTCTGCATAAAACAAAATGATTGAATCATGAATGTGTTGTAAAATTCATGCTGCTATCTTGTGATGTCTAAATGGCTTTCCTCTCCCCTGCTTAGTAACTTACATGGCAAGTGATGGTCCTGCGTTTAAGAGCTTGGAAGGTAATTCTTTGTGATGGAACCAAAGCAGGGTTGTTAATACTATGGTGTTTGTAGTTGTCCTCCATCACTGTGGAAAATGAGGTCGTTCTCTATTGCCACTCCTGAAATACCTGCAGTTTTGTGACCATGCAAAGGGACTGAGGTAGGCTCCTGCTTTTCTGCTGGGAGTACTCGTTCCAGCCCGGTGACAAGGAGGGATTGTCCGTTTAAGCATGCTGTGACGTTTCCATCTCTTCTGAGAAGCCCTTCGGCATTTCATAGGCATCCTTGCTTGGTTTTTCTTTGCCCAGCTTTGAATTGCAGTGCGTACTTGCTCTGACTTCTTGGTGACAAGCTCGTTCTGAACACTTGAAATACGGCTGTCTGGTTACACTATGCCCTTTGCAATGCTTAATTCAGCTGGAGCTTTCCTGGGATACCTCCAAGACTGTTCTGGAGCTCTGCTAGTAGGGATGTTTTGCTTGTTGGGATGGAGGAGTTGATTGGTGGCTTATATTATTTTGGTCCCACTTGGGTTGGGAGCAGCTGAATGTTGTACTAAAGTGACCTTCGGCGCATTCATAAAGCCTTGCTAAAGTTAACTAGTAGTGTTAGTCCCTCAGGTTCATCATGGAAGTTTTCAGCATAGTAAGAAATGAATGACTATTTCCCAAGCAGTGTTGCCTCATTTCATTCTCCTGTAGGGGGAAAAGAACAATTGACAAGTAACAGGGACACAAGAGATGTCATGGGGTCATATTCCCCTAAAGCATTTTCCTCTTTAATAGTACCTATCAGATCCCCTCTACGTAGTGTTTGCTTTTAAATTGTTTTAAAAGGAACATCTCTCCAGATAGAGACACAATAAAACTGAATTTCCAATTTAAGTCATCCCTCTAGAGCATATTTTCTCAGATGCTTTGGGCTATAGTGTGTGGTTTATATTCATTTTTTAGTCCCATTCTCATTGTTTGTCTTAATCTTGGGCAACTGGTATTCTGACACGGCTAGTTTAGTTATGTGGGTTTTTTTTCCTTTTTATGGAGACATCTGAAGTCCAACTACTTTGACTTTTGCATTCATTTGCCTTTTCTTTAGCTGATGTCATGTCTCTGGGGGACAACTCTCCCCCACCCCCAAATTGCCCTAAGCTAGGGGGAAGGGTTATTGATGTGAATAGGAAATCTCCAGATACATTAAATGTGTATCTCTAGGGCTGGGTTTTTCCCACCTGGTGTCTTCTAAGCATCCCACTGAAGTAAACAGGTTCCCTTTTAAGCTTCCCTCCACCTGGCTTGATACGGAACAAAACACTACCCGTTTAGTTCTACAGTTCTCTAATCTCTCAAGAAGTGGGAACAGGAGCCCGGAGAGAGGAATTCCCCTGCCTTGCAAGACCCAGCAGAGCGAGCCCGCTTGCAGGGGTAAAGCCTTCACACAGGCAGGACTGAAAAAGGTCTCACAAGGCTGCCAGGTCAGCATGCATGGAGGCTTTTCTTGTCTCAAACCACAAGAAGTGTAGTTCAAAGGGAAAAGTTAATGTCAGCCCTTGCAAAGATTGTTTTTTATCTGCAGCTGTTTTGACTTCCCATATCCAAGGGGCTGAGACCCTTAAGGACCCCCTCTTAGGAGCAGGAGAGGGAACAAGGCTGTCTGGATTTCATGTTTGGTAGCTGTGGGCATAAAATCTGTTCTAGGACTTCAGAGACTGCCCTGTTAGTCTGGCTGCTGGGGAGGGGATGGGATGTGACTGCTGAAACCACAGGCTTGAAGACTTAGTTGTCTATAAAGGCAACTTAGCCTCAGGGAAACAGGGCTCATCAGTAAGCGTGGAGAAGTCAAGACAGCAAGCAATACTACCTTTAAGTTTGCCGCACAAGACAGCCAGCTGTTCCTGAAGAGTAGATGCTCTACCAGGCCTCCGAAAACTTCAATTCTGAAATTTCCAGATGCCTACA
>NW_009260808.1:91006-105725 GCF_000687185.1 Egretta garzetta
ATCTAATCCTGTTGTGCTGAGACTTTACACTCGGGCAGATAGTTAAATTCTCTGTTTCCACTGCATACCCTGTTTGGAGCCCAGGATGGCAGGCTGAAAAGGAAGAAATTTTACACAGCATCCCTGGTTGGAGCCTTTACTCATTACCTCCTCTGTTTATGCAGTCACTGCCAGTTTCAGGACCCTGAAACCTGCCCCAAGAAAACGTTTCCAAGGAAAATCTGCTTTTCATATTAGAATACATAAACTTTCTAATGATTGGGTTTTCTATATCAGCCAAATAGGTCACCAGCTCAGCACTGCTGCAAGAAACTACCCAAGGCCAAGAAGATACAAGGATATTACTGAGGCCTTCCAGTGAGTCCTGTAGATACCTTGTAGGCCATGTTCCTTGGGATGTGGCTGGGCTTTTTTAAAAAAAAAAAAAAACAAAAAAAAAAAAACAAAACACCACACCAAACCAAAACCCTCCAACCCATTGTTTTCATAGTTTTTTGTTGTATCAAAGTTTCTTTTAAGAAAGCAAGTCACTGAAATGGCTTTAAATAAGCCCCAAAAATACAAAACTTAATGCATAGTGACCGATGCCTTCTGCCCTTTGTTCTAGTTGATCAGGAAAGCAATTATACACAAAGGCTTTGGCTCTTGTGGTGACTTTCAGGCCCATTTTTCAAAGTAAGCAAAAGACTGATGGTTGATTTTTGTTGTGTCAGATGAGGACAAGATTAATAAAGGATGGAAGAGATTTTCTTTCCCCAAGCTGCACAGCAAATAAGCAGTTCTAATAATACTTTGGCAGTAAAATGGAAGCTGTAATCATTAGCAGACGCGTTTCAGTTACAACCAGCAACATAACTCCTAACTTTTGGTTTTCATGTTAAAGAGAGTTCAGTTTCCCCACAAACCAATTTCTTGTCCATCTTCAGATTAAGGAAAACCTATAGAATTAATTGTCTTGCTTAGGAGTTTCATAATAAAATCAGATCTAGGGGGTGGCTTGACAGAGGGGTGTATGTCGGCTGTTCCTATCCACCCCTCAGGCTGGGACATCAGACTTTCCAGCATTCTTGATGGAGACTAATTATTTTTGTGGTAGAAAGATGTTGGCTCACAGCTGGATTAACTGAAACAGTTCTGGAAGATGCAGGGGATGAGATGAGCTCTCTTGGATCTCTATTTTACTGGCTGGCTTCTCTTTGCTATTTTTATTGGCCGGTTTTGGTTTTTTGCATCTTGATAGTGTGTGACTTCATCTGAAAGTTTCACATGCAATGGGACATCACTTTATTTCAAATGAAACTGGACTGCAGTTATATTGGCACCATAGTCAAACTTCAACTTGGTGATAATGCCAAGTACTTCTCAGACCTCACTTGAGTCCGTATCTCCTATTTCTCCCCGCAATGTGAACGCATGCTGGAAAGTCCTCTCCTATTGCTTTGAAAAGTTGTTTTAATTCTGTTTGCAGAAACACCTCCTGCTGAGCTTTTCCTCTCTCCCACTGCGTGCACACACCCTCTCTGGTAAGCATGCTGGTGGGATGGGCTTTAATGCAAGCACATCTCCCCACGGTTGGAGGATGAGAGCAGTGCTGGGTGCATTCCGGCTGCAGACCAAGCTTCACTTTGCTCCAATATTAATACAGCTGCCATACGTTTGCTTAAGAATCCCAGATTGGTTTGATACTTGGATAAAAGAGAAAATAAGTTGTTGCTCTGTCGTGATTAGCAGCAGCTTGACTAGCCAGACTAATGCTGGCGGGCACGTGCCTGCGCTGTCTGATAACTGTAAGACAATACCTTCACGACTTGATGTCCAGGTCTTGAGGTGCTGTTCTGGCTTTCAAACGGTGACCATATGTGCAGGTGAAATGTATCCTCCTTAAAGGACAGTAGCTCTTAGGGAGTCTAGGTGACTGCATATAAAACCTGGTAACTGGAATAGCAAATTTCAATTGAAATGAAGTTAAGGAAGCCCTGCATACAGTCCCTACTCAAACATGATGGAGGTGATGGGGGCTGCAGGGTAAATCTCCATGCAGTGGTGACCCTAGGATTGGAAGAACAGCATCTAATATTAAACCTGAATCATTGGCTTGAACATTGGTAGATTCATAAATAGCACTTTAATCTCTCACATGGGCTTTTATAGTATTTGGATGGTATTGTAGGCCTCCCTGCATAACGAAAACCTGAGCTGCTTGGAGGGACTTGACCCATTCCTCTTAACAGAGTATATCTGGAGATTCAGGCTGGGTAACACGAACCTGGGAAGATCCATCACTGAGCATTTGAAACCCTAGGCTTAAACTCAAGGCCAATTTATTTGGTGCCCTGGAAACCACTTCAGAGAATCTGCATTTCTAGGTGCATGCTGGAAGAAGACTGCACACGCTGACTCACGGGTGAGAAGGTGAAGCTTGCTCGTTTGCCTGAAAACAGGATTGGGAATCTGAGACTGTTTCTTTGAGGTTTTGTTCTTAATACTGACTTAAATTCCATATGCTTACTGAGAAGGAAACTCTGCAGAGTATGAAGAACCAAAATTATGGGATGGCTGTATGCTCAGGGTGAGCTTGCAAATTACTCCCTTGCTTCAAGTAGACCTTCTGTGACCAAAATGTCCTTGAATAAAGGTAGAAAGACAAGAAATGGGATGCTATTTCTATCACCAGGCAAATGGGATAACTGAGCCCTATAGAAAATGTCTCTGTTGCTCCTCCTGAGCACAGCAAGCAGAACTGGTTCCTGTACCAGCTACAAGTTAAATTACACACTTGGTCATTCCAGACATCTTTGGTGTATTTTTGGAGCTGACTATACACTTCCTGGGCTGTTAGCCTGTTGGTTTTAAAATAAGAAATGAGGCTCTGGGAGTTGGCGTGTGGATCCTTCCACTTGACTGAGAACTGGGAAGCTAAGTACCTCTTTTGCAGAAGTATCCAGGTTTGAGAGCCAGCCACATGAAAGGGTGTTGCTTTTCCTACGCCACCCCAGAGTCTCCCTTGTGAACAATCCTAACCAGAAACCAACATCCCCCAATGAGGACGTCATCTGCAGAATGCACATGTGGGAACTCAAGGACTGAATGATTCTGGGGATGACTTGCAAGATGCTTGGTGACAGGGGTTTAAATTTGGTTCAGGCTACCAGGAATTGTTGTGTTAGTGGCATTTGAGGGGAAAATGCTTGTGGTTTCAGGGAAACTTCCATTACAGATGAGATGTAGCCACCCTTTGTAATGCTGTGACAGATGCCAGTGTTGAGACCTCCCTTGTTGATGCTCTTGAGTTGCCCGAGGGCCTTTTTTTCTACCTGTTATGTGCAGATATGGCAGAGGCCAAGTGCCTGGGCATGTACTTGCCCTTGGCAAGTGTGTCTTGGGGGGGCAATGCAATGACAGGAATAGAAATAATGACTGGGCCAAACCCACCTGCACCTTAGCAAAGGCTGGATGCTGCCAGGTTAGCTACACTGGCTTCTGTAAAATAAGTGCCAGGTCCTTGGTACATCAGGAACACCATCTGCTTCAGCTGAAACCTGCCTAAACTTCATATCCCCAAGCTTCTCCATATCCCTAAATCATATAATCCTTCCTCTATTTCTTCTTTGGTTCATGTTTAAGTGGACTCCTGAGGGGGCCATCTGACTGGCCCCAGGTAAACTTGGTAGAAACTTAAGTGAGTGCAGGAGAGGAGGCCTGAAAGGAGGATAACTGAGTGCAGGCAGAGATTAGTGACTTCTCTCCTGGGTATCACTTATTCTGCCGTGTTTATTGTTCCTTTTCACTGATCTCCTATGCCTTCTGTGGTGAATCTTTTGTGATCGCTAAATACTCTGCTAATTTTGCTTGTCAGGAGCACACTCTGATCTAAGGAAATGTAATGCAGTGCATTCCTCAGTTCAAAGGAAATCAAAATCCCTTTTTTCTGTGGGATTGAAGTTTTGCCTTAACCTCGACAACATGATGCTGAGGCATTTTTCTGTAGCTGTCTCAGAGCTGTGCCTTCATCAGGTCTTGGTGGATGGACTAGAATTGCACTTATAAGGTAGAGCTCTGGAGACTGACCATCCATTGGTACTTAGTGTTTTTCTTGCAAGTGAGTTGGCAGGCAAGAGCCTCAATTGCTGTAGCTGATCCTAACCTAGATTGGTAAAAGCAGCCATCACTTAAGAAAGCAAATTTCACAACTGTAGTCACCCCTGTTCAACTGGAGCCACAACAGAGGTCAGAACTGCTTATCTTTGACTTCTGAAGCTGAACAGTAACTCTTTCTGGAAGAAAGTGGACTTGTAAAGGCTAATTCCTGGAGATAACTAAATAACTAGATAAGTTCTACTAAATGCTTACTGATGGCCAATTTGCACTTCAGACAGACCACTCCCCTAGGTGATACAACAAATAGCCATAGGAAGAATGGCAGGAGGCAGTACAGCTGACAAAGTGCAGTAACTCAGGTGCTTTTATTTCAGTGGCACGTACTCCTCTGGAATGTATCTGTAGCCTCAGCAATATCTAGTTTGTAACAAGTCCTTTGCTTGTTTTTGGAGAGTAGGGAGAGAGAATCTGTTATGAGCACACCACTGCTTTCTTCCTTCTGAGACTCTAATGTGGGATAAATAAAGAAAGATATAGGAATGTTTAATCCCACAGGCTGTACTGTTAATCCCGTAAAGTTTATGTGAGTAGTATGTGGCCAGTGTCCTTGAAAACGCTCCAGGTGTGTTTGTTATGGGAGGTGCCTTTAGCCTGACAGTCAAAGGAACATTAAATTTGGCTTCTTTCTTGAAGTCTGCTACTCAAATGTATCCTTCTGTCATGCACCCCTTCCTCTATTACTTAAATTTTGCCTCCTGTGCTCTTTGGTGTCTGTACTGACTTCTAGTATGGAGGAGGAAAATGAGTCCCGTAACTGGTCATGTTTCCCCATCTGTCTTTCTCTGCTCTTTTGCTGCTTTGCATTCAGGAGTGCCAGCCGAGGCAGTGGTTGACTGGAATTGTAGTTTTACCAGTGAATGGGTGTAAATAACAACTTTGCTCAAATCAGCAAATAGTCCCAGATCATCCTAGTTCTTATAACTGGGTGCCCAACTGGGCTTGATACTTGTTTTGCTGGGTATGTACAGCTTCAAGCCATGCAGTTCAAAAGCAGTGGGCACACAGCTGGACCTAGCTCCCTTTGCTGACAGCTCATGAAATTCATAATGCAGCAGTAGCCAGGAAGCTCCCGAGTGCGTCGGAGGCTGACCGCTGTTACGCAGCTATCCTATTTTGTTTCTCTGCTATCTGGGGCTGGAGAACTTGGAAGTGGATGCTGGCAGAAGCAAAATCTTCTCACAAGACTCTTATTCTGTGCTTGGAGAACTGAAGTCACGTTGTAAAGTCTAAATCCGTAGTGGAATTTGATGTTGATTTAAGGGGTCCAAGAACCATGGTAGAAGTACATTTTAAAAATAAAAGTGTAAGGTGCAGATGAGTCAAGAACTGTTGAGACACTACTGGAGTCTTTTGAGCAAGCACTCTTAATTTATATTTGGGTATTTGTCCTCTTCTGTTTCAAAGCTGGTAGTACCTTTTAGGTGGATTTTTGCCCAAAAGTGTTCAGAAATTACAGTTGAAGGCTGGTAGAAGAGAATTGAGAGGCAGAGGACTTTATGGTGTGACCAAGTAGGGGCTGAAAAACTGGCAGCAGCACCGACTTGACATTTCTGCTCACAACTGGTTTCTGAATAGGTGGCGGAGACTCTGGAAAATCCAAGTGCAGTTTCTTATGGAGATGAGGAGCAGGCTTGGGGTGAAATGGGAGCTGAGTGCCCAGCCTCCCTTCATGAAACTGGAATTTTCAAGCTCTCAGCTTGTCACTAAATTGCCTGTTTCCTACCTCATATCTTTTCTTCAGCAGAAGGTCCTGGGTGGGCAGCAGTGGTATGAATACGATTGGTATTTGCTCCAGCTTATTCTGCGTGGTGTTTTGTAGTACATTTTGCTGACGATTCTCACTCTTTTATTAGTTTTCTATAGCATTTGCAGGAATAAGCTGTAAGTGTCATATGGCTCCTGAACTACACTTAAACAGCTACACATGGGTTCAAGATGAGCAGTTAGGTTTCCAATCCAGACTTACCCAAAATAGGAGGAATGTGGGTTGTGTTCAGTCTAGTGTTTTTGTTTTGGATAGGAGACTTTTGGTTAATGTCAGTCTTGGAGGAGGGGAAGGCTGTCAGATGCCACAGGATCCCAAATGCTCTTTGTACAGTGGCTACAGCCAAAGACACAGGAGTGTTTGGTTTCTGCTGAATTAGTGAGCGACTTCTTAATCATGTGACGGTAGCATCAGGGTTTCCTGGCAAAAAAAAAAAAAAAGTCCTAATAGGAATGTGCAAAACCAATTGTTTCCCGAAGGTGCATGTAGATACCAAAAAAGTTAACTTGTGGCTGTCTTTCTGCTTCCAGCCTCCAAATCCCTAATGAAACCTGACTTTCCCTTGGGGTTTTAGGGATAAAACCATCCTCTTTCCCATCAACTTGTTCTCCCTTGTGCTTTTTGCAGGGTTTCTACTACTTTAGCCCATAGTAATCCACCTTGAACATCATCATGGGTTTGATGCCTTCCCATGGAATATGACAATAGATGTGCTGTGTTCTTAGCTGCCCAGGTTGACTGAATGGCCTGGTGGCTGTTTGGGCAGGAGCAGTTCACGCACAGATTAGGTCTCCCTGTAGTGAAGGGAAGTGGCCCCTTCTCCCTGAAGCGGAGTCATCTGAAGTGTCTCCCCTCATGGATGGGAGCTTACTATGAAGTGGCTTTTTTTACTGTGGCGCATATCCAAGCCATTGTGGAAAATCCGGGCATTTCTACTGATGGCTTTGGCATGCTGAGAGTGAAATTCTTGGAGCTCAGGATATTCCTCTTTCTCCCTCTCCTCTTCAAAGCCTGCAAAACTGAAAAAAAACCCCAACCCCAAACCTTGAACTGTGAGTGGGATAGGCATTACTGCTGGCTTTTTTCCTGTAACTAGGATATACAGTATTCTGAAAACATAATAGACCCATTCCTCCCACCCACCCCATACGATACCTCTCTAAGTCTCAAAAACCTGAACATCTGACATAACTGCTTCTGGCTGAATTCTCCCTTGTAAGACAAGCTGGGCTCAAGCTATTCTTCCACAAGGCCCTTTTCAAAGCTCCCCAGAAAAGGGTGAGTAGCTGTGTGCCGGCAGCCCTCCTCGCAGCGGTGTGTCTGAACTTGAGTGGCAACCTCCTGTCTCCAGCCTTCCAGGGGCTGTGGTTACGCTGTTGGACTACACAGCCAGAGAAAAATCAAGATCCTAATGGAAAACTTCTTGGAAGACTGAAACTACTCCTGCACATCTGTCCTCCTTTGGAAAAGGTATTACGTGCTGAAGTTATGAAATATTGTCGGAGGGGAAAGTGCACTCTCCTCTCCAAAGATCCAAGAGTATCTAAGCGAATGTACACGGGTCACCAGCAAATCGCGGGGTTTGAAGAGCCAAATACCATATTCTCCAACTATGCAAAGAACATGAGCATGACTTTGCCAAAGACAGTGAGTTGATACCTACTGGCCAGGAGTTGATACGTCTGCCCAGCCTCATCTAATTTCATATTAATGTGAAAAACAGATTTGCTCAGACTCAGTGTGACTGGCCTCAGAGAACGAAGTGGCACACGAAGATGTTTAATGTAGCGTACAGCTTTCTGTAGGCCAGTTTTCTGTGCACTTCCAATTAATGTATTATTGTAGATGTTATGTACCCATTTGGAATCCCCTTCTGTTCATATTTAAGATTTGATTGTATTGTTAAATCACTGAGAACGTCAGGGTTTTTGGGGAGGGTTTTTGTACGGACTAGCCTAGCTTTGATGTACTTGCCAAACATCTGTGTGCTTTCTATATATTTTTCCCTTGCCTCCAGAAAAAGGATGGTTGCGTTTATTTGTGGATGAAATACTTTGCTAGGAATGGCTGTAAATCTGAAGAGCTGAAAATTGTCAAGAGAACTCATAGACAATAGTAACAGAGAATAAGGAATTAAGCCTGGTATGCAGTCTGGAAAATTAAAATTCTACAGAATATTTTTTTTTTTTTTTTTTTTTTGCTGGCATGGGGAGGGCTAGAAATTGGAAATCCAGCAAAGCTTCTGATTTGGAAACTTGAAACCACTGCAAAGTGTGAACGTTGTGGCGAGACTAGCACAAGGAGGACTGGAAGGTGCTGGAGTTCTTGTTGGCCCAGGCTGTGCTGCATATGGGCAAGAGCTCACTGCTGGTAGAGCTATCTGCTCTCTTCCTAAATCTTCTGGTGCCCCATCAAATAACCTCTGGTTTACATGAGCAGTGATCTTACTAGTACTTACTAATGTTAAACTGGACATTATTGTTGTACAGGTGAAAGTTTTTGCTGCTAAATCCCTGGAAAAGCCATGACATATAAAGCAAAATGAGAGGCTGGTACACTTGGTTTGGTTTTGGCCCTTAAAATTTACATTGAATCAGAGTTTCATATTTTCTTGATGGACCAGTTATAAACTGGCTAAGAGAGTGCTGATATTTAATGAAATGGATAATAAGGGAACTCCATATTCTATTTCTTATTTTCTCATTACTGTTATGGAAGTTTGTAGTATTTCTGTTCCCTTTTAAAAAAAAACTTTTAAATACATTTAAACAAAAAAAAAAAGTGACAAGTGGGGCTATTTGTAGCCCCGTGTCTCTGGAAGATAACAGACTCTCTAGAGAGGTAATGTCTGGAGTGGCAACAGCTCGATTCCAGATGCACAACACTATTGAAGTATGGGGCTTTGAGGTGGGAGCTTGACTTGGCCATACAGTTGTAGCTGTGGATCTGAGTAGACTCCTTGAGATGCTCATGACCCTGACCAAGGGCTGCCTTTGCTTGCAGCTGGCTTTCTGGAAATCCAGCCTCTTACTGAGCATTTCATTGTGATTCGGAGTAAGGATGCTTTTGGCGTGTTTTCCATGTTGGGATTTAGATAATCCGAGTGAGAATATAGACCCTTCAGGGGTGTTTCACAAGTCTCATTCCCAGGCATCTCCATCTGCCAGTTTGGGGAGCTGCTGGAAGTGCTGTAT
The DNA here is from genome assembly GCF_000687185.1 of Egretta garzetta. NCBI lineage: Eukaryota > Metazoa > Chordata > Aves > Pelecaniformes > Ardeidae > Egretta > Egretta garzetta. The sequence goes on from NW_009260808.1 coordinate 100,124, forward strand.
CAGTGCTCCAGAGATGAGCATCACTGGTGCCTGCAGCAGTCCTCAACAAGCATTGGCGCAGCCAAGGAATGTGCCCTTAATATCGCCGGGGTGCCCCAGATGTACTTCATGTATTGGTAAAAAGACGAGCTGTCTAATCTGCCACGAGTCTCTCCAGCCATGTGTGTGTTTGGCTTGGATGCCGTCATCCCCGTTCTCAGAGCTGCAGTGTGTGTTGGCAGCAGGGAATCGTTGCAGAGTAGTTCTGAGCACAGAGGAGTCAAACCAGAGTTCATTTTGTTCTTTTTCTTCAAACTTACAGCTTGCTTGAGCGGGCAGGGGGTGCGTCAGCCGCTTTTCTCTTTGGTAGTTTTTTTTAATCAATACTTCATCTCTGTCGTAAGAAGTCTTTTGCTGTATCTGAACGAAATGTCGTGCTCCTGGGGCTTTGGCTCTGGTTAAAGACAGGCATTTTGCTTGCAAAGTAGGGCTTTCTATTGATCTCATTTTAAATGGTGTAGCTACAGGCACAGAAACAATGATCTGGGGTCACACTCTGCTCACTCTTCTGCCTATTTATTTTGGTTTCAAAAATAAATAAAAATCACTGAGGTAGTCTGCCCTAACTGCTTCTCCGAAGCAAAGAGCAAAAACAGCATTAAGACTTAGTGCAACTTCACTGTGCCGTTATGAGATGTATACCCTAAGGTATGCTAGCAGTGCTTGAAGGCAGGGCTGCCTGTGTCCTTAATTCTTTACTTCTGTTGCTGCTTTCTGACTTTCCCACTGGATAGAGTTACCACCGTTTCATCAGAAGAGTGGTGGCTTTTAAGGAGCAGATGAGAAATCCCTTGAACTCCAACATGAAACCAGTCCCTGCCCTTAGCCCTATATTTGGGGTAAGTAGGTAAGGTATATTGCAATTTTTCAATGTATTTGGGCTGGAAGTGGGTTTTTTAACTTCTTCCCCAGTCATAAAGGCTTCACCTCATTTTTTTTTTCCCCCTACTTGCTATGTAATACCTGTGCCCCTTGCATACCCTCATTTAGGTTGGAGAGGAAGGAAATGCAGTGCTCTTTCTTCGCTGTCTTGAAACCTTTGTAGCTCATTTCTAGGACCTCATTTGGAGAAGCCGCTGGCTTCGCTGGCTCTGGCTCAGGATTTGAAAACTAAGCTGCAAATAAATAAGCATAGGCTCATCCAAAGGCCTCGGACACAGTTGGAAGGAAAAAGCGAGCGAGGCTGGAAGTGACAGCACAAAGCTGTGATGAGTTAAAGGCCTAACAACATCACGGTACAGGCAAGGCCATCAGCAAAGGAACAAGTGGCTTCTTGCAGATGGGGTTTTTATCTCTCTGATGTTGCTCGCTCCTTGGCTCTGCTCCTCAGCTGAGCAGAGTGCTTAAGCCTACGCTTGACTAGAATGTGCAGTTTCAGACCATGTCACTCTTTTTTCCTGCTACAGGAGATTAGACCCTACTTGGATAATCCAGGTCAAAAAGAAGTTTCCTACTTTTATAAATAAACTGTAGCATGAACCTTTTTGCAACTGTAAAAATAGAGATGAAAATGGCATGAAAGATTATTAACTCCATCCTTTCGTGATAGTAGGGAAGCAGTGCTGGCAAGCGCTAGAGCTGCCTCTGGGCAGAAGAGAGGTCAGAAATGGAGAGATGGCCTCTCCTCTGCTTGACAATGAATTCAGCCTCCTCCAAATCCCATGTTGTAGGGGGCTGCCCTGCTGAGGGAGAGGCAAAAGAAAGAGAAGACAACTGGTTAATGGTTTTGCCCATCCTACATTCTATAGAAAAGAGATACAAGGAAGAAAAGGGGTGGGAGTGTGTGTGGTTTCTGCATTCCCTGGGAGAAGGAGCAGGGAGAGAGGCAGCTCCTGGAAGTAAGTCATAGGCATGCTGACATCTGTAGGTCACATCAGCGAATGTGCCAAATGTCATTTCGAACTCTGAAGTTACTCTAATGAGCATTGTCTTCTCTTTAGAGAATCAGGACTTAAAAGAAACAAATGTGAGGACAACTAATTGCTTCTTGCATTAGGAAGGTGGAGAGGTGTCCTTGAGATCCTCTCCCTCTGTCACACCTCATTCGTTGCAGGTACGTAGAAGCAGATCACATCCTCTCATAGGTTTAGATGTTGTCAGGCTTTAGGAAGTGCAACATGAAAATACTGATTTGCATTTTGCTCAAACTAGAAAAAATGTCATGAAACCATGCTCTGTAACATCAGTGGTTGTGATGCTCAAGGCTTTGGCTTGGTCCCTCTGACTTCACTTGCTGATGTGATAGGCTGACAGAAATATCTGAGACTTTACCTGGATCATCCTTGAGTTTTTCTGGGACTCCTGGAAGGTGTTGCCAAGGTAAATGCAGAAGCTAAAGTGGCAGGGAAGGTTGGAAAAATAAAATTAAAATTTAACTAGACAAATATTGCAAGGTTGAATCTTCCCACCTTCCTGTCACAGAAATGTTCACCAAGCATCTTGGGAAGCAGGTTAGATAACTCCTCAGCTGTTGGTGGCCAGTGCTTGTGTTTCTGGAATAGCCTCCATTCTGTAACTTCAGCTATTGGAAAAAGCCATGTTCCTTAGGATGAGTGGTCTGGTAAAGGTTATTAGGCACAGTGTTGGTGAGCCGGGTGATGTGGCACTAATGGCCTGTGAGATGCAAGAAGGCGGACCAGATGTCCAGCCTCCTTTGAATCTTCATTTTCCTTCAGCTTCAAATGTGGACTAGCCAGTAGGGGGCCATAGGTTAGAGTTGAGATAGGACATGCTGGCAGATGACCAGCCTTTTGTAGGACAGAGAATTAAGCCCTTAATTTTAGCACCATGTAAAGATGACTTCCAAACCTTGTTAAACTAATTCCAATTATTGTTTGGCATCTGGATAAACTCGTTCATTAGCAGGGCAGACAAGGAAGACTCTTTTTTTAAGAAAGAAAATTAACAAGTTAATACTGCATAATTAATACTAACTAATAATTACCATGAACTACTGCAAGTATAGTGTGACCGTTACCAAGTAAGTACAGCAAAAAGCTTGTTTTGTGCTCCCAGCCCATACTACGTGTGTTGGTACCAGGCAACCCCACTGATTTATACTAGCAACTGGTGACAAATACATCAGTCGAGGAAAGTGTGATCTTCATGAAAATGGCTTGTAAGCACAAAAGAGCTGTGCTATGTCTTATTGTGGGGCTGAGGAACATCAGAAGGCAACTTTGAACGTTCAGGAGGTGTCAGTTACTAGCTAGAAGCTTAACCAAGAAATTAATCGGAGGACTGCTGTGCCTTGGGGGTGGCTCCTCTCATGCCCGATGTTGAGGGTCTCTGCATAAGTTAGAAGGGGAGTTGGAAGTGATGTCCGTTCTTCCCAAAGAACATGTGGTCTTGGTTGCCTTCTGCAGGCTGCATTTCATGACGTTTTGCTGAGCTGGAGTCCAAGAATTTGGTGTGTGTGGTGAAGAGCCCATGGGGGCTAGATCTCTCTGAAATGTAGTGGGAAATTGCCTCCCCTAGTAGGGATTTAGCAGCTACAGGACTCTTACTTTCTACCCAGGTTGGGTTCTTCCCTGGCCCGCAGCCCTTGAGGGAAGCATGATGAGGAAACTTTGTTAGTCATCCTAAAATGTGCTAGTGGTCCAGCTGGTCTTGCTGGAGTACACTATTGCATACGCTTCACATTAGTATTGCAGTGAACTCTAACTTATCCTGACACATGTGCATGCATAGTTGCTAAATGGGATGTTTTGGGAAAAAATTTCAGGCCATATAAGCTTTTGTTAAACTGTAGCATTCCAAGATCATAATTAATATGGCAACTAACAAACCTACCCAAAGACTTATTTACTATCCAGGCTGTTTTACATTGCAAGAGCCATGCTTCTGTGATCTCTGTTTGTTTTTTATGGCAGTGCCTAAGGCCCAGCTGAGATCAGGGTCCTGTTGTGCTAGACATTTAGGCCTTGTCTCCAGAGAATGGAAGTCTACATGAGGGACAGACAAAGAAAACACTGTTCAAATTTGGGTGGCGGGGGAAGGGAAGGGAAGTAACTAAGACTTGGAATTGGGGAGGGAAAAACTCCTCCTATGAAAAGAATCGGTCTGGTTCTCTGTTCTCTTGCAGAGAACTCCCCAAAGCTAGGCCAGCTCCCCAGCAGCCACACCATCCTCTTTCTCAGCTTGCTGGGGATATGCAGCCTCTGTGCTCCATCACTGACCTTTCACAACATAAGAAGGGGAAATCAATGCATTTTGGGGGAAGGAGGGGAAAAAAGAAGTTAAAAAAGAAGAGAGTACAAAAAAAAAAGGACATTAACCTGCCAAGAGTGAGATCCTGAAAAGTACAAGGTTGCAAAATGCTTGAACTCAAGGTTTTCTATGATGTTAGCGTCAGAGTGATTGGGGAATAGCAGTTGCCTGTGCAAAGAAAGGAGGACATACATGGAACGTATAGCACTTGCTATACTCTATAGCAGAATCTGGCCAGGGGTAGTTACAGGCAGTCCAGGATGTCCTCTTTTGGTAGCCTTGTGCTGGGGAGAGGGAAGGGTTTAATCTTGCATGTGCTCATAGGGTAAGCTTAAGTGACTCTCTGTTGAAAAGATAAACACTATGCCTCTATATCATCTGTCTAACAGGTTTAGGTAATCCCTTACTGTGCTGCTTATTTATTTTAAATGGTGCTGTATTGTATAATGCATGTGTGTTCGTAATGGAGGGTCTGCAAATCTCAGCTTTTTGCCCAAGGACAGCATTACTCTTGCCCTTGTTTCATGGTTGATTTATTCCTAATGGAAAGGAATAAGCCTCACAATGGTATATTTGTCTTGTCTCAGCTTTCTGAAGTGCGTGGAGATTGACAGCTCTTCTGTATCTCACATCATTAATTTGCCTCGCTAACTTTTATTTAGCATCAGAAGATCAGCCTCACTGATTATTGCCAGCAAATCTGTGCTTAGTGCCTGCTCTAGCTTTGTTTGATTAAGCTTGAAGAGACAGAAAGGCGAGTCAGAAAATGAAAATGTTTAAATATTGGGACTTTGACATATTGCACACTTAATAGTGCCCTCCTGGAGGCAGACCAGCCACTGAGCCTGCCGGCAACCCAGCCTCTCTCAAAGAAGAAGAAGGTGTTAATAGGAATGCTGCTGTTGACGTTCCCATAGTGCAAGACTTACTCAGTGAGGTGTTTGTAGTCTTTCGAGGCAGAGCAGCTCTCTCCTCTGAGGTTAGGCTGCCTTTCTAGTCTGTAAGAAGCACCAAAGGCTAAATACCAGTCTTTAAAGTCAACATCCCAGGTGAAACAACCAAGGAGGCTGCAGGGAAATCACGTGCTTACTACTATGTAGCAAAACCCCTGCAAAGATGCTTGAGCGAAGTGTGGAGTCCTCTTATCTGGAGGCTAAGCCAGAATGAGTAGAAACAAATGCTTAGCTACCTGGCTGTGTGCAGAGTATTTTCTGGAACATAAGAGGAGTGCTTTTTTGCTGAGAGGGGAAAAATAGGCATTTTATCAGAGGTTTTTGGCTCAGTTGTTTTCCTGTATTCACCTTCTCTTCTTATGCTGCTGATGCACTTTTTTGTTAGAGCTGATGGAACCAGA
>NW_009260808.1:105745-131027 GCF_000687185.1 Egretta garzetta
GGCTTTTTTGAAGCCTACATGGATGAGCTCAGTTATCCCCTTCGTAAAGGTGAATGTCCCCTTCTGTTTCCACCTGCATAGGCTGTTCTCGTTGTCTGGGTCTTGATGACAAATAAAAATAAAAGGCAAATTTTTCCCCCCCCCTTTTGTTTTTTCTTCTTTCAGGTTTTCATAATCTGCTCAAAAATCTGGCCAAAAAACTGCTGAACAAAATACAGTAACAAGTCTAAGTTTCTACATTTTAGAGAAGCCTGGAAAAACCGGTCAGAAAATACCGAATCGGGTTTGTAATCTCTTCTGGGGAGTGTCAGTGACACTACTTGTCCATGTATGTCTCTGTTCAATACAGTGTAGTTTGTTAACTGGCAGCCCACTAGCGCACCGGCTGCCCTCGCAGCCTGCTATTCATCGCCCTGGTGCTCATTTCCGAAGCCGTCATTCCTGCAGCCTCGCGCAGGCAGCTCTTTGAGGCTCGGCTCCTGGGGTCACTGCAGAAACACGGCTTGAATGGAGCTCAGGAGAACAGCAATGAAGCGCTGTCGGAGGGGGAGCAGAGCGTTCTGTTTGGCTTACATCAGTATTTGTGATAACGTACCATCTGGGCTATAATCTTGCCAGGTCTAGCTAATAAATAGAGCTGGACAGCAGTTGTATTTGGACGGCAGAGCTTCAAGGAACAGCCAGGATATGGAAACGGCGATTTGGGAGGTGGCTACCCGAGCACTGCAGAGCAATGTTGCTCTGTGCACTGTGCTGGGCACCGGCAAACGGAGGCGTCTCCGTTCCTTTAGCCCGAGTGTTGTGGTTCAGAAGGGTCCCATAAAAGCTGTTTGTACAAGGCAGCTTTTTTCATCTGGTGACTCAGCTGTGCTTCAGACTGAGCGAATATCATTGTTTGGTTGCTTTATCCTCTGATGGCTGCTGGATATAGTATAGCCTTTGTTCCTTGCTTCAAGCTCTTGTCCAGTGTTGCTCTGCTCTGTCCCAAGATAACCGAAGTCTGCCTCAGAGGTGGCAGACGTATTTTTGACTGAAATACGGGATTCCTGTGTGATTGTGACTCTAGCACCTGGGGTGCTGTTTGGTACTCTGCTGGGATTGTTCCTAGTCCACGGTCTTTGTCCCAATTCTGTGTGGTTTTGAGGATTTCCCAGTAAGCAACTGCCACCATGTTCTGTATAGACTTCAGAATAAGAAATTAAAACAAAAGCGACTTTTGTCAATCTGTGCAGGAAGTAAATATTGGTCATTCTCTGCTGCCTGTGAAGGCTGTTTCCTATCAGCTGGGGCTGGGGGTCTATAACTTTTTTTAAACCACTAGGAAGTAATTTGTAATCTTTGGACAAGATTACTATGAGGCTCATTTGAAAGCTTATTCATGTTTTCCTAAAGAAAGCTTGGACACAAAATGTGTTTGCTTTAGGATTAAGCCCTGTGAATGTAAAGGAAATTACTTGTGAGCTTGACTGTTGCACCCTGTTGGCTGACCATAGAAAACACACAACCCCACAACTGGTAATGACTAAGAGAGAGTCTCCGTTGGCTCCTGGGGCTGAGCTCCCCGTGCTCTGTGGGGCGGAAAGCCATCTGCGTGCGTGCCTTTACTGTAATCAGTTGTTCATGGCTCTGGAAAATCTGCTGCGGGAGCTGACTGCAGCTGTCCTGAAGGCGGTGCGTACCCCTCTGCTGCCACAGGCTGGGTTTGCCCACCTGATTTCTGTATATTCTGTGCTGTGTCCTGGAGTCCTCCTCTATCTGTGCCCCAGCAGACCCACTTGTGGTTGAGAGCTCTTGTAAATTCTTGATTTATTTAAACATGGTGCCTAAAGTATCATTTTAGCAGGTTCATTAGAACCTTGGATTTCAAACTTTAAATGATGGGCTACTGGAGAGGAGGAGGGAGGACAGGCTTTAAGGAGGGTGGGAGATGGATTTATTGCTTAGCTTTCCTACTTAAGCTACATCTTCCTAGCGGTAGAAACACTGAAAGAGATACAGGACAGGAGTCCTTTTGGAAATAGAAGATGAATGACTGGGCCGTAATCGAACATGGAGGAACAAAAGTGTCCCATGAAGTTACATGACCAGGGAAGGTGTACTGGAAGATGCTAGCAGCAGTTGGTATCCTCACTGGTTAACTTCTGGGACCTACTGAAGTAAAGAAAAGTTTTTGAGGAAAGGGAAAGAAGAAAGAAAGATACTGTCCAGTACCGCTTGTCACCCGTAGAGACTTAATGCACAGCTTTTTCACTGGCTGTGAAGTCTGTGTGCCCTCGAGCAATCTTACCTTGCCTTGTGATTACTGAAATCACAAAGACTTCATCTTTGAAGGGTGCATGTAAATCTGTCCCTTTTCAAGAAGAAAAAAGATTGCAAGAAAAGGTGAAAATTGGTATGTACTGCAACCAGAACGTGAGGTCAGCCAGGAAATCCTGTTTCCAAGGAGATCAGCTGAAAAAAGGGAAATCTGTGATCAGTAAAGAGGTATTTTCTCCAATAACTGTGTTGGTACTGTGGGTTGGATGGCAGGACCACATTGGCCAATATACCAGTGTAAGTCAGTAACCTCTTGAAAGCCACCGGGCTACGGGGGGACCTTGTTTTACTCCAGTTATGGTAGAGTACTCAGCACTCACTGGCCAGCAGCTGCAGCCAGGCTGCTTGCACAATAGTGTATGCCCACCTAAAGATAGCTTTGTTCCTTGTTGTGATTGAGGAGAGATTTCCTCTGAGTAAGGCACTCCCTCTCTTCGTTTCTTTTGTTCCTGTACTGCACAAAGACTCTGAGCTGCAAACACGTTGGGCTATGTGGAATGCAGCTTGCATTGCACAGACAATTTTACCGTTAGTGGTTCTTGAAACCAAGTAAAGCAGGAAGGGAAGGGTTATTTTAAATTTATTTTTAGAAGACGTTAGGATGTTTGAGCCTTGGCAAACCTTTTTTTGCAACTTCTTGGGTACTGACTAGCCTGTAGAGCTGCCTGACTTCATTGCTTTGTGGATCCCCTAATTTCAGTGCTCTGGGGATGCTGGCCAACACCTTGGGCGTGTTGGCTCTGTGTTTTGGAGTTGGCCATGGGCAGGCTTAGCAAGTGGTGCTTTCCTCTGCTTCTGTCTCGGAGAGCCCAGACAGTTTAGGGGAAGCTGGTGACCTGGAGTGTGATGGGACTTGATCTGGGATTTACAGGCAATGTCCAAGACTTTTCCATAGCTGTTAACACAATAGGTAGTGCATTTACTCTCTTGCTTTAAGGACTCAAATTGTGTAATTTGTACTGGATTATTTGATGGCTTTGTGGATGTACGTGCTGATTCTTGAAAACGTATTTGGCAGATTCCTTCATTCCAGCTGTGTCAATACAGAAATCTGAAGTCCTTTTTTTAAGCAGGGCGGGAAAGCCCCTGGGTAACAATTAGGCCATAGCAAATGGCTGCAAATACAGCACTTAAAGTTTGTATCTATCAGTTTGTATTATCAGAACCCAAAGATAAGCTGTGTGTTTTACTTAAACAACTCCCTCACACACACACACACATGATGTATGCACATATACCCAAGAAGTCACAATTATTATAAGAGATAAATATAAGTATTTTACCAAATGTGCACCTCTGGAAGGCTTGTTACTTACTAGCTTATAAGATTTGAACAAATACAGTAATGTGGTATTTCCTAGTTCTCTAATACTCTGAACATCCTTCATCTCTAGTAGTGATGTAACCCATAAAGTATTAGAGCTGAGTTGTATATTATCCAGTTTTCTCTTTTCCCATGAACTTTTCCCATGTTCTGAACACTTCTGCTTTTTCCAGAAGTATGAGGAAACATGTTCCAATCCCAGTAGAAGACTAGGGTAATATGTATTTGAATGCAGAGGTCAGGGTGTGAATTTCCACATATATACGTGTGTGTTTGTGCATATAACGCGATGTGAAACCAATCCAAGCAAGCTAGCTGTTTAAGCCAGAATCTGAGATGCACTTTGGGACTCTGTATCAAGCACTTATGTACACACCTAGTCAGCTGCTTTTGGTCCAGGAAAAACCTGTGTGGCAGCAATAGCTAGGATATTTATTCACATGTAGCGAGTCCTCCGTGCCAGCCAGCTCTGCAACCATAGGAGCTGGAGTACGGCAGCAAAGGGGTATGCTAACAGCACAGCTGAGAAGCCTCCATCTACCAATGCCACAAGATTAGCAGTAGAGGTGGAGGAAGAAGACAGACTGGAAGGATTAGGCTAGCAAATCCATAACCATATAGGCTTGAAACAGCTAGTTACCTTAATAGCCAGTCATTGCAGGACGGAACTCTATTCTCTCCCTTATACATTATAGCACCCAAACTCTGGGATTCACTTCTATTTTCCTTGAATGCAGTAACACCTAAAGCAGTGCAAGGAATGCAAGTCCTCTGTGCAGCTGCTGAGTTCTAAGCGTTTGCAGTTACTGTCAAATATTGGTGGAGAACAGCAAACAATGGTCTCAGCTCTTGGCCTTCTGTTAGTGCTGTTCTGCTCATAGCCAAAAAATTATATCAGCAGAGTCTAGCCTTCCACAAGTCCCCACCTCCTGCTCCCCATCTTCCCCCTCACCTTAGGAAGCCCTCTTCTCAAGTGTTGTTTCCATCGCCAAATTAAGCAAAAACTGCCGCAGCCTGTACCCTGATGAGAACACAACTCAGCTCTGAGAGCCTCCCTAAGGAGGGACAGCAGAGTGTTTCCAGGGGCACTCCATGTGTGCTTTGGGTTGTCAGGGTTCCTAAGTGATGCTCTTGAGGTTGGGTTCCTATTATGTTTTTGTAGGGACTCCTGTAAATTTTAGTGGAGCACTGGAGAAGGCAGAGGAGTGTGCAGCCTCTATTCCTTTTTCAATACGTTCTCTCTTCACTAAATAATAAAACTATTACTCCAGTTTAAATATTGAGGGTAGCTTGCTGGGCAGAATGTAGCCTGTGGCTGTGTGATGGCTGTTGAACAGCAGTCAGGTGTGTGGTTTCTAATGTATGTCCTGTCAGATTTTGTGGTATATTTGGTACCAGGAGCAAAATGTTTGCTTGTTACATTTCAAATCTTAATTATTTTCTTTGAGAAGAGAAGCTCGTGTTCCTTAAAAAAACAAAACCAAAAACAAACAAAAAAGGCAGAATTTCTGTGTTTCAATTCTTCATTCAGCTTTTAATGCTGTAGTAGAAAACTTGTTTGATAACCCATATAGAAGCTCTGATTTCCCATGCTGGGCTACCAGGAAAGGAGTGACAGGTATGATCCTTTTTCCTCTTTTTCTCTCACACGAGAAAGCAAACAGCACTGCCCCATCACAGTGCTGTGGGGCTCTTGGGGTGTCCTTCTTCCAGAGAGCCACAAAGCTGGTGAGGGGTCTAGAGCACAAGTCTTATGAGGAATGGCTGAGGGAACTGGGGTTGTTTAGTCTGGAGAAGAGGAGGCTGAGGGGAGACCTTATCGCCCTCTACAGCTGCCTGACAGGAGGGGGTAGCGAGTTGGGGGTCAGCCTCTTCTCCCTGGGAATGGACGATAGGATGAGGGGGAATGGTTTGAAGTTGCGCCCGGGCGGGTTTAGGCTAGACATTAGGAAAAACTTCTTCACAGAAAGGGTTGTCAGGCTCTGGAATGGGCTGCCCAGGGAGGTGGTCGAGTCCCCATTCCTAGAGGTATTTAAAAGAAGGACGGATGAGGTGCTTAGGGACATGATTTAGTGGTGGGATGTCAGGGCTAGGTTAAAGGTTGGACTTGATGATCTTAAAGGTCTTTTCCAACCGAAGCGATTCTATGATTATTTGATCAGCAAATTTAAAAACCTCTTGGAGTTAAGCAGTAACTTGGGGTGGTGAGTTTTATTCCTGAATTCCCAAAGCAGTACTCGGTATCTAGAGTGCAACCACAGTAGTTGCAAGCAAGGTAACAGCCTTCACTCTTGACTGTGAGAGCACTCAGGCACAGACATTTGGAGTTGCAACACTTTGCAAAATGAGGCTTCTGGAGAAGTGGGATTGCTCGTGTGAACCACACTCCTAGTGTGTAGCTCTAGGCCATGAACTGTCTGGAAGGATCATGACACATGGTTGAGCTGGAAGCCCGAGGTGTGGCCCCATCTGCTTTGGGTATGGCACATAAAGGGCTGTGAACCTGTGCTGTGGGTCTTCGTTGTGTTCAAGTAGCATGTCTGCCACCAGCACATCTTTCTTCCTTGGGCATGTCTTTGTTTGAGCCCCCCTTCCATCTTTAAAATGAGAGAAACGTTGCTTTGTGGTTGAGTGGTGGCTGCAGTGAAGGCTGCAGTGCACACAGGCTGGGAAACATTATGTGTTTAAAGATGAAAGCTGCCTTTTAATATTTCACCAACTTTAATAATTCATCCTGAGACGACAGCCTTAGTCTGTTGTGCAGTGACTCACTCACAGAATTCTGTACCCTAAACTATAGTCAGCTCCATGCTAGGAAGGCCTCTTGCATATATCTCCATATTTAAAGGAAAGATACCTCTTCTGTGAGTTGTGGGGACAAAATACTCAGAAATTGGACACTGGCCTTCATACGAATTCAATGCTTTCAACCCAGCACCTTTGCCAAGTGTGTGGGACTGAAGGAGCCTTTTACAGAGAGCAGAGCCAGTGATAATGTCTAACAGCACACGGATGCTGCAGTGAATTTTTAAGAAGTGGGTGTGAGAACATGCTTACTGCAGAAAATCCCTCTTGCAAAATGCTACTTCTGGTGCCTTTGTTTCTGCTTCTGCATATTCTTTGGATGCTTGTCTGAGGCAATTATGACTTGACTTCCCTATGTGTATCAAATATACATGTACTGTGTGGGAAGAGCTCTAGAGGGGTGGAAAAAGCAAGCACCTTCATCTGCGCAGCAATACTCTTACCTTAGCTGTTTTTTAATGAAGCAAATCACATCTCTGAAGGCAAGTAATCAGCTGTTGGCATGAAAAGGTCTGTGTGCCAGGTCTAGAATCTGGAAGTGACCTGACTGCATCTAGTACTGCTTTGTAAGACTTTAAATTGTTGGATCAGAGAAAAAAAAAAACCAAACCTCAAGAGAGTTCCAAGGCAAAAGGACTTAAAAAGGGAGCAGCTCTCTGAAGCCTAAAGAGCGCACATCAAATGTACCAGACTGCTGCTTGAGTGGGCTTTTTCCAAGACTCTTGAGAGGTGGAGTGTTATTTAAGTATTTGTTTAGAAGAACGTGTAGTCCACTCATGCAGGAGAGATTCCCATTCTCTTTTACAGTGTTGCTGTCCTCCTTGTTTACTTGAGTTAAGCACGTAAATTGACAAAGTCTACAAAGAAATTAATGGCTGAGGGGAGAATTGGAAACCAATGTTCATCATGATCCTGTGATTTATTTTTTTTTTTAAGTGATTTGTAGCATCTTACAATTAGGCAGATTTCAACAGGAATAGCTAATTTTCTTGGTGTGGAGAAAGGGACAATATTGAAGAATGGATGAGTGCGGATGCATGTAGACATAAGCAAAACTTGCATAGAAGGTAGTCTTTTAACTATATTCTAGTAGTTTCCCATGGTGTGGGTCGTGGATAACGCTTGGTTAATTCTTTTTTGCTTTTTTAAAACCTTTCAGGGGAAGGACTGGGAATACAATTAAAAGCAAGAACATGGTTTTTAGCATCCAAGTATTTTCGTCACTTATTCACTCTCCATTGTGACCAGGCTATTTTGTAATTGTCGTCTTGCTGTGCGTATGTATGCGTGGCAAGTGGAACCTTTCATCTCTCGGTAACTGTTAAAGCTTCGTGCTGAAAAATGCCCGAGAGTTATCGGAGCCCACATGGACTCTGAGCACAGAGACATCTTGGCTATTGCAGCTAGGGATGCTGGCAGATGCCAACCAAAGGGTCAGTGTATGTGGGGAGAAAATTGTACTCCTACCTTAAAAATTCATATTCTTGGATTAGCATTAAGGCACGGTTTGGAGTAATGCAGTAAAGCTGAAGCTGAGCTTGGTCTGGGCACAGTGGTACGACTCCCTGTGTGCCTTCTGTGAGGCCCAAACTCCCTTTGAATCCTCACCAGGGCTGAGGGCTGGTGAGTTAGCCTAGACACATGCCACATCAGCTTTAGAGTTGCATTTTGATGCCTGAGAGAGAGGGGCATCTGTAAGGGTTAACTCAAGCTGTAAAGCACTGCCTAATTTTTACAGATGGTGTGAGTGCAAGAGCGAACCTCAGACTGGCTTGGCAGTGCACAGAGATAACTTCACATAATTCCCTGCAGATGTTGCTGCAGAATGGTTTTAATAATGAATTGTGAAGTCAAGCTCAACTCCAGCATAGAGGGAGAACTCAAAAATAAATGCAATATTTTATTCCATGTTTCAAAAGCAAGTTTTCTAACAACGTTCCTGTGATGTTCTGGGTTGGGAAAGATGGCAGGAGAGGAGACAAGCACTTTTGTGCCATTATAGTGCTGACTTTCTGCAAACAAAGGCCAGTCTGGCTAATTTGTCTGCAAACCATGGAACCCCATGACATGGAAGTGGGGGGGAAAGGCTGGTGGGACCAAATGGCAGCTGCCCTAAAGCTTCTAATGAGGGGATGGTGCAGAGCAAGTACTTCAGGATCAGCTGGGCAGAGTTCTGCAGTTCGTGGCTGTCCGTGCAGACAGCATTGTGGAACTTGTCTGCGCTTCAGCCATTTTCTGCTAGGAGTCTGTCAATTCTTGCACTATGCTGTAATTTCCTTTCTGTAGGGTTATGGCTTAGATGTGCCATCATAATTCAGATTTTCGCCTCATAAGGAGTGAGCTGCCTCTGCAATGTCTGCTTGGCCGCTCTTAGACCTTGCACATCTTGTTTGTGAGCATCCGGTTTTGACTTCTCTGCTGCTGGGGGGTGCTGCTGGAAGCTTCTCAGGCTTCTCAGTTGTTCAGTTGAAATAAAACACTTTTTTTTTTCTGTGGACATGCTATTCTAATGAGCTGCATTAAAGCCTTTCTTTTGTCCTTCTGAGAAGCAAGCTCGAAATGGGAGAAGAGAATTTCAGTGTGGGGGCTGGTTTTCTCTGAACCTGGACGGATGCTGCTGATTTCTCAGTAATTGCAGAGGCTTCTCATTTATACTTTACCCTTGCACATAGTTTATAAAGGAAATCTGTAGAAAGAAATAATGACTTTCATGGGCTCTGTGGCAATTAGGAGCTTTAATCTTAGTGACAGCTTGAAGAATCAAAGCAGCTTAAAACCTCACTTAGACTGTTGCATGCTCTGTCTGCGTGTTGCAATGGATTTGGTTGAGCTAGTTGACTGTAAACTACCTCAAATGTGACTTGACCTCCAACTGGTACGTGGGAGCCTGTTTGTAAGATCAGGGAGTCATGAGGTCTCCCTGCCGAGGCCTTCCAGGGGCTGGGACCAGCGGTTGGGAGGCACAGTTGATATGGGGGGGCACGTGTATGTGTGCCCAGGCATGGGGCTGAGGGATTCTCTTTTAGCAGGGGGCCCTGTTTAGATGGATGGAGGCACAGCTACCCTGTGGCCCCAAACACAAGGCCTTAAGCTCAGCTCAAAGGCCAGGATGCAGCTCAGCGAGCCAAACCGGAGGAGCTGAATTGCGAAATGGGCTAGCACTGGGTCGGTGTTAAGGCTGTGCAATCCATCCCTCCAAAGACGGTTTTACCATGGTTTGAATTTGGCCCAAGTACACATTTTAAGTGTAGGCAAGTCCTTTTTGTGCAATTGTGTTTCATTTCTCTGTGGAAGAGTTTACATAAATTATTCCAATCTAATTGATATCAGCTGAAAGCCAGCTTCTGATATTTTTGTGCCTAATTATAAGGGTATGTTAAACTGTGTGTGCTACCCATGTTGATATGTTACTAGTAAAATAAGGAACAACCATGAAGATGTGTTTTTGAAAGAGTCTGGCAGATCCTGCGTGTTCGCTGCTGTGGGCTTCATGGCAAGAGAATCCACCTCCTGCTGAGGAGGAATAACTAAATTTAAACTTTCCAACCATGAGCCTTGTGAAACAAAGTTTCCAAACCTCTGCTGGGCCAGAAAATGGAAAGCCATGTCTGAGTTTTGAGAGTAAATAAATAGAGCTCACTAGCAGCTGTGTGGTGGTGAGTGAGGGGTTTGCTGCTTGGGGTGCACTGTCTGCCCGCTGCAGGCCCAGGGGAAGAGAACGAGGGCTTGTAACAGCTGTCCTCTGGTAAAACCTTCTGTGACAGGATTTGGAACAAACTTGGGTGACTTTTAGCATGAACACTTGATCATTGTTTCAGTAGGGTTTTTTGGGAGTGGTGTTTCTTCTTTTTTTTAAAGCAAGCTGCATGTCGCATGGCAGTAGAGGGCCTTGCCAGGCCTGGGGCTGTGGCCTCCGAGCTGTGGAAGGGCTGCCTGGCCATCGCACAAGTCTGGGGTTTGCCCCACCATAAATTCACTAGGTTTTGTGCCCCCTCTATTTACAAACCAAGCTGGCTCGCCACTGCCTTTGCTCATCACAGGCAGGCTTGGGAGTCTCCTGTGAAATTTGTTGGGTTTATGACAGGCATTAAAGTCAGTAAACTGTTTGGGGGGTGTGTGTGTACAGAAATAGCTGTTTTTTCAGCTCCCTTTAGGGAGGCTGAAAGACTGGCATTGAACAATAGTTTGCATTGTCCTGAAAAAGCAATTTGCATTTTTGGAGGAGACTGGGAAATTGTCGAAAATAAATTGGTTTACCTGCTTGGCTTTTTATTGTCCTTACCTGAATGCAGCAGAATCGAAGTTGTGCTCATATCTGAGAGCAGCATGCTCTCGGGTGAGTGACTCTACATCAAAACCAGTGGAGGGTTCAATAAATCAATGTAGCCAACCAAGAAAAGAAGCAAAGATAATTATGGTTGGGATACATTTAACCTAAAGATGGCTCACCTATAATTTTATTCATCCATCTATGGATGTGACCTAAAGGTCATATCCGTATAGTTGGTGAATACTTAACATTTTTGTAGATAGTGGTAGAAACTCAGATGTTCAGGTGGGAAGGCAAATAACTGGTGCTTATGGCCTGAAGTCATGCTTCAGTTAGCTTTTCTCTCTTATTTCTGTTCTGTGCAGTACTTTCCAGGTTCCCAGAGCGTTGAATTTGGGTCATGTTTGTTAAATGTAGTGACAAGCACTCTAGAAGCACTTATTTTGTATCCTGTTCTGAAATCCATGCCCTTCTATTAAAGTCTTTCCTATTTGCATCTTTTGACTTCTGTGATACCTCATATTAGGATTTGGGCAAGGTTTGTGCTGTTTCCCATACATTCACATACACATATATACATGTACAAAGTGTTTTGATACTCTAGAAGTACATGTTGCATGACTTGCTTTGAGAAACTCAAATCAGAGTTGTCATGGATAGACTTAAGTTTTCTTAAACTCCTGTTTGCTCTGTTGCAACCTTTTATACATGAGGCCTGCCTGCACACTCGTTTACCACTGAGAGACTATCTGATAGAAATGAAATAATAGGACTACACCCCCTCTCCTTCTAGGACACTGCAGAATAACTCGGACCTGCACTGAAGCTGCTCACTCTGGGCTGCCTTCTCAGTAGCATCTTGTTATTGTTCCTCTTAATGTTGACTGAGCAACTTCTTTTGCTTCTTTTTGTAGGTTGGTGGTTTGTGAGCACAGCAGAGGAGCAGGGCTGGGTCCCTGCTACATACCTGGAATCCCAAAATGGAACCAGAGATGACTCTGACATCAACACATCCAAACTTGGGGAAGGTATGGAAAGCTTTTTGTTACCAAGGGGAAACTTACCTGCTTGCTTAATGGTTTTTCCCCCACAGGAGAACTCTTGCTGCCACTTTCAGCTGTTAATCCAGTACAGTAACCGCATCTCCCATCTCCTTGTATCTGTCAATAAATTGTTGCAAAAAAAAAAAAAAAATTGAAGTACTGTGCCTGTAATCCCTTTGTGACCAGCTTGGGCTGTCAGTGTGACAAAATGTTCAAAAACTGAAATGATGCCCACTTTAATACCCTTAAAAAGTATACAAACAGCTTATGTGCAAGTCCAAGCAGTATGTTCTGGTAGAGGTTTTAGGCTGTTATGTCCATAGAAGGAGAGAACTTGCATGTCTTGTTTGTGGAAATTATATAAGTGAGAGCTTTTAACTGGAAGAAGATGCTTGTTAGAGCCACAGGCCACTAAAAGGAGCGAGATTTAACTTCAGTGGTTGCTTTTCATTACAATTTGCTTCTCATTACAATTTTTTTTAATTAATCCTTGAAACTACTTTCACTGCTGTTTGCTGTGGTCTATGAATGTGTGGAAAGGTAATTTTATTTGGTGTGGTCTCATTCTATTAAAACTGAGATGCCATTTGTCATGTATATGTATTGAGCTGCGCTGTTTTTTGGCTAAAGATGCTTAATTCAGGTTCCAGAAATGGAATAGTACAACCTCACATGTTCCTCTTGTTCCGTTATGAAAGACTAACCACATCTTAATGGACTTCTCATGTAGCAACTGTGTACAAAGGACACTTTTATTATGACTTGCTCCATTCTAATGAATCTTTTGTTAAATTTCTAGGTGCTCTTGACATGGCACTTATGTAAAACGTATGTGGAAACTCAGATGACCTTTCCTTAGCACAGGCAGGAGGCTTAGAGATGTGTTGGGGTGACCATCTGCCCCCTAAGATAGCACACAGGCAAAACATAATTTTGTGCTGGGCCCCAAGGGTGACATCTGTGGCTTATTGAAATCTTTGGCTCTGTAACTCATTTTTCCCTCCTCAAAGCCACCATATCCTAGGTCACTTAGGGTTTAGAGACATACTGGCTGTAGACTGGTTCTCAGCCTACCAGTCTGGTATGATACAACATCTTAGCAGATGCAAAAGGAGTAAAGTTTCCCTGTTAGTAAAGAATAAAAAATTACTGATCTTTTTTTTCTGAAAGAGTTGAAGAATGCCTTGTCTGTTGGTCTGTAGCTTCCTTCCTTTTCCTGACTCTTAAATATGGTGCATGCTTGACAGCCTTACTGCTTAAATTGCTTTCATTTCAAGCTCTCCCCTGCCTTTCATGTTGCCCTCTGGAGTGTACCCTGCACAGGGCTGTTGCCATACAGCAGTCTTTCCTGGTTAATGGAAAATCCATCAAGTGTTCCTTATCTTTTTCTTCCCAGTCCCCTTTAATCCATTACACTGCTCTCCTCGGCTGTGGTCAGCGGTCGTGCTCCCTGCCTTGCTCCAAATCCAGATAGGCTGAAACCTGAGACTGTTCTTCCCTTTCTGTTCAGTTCCATCTCAATGACAAATCTAATTGCATTACCTCCACAGCTGCTTTGATGTGCCCTGGCTTTTGCTTGCTTTCCAGTAACTTTGTTTTATGTTATTAACCACATAAGCCGAGACTTCTTTTGTTCTTTGTTTTCCTCCTCGCCAGTTCTTCTTGGGCTATTCCTCTCCTGGTAGTTATTCCATAAGGAGGAAAGAACAACTTGGATTCACTCTCTTAAAGAAAAGTGTATAAAAGTGAACATACTTACAGAGAAAACTTGCCAACTCTCAGTAATCAGGAGAAAGGGGCTCTGATATAACTGAGGAGGAAGGCACTTTAAGTGGATGAAGTGCCCTAGCCCCTGGATTTAGAGTTCATACAAGTTTCAGGGTGATTCCTGGAGATGTTGACTTCCTTTAACTGTGCAATCTGTGCTCTGCCTGCTTTAAAAGGGTAGAAACACTAATGCGGGGAGCTTTCTGTATCAGCCTCTTGGCCTTCTCCATTTGCAGCAGGCCTGGAACAAGTCCACAAGCCAGGCAGACTCGGAGGCCTGCTCTGCTGTGGCAGGCCCTTGTAAAGATAAGGAGGTGCTGTATGCAACGTACTAATAATGCTGACTCTGCATAGCATATTTCCATGTGTGTCTGTTTAAATAGTCTGTTCCCTGAGAAAGACAAAAGTGTTTCCTCCCTGCGTCTGAGCCTGCACAACATCTTTTGTCAAGATGTAGGTAGACAGTCGACTGCTACCTGCGCCTGTGCTTAGACCAACACCATCTTACAAGGCTTGGAAAACATTCAGAAAGCAATCTAAAGAAGCATTCACAGCCACAGAGGCTGTTAAAGTAAACATCTTAAAATGGTCTCTGGAAAGGTTTAGATGTGTGTTGATAAACAGCCCTTCTGGTGACTAACTGTGGCATGACCAACCAAGTCCAAGTCTGGGATCAAATGGCAAAACTCAGTATTGTTGAGGAGGAAAAAAACCAGACTCATACAAAAGCATCACTGTGGTCTAAAAGGGCTATCACTGGGGATGGGCATATGTTGTGAGGAGGACACAGTGGGGGTAGATCTGTGTGACCCACTGTGTCCAAGGGGTGCTCCTGGATGGCTGAATCTTCCAAACTCCCAGTGCGAGCAAAGAGCTGTGGGTGACTGCTCTGTGTCGACACCTAAAGCAAACTTCTACCCCTTCCACACCCCTCCTTCCTGCAAGCCTTTAAGTTCAATGTCTTTAATTTCCTCTGTTCTTGTATAGAAACCTCATAATGCAGGCAGTCTTACTGTGAATTCAGCTTTAGCTTTTCTCTCTGCTATAACCTCTGTGTTGCCTCTTGTGCAGCATGTGTGTAACTGGCAGTCTAATGTTCTGTTAATCTGGGGAAAGCCACCAGGTAAAAAACAGTTGGTAAGAAAAACACTGCCAGTAAGGAGTGAAGACAGCTCATCTCCTTGGCCACAATGGGCTTTCAAGAGGATCACAAATTTCTGTTAGCCAAAACCATGGCAATCTATAAACTTGAAATCCAGCTCCTCTGAAAATTTGTGGTGGTTCTTTGACCCACATTGCGATCAAAGGGGAAGTACAGAGTACCACAAACTGGATATTGTGTCTGTTCAACACCGCTCACCACACCTCCGCTTAGACTGACTGGGGAAGGTCTAGGCCTTACAGCAAAGGAGAAATTGAGGAGAGTGAGCTGGGTGAAGAAGGCTGGTCCAAGCCCCTGACAGATATAAAGGGCAAAAAGGCAAAAGCCACTTTTGGGGGAAGTTATTGACTTTTTTACTTGTTTAGCTGATCATTCCCCAATCAAATAATTTTTCTGTGCCTGATTGTCTGCAGACCATAGTTATAGAAGACAATGGTGTCTGCTTTCATGAAGTATAAGGGTATATTCCTCAAATGAGTGCACATAAGTGGAATTGAGTGATCATTAATAATGTGAACAGCTTCCCAGCATCACTAGCAAAACGGTTGTGTTTCCACTCTAGCAATAGCTGAAGCATAATACTTTGCACTGCTTCGTGGCAGCACCAAGAACCCTCGCAGTAGTTGCCAATGGAAGCATGGAAGCCCTTGAATGGAAAAAGAGAAGTGTTCATGTTTCTGTGCCAGTCCAATGGTTCCTGTGTTGTTTACACCTTCACAAACAGAAGAAGGAACTGGGTACAGTTCTATGTATGTGATCCAGCAAACAAGTGGTGTCCTCTGTGCACAGCTGCTCTCGCAATGCCATTTCTATAGGTGTCTTGTCTTTGTTTATATTTTAAGCATAAATTATTGTTTCAGTGTGTAACTAATTCTCAGTTCTGGCTTGTTAGCTTCTTGAGCCTGCTCGGTAATTGCAAGGTGGGGTTTTTCCCATATATTTCTAATCACCGTATTAGACATTTAGATCATGAGAATTATCTGCGGCAGTGATTGTGAGTTACGTGTTGCAAGCAAGAAGACATCAGACACTTTCACTTGGGTTCTCTTCTTGAGTGCTGCTGTTACAAGTTACAGGAACTCACATAAGAGAAGCTGCCTTTTTTTTTTTTTTTTTCTTCCCTCCCCTCTGGATTTTGTTTATAGTGTGATAATTTGATTGGAGAGGGTTAGAACCCTGTTGGGTTTGATGTCATGTGCAGTAGACTGAATTCTCCAAAGATCATGCAGCCTAACTAGGAGATGAAACAGCAGTGATATTGATCAGTCCTGCCACTACGTCCTCCTTGGACAAGTTGTCTTCAGTGGTGCAGCTTGTTTCGGGCTATGTGTATGGTTTGGGAGGGTTTTTTTGTTTGTTTTGGGGATTCTTTTGGTTGGTGTGTGGGGTTTTTTTGTCTGGGTTTTTTTTTTTTAAGGAAGGCCAGTAGCAAGGGTGGCAATTTTTGACAGTTCTAGGTGGTTTGTGTTGCTCAGGCTCAAGAAACTAACTTGTTCCACCATACTATATAAACTAAACCAAAATGTCTTTTTCCAAAAATTCCTGCTAACAAGACGTGTGCCTTGTAAATGCCATGTTTTATTTTTATTCCTCACCCTCCCATCATTTTTGTTTTGTTTTGTTTCCATCCATGTTCGAAACTAGTTTCTAAGCGACGCAAGGCTCACCTGAGACGCCTGGACCGGCGATGGACGCTGGGCGGGATAGTCAACAGGCAGCAGAGTCGAGGTGAATTAATAGCTTCCTATGGCACATGGCTTCCCCATGCTGCAGCTTTGGCTGTTGTGTGCCTGGGGTCTGCATCTTTGGTGCTCTGGTAGAGAGAGGTTGAAGCTCCAGAGTTCACACGTGGATTTTGTACATGACAGTTTGAGGGTGTCTTGGAGCCAGGGTTAGGCACCCCAAGAGCTGGAGGCTAATAACTGAGGGTAACTGCAGGCTGTCTCCTGCTGCTTGGGGAAGCTCACATCTGTTGTGTTTTAACTTTGGGCAGATTTCTACTCAGTCTTTCCTACCTCAATATGGACAAGTGATACTTTCAGGGCTATTAAAATGAGAAGAATGCCAAAAGGCCATGGTCAGAGATGTGCACACTGGAAAAGTGCTTGGTGTGGAAAGATGAGAATCATTCCAGTTTCATTCCCCTCTCTTCCGTGCAAGCAATGCTTGGTACTAAAGACAGGCTTCAGAACTTTTGGAAGATTTTGCTGTCAGTCCTATGTATTTAATATACCACCAGTAGCAGTATTTTTTTTTTTTTTTTTTTTTTTTTAGTTTTGCTGGTCTGACAAGGAGCATGGCAGGGTGAGGGGGGTAACACCATGTGTTCTGAAGCTGTGTCTGGGTAAAGTCTGAGGAATCTTCCAAACCAAACATTTCTCCAGTGCATGTGAATCATCTTTCTTAGAGTAAAGGTGCCCCTTTCTATCCCCTTCTCCCCTTCTTGCAAGATTGTCCAGATGTGGTATTCTTTGCACTTTAAAAAGGAAGGAGGTGGGGCAAAGCACCTTTTGCACCTCTGTGTAACTTTCATGGAACCTTACCAAGGGGATGGAACCAAATGTAAGCACAAGAGAAGCTTCCTAGTTGAAGAAAAGGTGCCTTTTCCTACTAAGGAGAAAATGTACTTTTAAAGTAGCAAATTTATCATCTTCTGCCTTCGGTGGTGGTTCTATGTGCAGACTCATTTGTGTGTCAAGCACATACAAATGTTCAGTGACCTTTTACCTTTGCCTCAAAGTGCTGTTGAGGAAACCAAATTAATAAGAGGGGTATTATTCCTACTGTAGCTTGACCCTACAGCAACTGGAACTATCCTCAGAAGACAAGGTCTTGCTTTTCAGCCACCAAATACACACACCCCCCATAAGCACATATGCTGGCTTGTGAAAAAGAACATGTGCTTATTTCTGTACCCCAAGAGTTTGGGAGCTACTTGTTTTGCATTGTCAAACTCTGCCAGATACTTCTGGCAATTTAACTGGGAGAATTTCTGGGAATCAGTTTTCTAAACAGCGTGTTTACTAGTTTAAACAAATACATCCTTTCATATTTGTACAAATAGCAAACAAAGCTCCATAAAATATTAAGACTGCATGATCAGTCCCTTAGCATAGTTGACTGGTAAGACCCAAGGACCTAAGGTGCATTCCCAGGTTTTCCCTCTTGCACTCTTATGCCCAGCATCTGTGTGCATCTTCTTCAGACCTGCCCTCTGACCAGTGTCGCAGTGTCTTCCCTGGCAGTCTTCCACACCACAGGCTCCCCTCATCTTTTCCATCCCAGCCTTTTTCTTGCTCCATAACAGCTTCTTCCCTATTAGGCCCAAGAAATGCTAGGGGTTTGAGTGTGTTGGCGAATATGTGCTTTATCTCAAACTAAATCTCAGCACTTGAATTTGGCACACACTGCAGCATCTCAAGGTTTGGAGCACCCTCTGTGGCTGAGCTGCTTCTATAAGCTCTCTCCACTGCATTTCAGCCACAGCTAGCCAGGCTGGCTAAAAATAAGCTGTTTAATGTAATCTGAAATAATAGGTTAGGGAGCTCTTACAGGAGCAGGCTGATTGGAAGTAAAGAAAGTGATTTGACTACTTGGAGGGCAGGTTGGAGACAGTGGCTTCATCATCTGGCAAAGCTGCAGCCTGTACAGACATCTACCCCTTCCAAACTGCAATTGTCAAAAGTACAAGGCTCTGGGTGTCTGGCCCACTGCTCTCTAACAGATCACAGTTTATGTGAGGTCAGGAGAGATTCTTTCTCCCTTCTTTCCCTCCCATCTCAGCCCAAAAAACTTCTAACAAGGCCAAATTTGGGTGGGTTTGCACAGAAACGACAGAACACATGAAGTGTACACATGTACCCTCCTGCCAACCTTCAAGTCCCTGCTCCAAAGCACAGAACTAGAGCTGCTCAAACAGGAGGGTGCCAGAATTGTTCAACACAGGCAAAACAGCTTCCCCTCCCCCCTTTGGCCTCTTTCTTGGAAATAAGTTCAATTAAACATTTTGGCTGAAATTCTTCCCACCCAGTGATATTCTGCTTGAGATAGTCCCTGCTTTTGGAAGGGTTAGCTCTGAGAGTTCACTGGAGTTTAAAAGCTGTAAAGGAGGCTTCCTTTTATATTTATGCTTGGGTACTATTAATAAGCATTTTTACTGACTAGGTCTATGATAGAACCACCTAAAAGCCACAACTGAAGGAATTGTATTTGAAGGCCAGGACTTTAAGTGCCTTGGATATTAAAGATACTGAAAAAGCCTGAGTGCAGCAGGGAATGATGCTTGGTTCCCTGTTACAGACTGCCTAATGGGGGAGAATTATCAGGGGTAACATCAGGCTTATTTATTTCTTACCTTTTCCAAAGCTGTTTGAAGAGCCTAAGCATCTCTAAGCTTAAGGTATTTGGGAGCAATGTTACCAGGTCTGTGAATAACAAACATGAAAGACAAATTGACTAGCATGGTAGTGCTCCTTTTTTTTAAAGCTGCAAAAAATCTGCAAAGAGAACAGCTGCAGTCTGTTCTTACAAAGAGAAACAGATGACATTTGTTGCTGAACTTCGCTCTTTAAAATCATTCGTGGTGTGCCCAGATCTAAGAGATTACATTGGTTTATGTTTCTTATGTAGCTTCAGAGCTTGGCGGGTTGGGTTTTTTGGTTGTTTTTGGTTTTGTTTTTTTTTTTAGAAAGTTAAATGTTTTTAAATGCGGTACCTTTTCTAAAGTTTTGTCTGTACTTTAGGAAACTCCAATAATACAAGTATGGATTGTGAGGAGAAGCTTGAATGTTTGTCATTTTCCTCAGTCCTGACACTTGTTAAAACTGCAAGCTGCCGAGTTCATGTTCTCTTGTACAGGGTAAAATGCTAATTGTGCACATGCATTCCCTTGGAACTTCCCCTGGAAGAGGACTTAGGATTGTTTACAGTCTAATTTCATGAGAAGTCATTTGTGGTAATAACAGTTTAATTGGAAAAAGTGGGGGTTTATATACACATTTTTATATGCCAGATATTTGACAAAGGTTATTGCTGCTTTGGTTTTTGTGCCCACCACTTTCAAATGGAGCTGTTACAATGCAGGAAAGTACTTCAGAGTTATTTGTATCAACAATATTGTGACATATAGGCTGAATTTCTGCCAAGTGAGTATTATTTAAGAGTAGCTGCTAACACAATAAATAAGCTATTCCATGAAAGAGTTAAAGATAAACTTGGAAACTATATGTCTTCCTACTGCTTGCTTAACGTATGGAGAGCTTGATGGGAAGAGATGGGTGGGGCGTAGAGGGAAGGCAGCCATGTAACCCAGTGGTCTTGATGCTTGAACCCCATCTTGAGTTGGTCTTGATACTTGAATCCCATGTCCTAGCCCAGGTGGGTCGTTCTGCAGCCAGTTTTCTAGCTGTAGAAAGAGCCCTCAATCAGTACTGATAATCCAGCCTGGCTGGTGTGCTCATGAACTCTTACTCTTTCCAGCATGCCACCAGAGCTGCTTTGCCTTTTTCGGCAGCCCCTTTGTTACCCACAGGACTTCTCCCTTTGTTTTCACTCTTTTTTTTTTTCCCTGCTTGTCCTTGATGCTGGTGAGGTGTTTGTCACTCACAGCACAAGGCTGCTTTGCTGTGCTAAATCAAAACAGCACTGAGCAGCTTCAGACTTAGTTTATTCTTTTTTCTTTTTTTTTTTTTCCTTCCTCTGTGCTCCAAGGAAAGTAGTAAATGTTTATTGCCCCTTGCTGGTTGAAGAAAGAGCATGTGCAATACAGAACTGTTTAGAAGAAATGTCATTATTGTTCTTTTCTATCTGTTGGCATGAAGCTTTCTGTTATTTTAAAAAAAAGGGGGGTCAAGAGGGACAAAGGCTGAAGAGCTCCTGTCTGCAGATGAACACACTTGATAACTGTCCACAGTTATTTTTTTCTCTGCTGAATATTTAGGCAAGTAAAACAAAGTCCATGTTGAATTAATGCATCGCTTTCTGGAACAGCGAGACTTTTTCCAGAAGCAGGTCTGACAAAGGGGGGGTGGAGCGGAGGAGTGGGGGAGGGCAAGCACAGACTGCTGACTGCGGGGAAAGTATTTTGAAAGAAAATTCTTCTGTGGTTTGGAAGATGTAGGGTTGAGGCTGTTGCATTTTGCTGAGAAATCGTTAATTGGCTAATTTCTAGCCCAATTCCCCCTTTATCCCCACCCCTACTGGCCTTTCAAACGAGGATGGGGTCACAGAAAGTTGGGGGCATGTACAAACACCAGCTGAGCAAAGGAAATTACTCCCTTACTTGGTTGGCTCCTGAAGCGCTGCAGATAATTTCCACACTTATTTATGGAGGCAGAAAAGAGCAAACTTATAAAATATAGGTGAAGGAGAGGCATGTGAAACCAGAGCGCTTAACACTTGGAAGCAGAAACGTATAAGCGCTGGCCATTTGCCTGGGAGAGATGAGGCTGATTATTCAGGGCTGGAAATGTGCATGGTATTTTAGTTGCTTAAAGGCAAGGTTCCTGTCCCAAATAGTTTACAGCCTAAACAAAGAGAACAAGATCTGCGCATCAAAGAAGCCTGGGCAAGTGGCAATTTGGCACGCGTCTTATTATGACCAAAAGGTTTTTCACAGTGGAAAGTGATATTTATTTGGTATTTTTAAAAGCTTTTAGAGGACTAAAACTAAGCTTGTTTGGCAAGACAGGAAGTCAGAGTAGGTAAGGCTTATTTTAGGAAGGATTTGAGAGTTTCAGGTTATTTAATAGCATGGAGGAGGCAGCCTACTCAGGTTGATGAGGCATCATAAGAAAGGCATGGGGCTGAGTGGGAAAAGATGAAAGGATTTGGAGGAGTGGGAAATCCAAGGGGAGCAGAATGTGTGAGAGTATGTAGGAGTGCATTGAAGCAAACCATAGCAGACAGGCTTGAAAATTCAATATGGGACAACTGAATTGGGTGTACATTTGGTAGGAGTCTGGCTGAAGCACCAGAGTGCTGCTGTGCCAAGAGCCTTGGGCAAGAGCAGTGTGCTGAAAGGCTGGGAAGGGAGCAGAGGAGGCTGGAGGTGGCTGTGGTGGCTGTGCAAAGGGGGTGGAAGGGCTGGATCAGGGCTATAGTGGTGAGGAGCAGCTAGAGGATTCTGAAGATGTTGGGGAAAGGAACCGTTACCTTGGTGATAGACTAGGAGGAATCTGAAATAACTAGTGCCAAGGGAATCAGGAAGATTGAGTAAGGAAGATTTGGAAAGTGCTACTGAAGGTCTGCTTTACAACTCGAGCAGTAAAACCATGGGTCTGCTTTCCTTGACCTGACAGTAAGTACAAATCCAGACAGGCAGAGGAGGGACCAAGCTTCCTTCTCAAGACACCTCATAACTTTAATGTGTAGTATGTGTGTGCACAAGCGCACGTGTAAAATCTGAAATTCTGGTTTGACAGATGGAATTGGAGGAGCCTCGCAGGCTGTCAAGTTTGCTGTCTTGCTCTGTCAGACAATTAGATACAGTTTCTTCAGGAATGGATGGAGCTTCATCTTAGCTGTTTTGAGGTTTTTCTGTGGGAGAGGTGTCTTGCGGGTCACCTGATATGGAAAATGCCACGCCCAATGCCTAAATCTCCTCGAAATTACCCTCTTACTAGTAGACAGAAATACAGCTGGTGAAACAAAACGCTGATTAAAGGGAGTGTGATGGGATAGACATGTCTGCTGGCTCTTTAATTACAAGCTATAATCCTCAAAAGGAAAAAAGAAATAAAGCACTGTACTCATGGTCTGCCACTATCCAAAAATAAATGTCATTGGCATTAAGTAGTCCTAAACTTTAATATGCTAAATGTAGGCATCCCTAGTTTTTCTGCAGCCAGTATGTTGTATCATAGTCATTGAATAGGCTGGGCGAGATGGAAGAAATATTTCAGTCCCACTACACTATGGCTGCAAAGGCGACCTTTTACTACTTGACGAGCATTGCCAAGGTGCCTACAGGTCATTTTGCTCTGCTGTAAAATGTATGGTGGTTTAAGAGTTGTATTATAAATCCTATTTATGAAAAAAGTTCCACTTTATTAAGTTGCGTCTTAAAATAGGCGAGAGAAGATGTGTGGGCACTCCTAAACTATCCTAACCTGGTTTTGGATAAGTTTCATATGGGTTGCCTTGACTCTTCTTCCGGCAGTCTCAGAAATAGGCCTTTTCCCTCAAAATTAAGTGAAGCTGCATTGAAACTGGTCTGGTTTAGTAAAGAGAAAAGTTTTACACAGAGTTCATGGTGCCACTACTAAAAGAAGCAGTCTCACCTTCCCCAGCATCTTTCCTTCTCTCTTCCTCATGCAGATCTGCAGTGAACCAAGCCAGGCTTAGGGTCATATTAAGTTTTCCTTGGTCAGGTTGGCTTCAAGTCCATCTCAGAGCAGAGTCATGAACTGTGCAAGGAGAGGTGGCGGGTGTGAGGCAGGACAGAGGAAGGAGAAGGAAACTGTCTCAGCTGCTGCAGCGCTAGGCATGCATTCATAAACACTGTTTTAAAAGCAGCTTTTTAATGTTAAGTCTATTGCTATTTGTGTATAGGAAAAGTCTCAGTTTGGCAGAGCACTGTTACATTGCTGGAAGGGATGCAAATTGGTTGTGTTGATGGTTTGGCTTTTTTTTTTTTTTTCTCCTACCAGCTATGGAAGGGCATTAGATGTCTGTGGCTTGTGAAGGAGTGACCTGTAATTCTCAAATAGGACTGGCTTCCTTGTGCCAGGTCTGCTGAAAATAGCATGGTTGTGTACACCTGTACAAGCCACGTACTATATCTAGCTGCAGTGCAGGGCATTGTACAGCTCAAATGCTTTGTCCTGCCTATATGCATACCTCTCAGCTGAACTGCAGTAACTGCCGCTATGTTTGCTGGGGGGAAACCTCAGTTGCTAGAAAAAGCCCCCTCTGTAGTATTGTGGGCTGTTACAAGGACATGGGAACTGTCCTCTGCTGTCCACACTGTTTTCCCAGTGATCCACCAGGAGCTGTCTGTATTTTGGCCCCAAACCTCTACTGTCTGTCTTCAGGAGGCTTTAAGTAGAACCAGAGAAGCCTGCCTTTCTTTGGGGAGGAGAAAAGGAGGAGAAAGACTGATAGGGAAGTGAGGTTTTGGAATAATTAGTGGACTGATCATTGGGCTGCCAAGGTGCCTGGGAGGGCTGGGCAGAGCACAGCTAGAGTGGGTGTAATGAGTTGGGTAGTCCAAATGGTGCGGAAATTCATGTGCATGTTTTGAATAGTGTCTGTGTCCAGGGAGGGTGGAGAATAACACATACTAATCCTTTCCTTCCAAGCTAAGTGGGTTGCAGTTGGATAATGCATGATGTGACAGGCTTGTATCGTAGCTCTTTGCCAGACAGCCTTTGTTTCTTCATGCACGCCTTGTGCAGGTTTGCTAGTGCAGCTGAATTTCCGGTAGAGGTACCTCTTTCGGTTCAGCTGGGGAAAGTATCATTGACCTGCAAATTAGAAGTAAAGAAATATAAGTGAAGTTGGCTAATTGAGCTTTTAACAGATCTCTGGGTGCCACACGTTAAGAACAGAGTTGCCTTTATGCCATTTTCAGCAGATTTTGAAGGGGGAGTAGGACTCTGTCCCATTATTTCCGAAGTGCAGCCTTTTAGCTGATGTATGTGCTTTGTAGCATGTAGTAAAGTTTATTCTGCCCACTTGACCTCAGCAGTGAAGTTGATGTAATGGAAGCTGCAGGTGGGGAATACAAATTATACTTTTGTTGCATTTTTTTCTGGCAATTGTTAAGTCAAAACTTGAAGAATCAAAATTTAAATGCTTTTGTATTCTCTGTAGATCTGGGCATACAACTTTGGCGGGTCTGGGATGATTCACTGGCTTGTGTTTTATACCATTGCCTGTCATAGTATCTGAATGAAACCAGTATGATATTTCATATTTGTCAGTGTAACTCAGAGCAGTGTCTTTCTACTGGCTGATGCTTTGTTGATTCTCTCATGAAACCATTCATCTCTGCTAAGTCTTGCCAGTAACTTTATGAAGTGTTGACCATCTTCTCTTAAAGACTTCTGAATAGTAATCTGATACGTTGAATGCCACATCAGTCCTCTTAAGTGACATATCCTCTGAAAGCTCCACTGCTCCCTTCAGCAAATTTTGGTTTATACAAAACATCCACTGGCTGGAGATAGCCTTTGAGAAGCAAAACAGAATTATACTTTGGTTGCAAGGGGGCCCATATCTCCAGAATGCCTACTAAGTTACAAACCTCATGTATGTTTGTGGTATCCCCTACACAACTGAAAGAAACCAAATGTGTGTAATCTTGGAAATGGCTGTAATTTTTGCTGTGAAAGCACTTTGCAGGGAGACATTGTAATGGTGGGTTCCCAGGTTTGATCTGTAGGCTTAAAAATAGAACCGCTGAACAAAAACATTGTAGGACCCCTCTTTTCTAATTGAATTTCTAACACTGTTTTGCTTGTCTTTGCTTCATGGAAGAACTTTTTTCTCTCTCTTCCCTTCCTACTTTTGTTCAGTCTATTTTCCCCTCCCTCTGTAGGAGGAATCACCTAAAGGCTTTCCTCTCAAAGAGCAGTAGTCTTGAGTTGAAAGCC
>NW_009260809.1:0-28872 GCF_000687185.1 Egretta garzetta
GCTGGGTAGGGCTGTACAGAAGAGAACATAGCAACATTCGTAGTTGCATTTTGTAGTTAACTGCTTTGATCCCATCACTCCAATGCTGAAAACTAAGATACATAACAATTTCATTATTATTTTGGTTACATCCCTAGGAAGAAGTGGCAGAGACAACGTGTGATGAACTGACCCCAACCCCCACTGGGGGGAGTAGGTAGAGAAACTGGGAGTGAAGTTGAGCCCAGGAAGAAAGGAAGGGGGGGGAAGATGTTTTAAGATTTAGCAGTTTTTTATCCTCTTCTTCTCTGATTTTGATTGATAATAAATTAAATTAATTTTATCAAGCTGAGTCTGTTTTGCCCATGATGGTAATTGATAAATGATCTCTCCCTGTCCTTATCTGATCCCCACGAACCCTTTGATTTACTTTTCTCCTCTCTGTCCGGTTAAAGAGGGGAGTGATAGAATGTCTTTGGTGGGCCTCTGGTGTCTAGCCAGGGTCAAACCACCACACATACAAAAGATAAGAATGTGATTGGGAGTAGTTAGCATGGACTTAGGAAGTTGAAGTCATGCCTGACCAACCTGATATCCTTCTACAACAAAATTTCTGGCTCAGTGAACAAGGGGAAAGCAATAGATTTTTTTGGTGGCTTGGGGTTTTTTTTGTTGTGTTATTTTTAACATTGGTAAGGCTTTTGACGCTGTTCCTGTAGCACTATCATAGATGACTTAATTAATTACAGGTTAGATAAGCACACTTGGTGGTCTTAAAGAGTTGTGATCAGTACTAAAGTATTCAGATGGGGGCCAGTCAACAGCAGTATAGCCTGGGAGTTGATAATGGGTCCATTACTGCATAGCATCTTCATTAATGAACTGAGTGACAGGGCAGAATTCACCCTGTTTGCAGGTGATACAAAATGGGGAGAATGGTGGATACAACAGTTGGTTGTGCTGACATCCTAGGAGACTTCAACAAGCCAGAGAACAGACAGCCAAGATTTCATGAAGTTCAACAGAGGGAAACACAGGTACTGCATTGGGTGGGAGTAATTCCATGCATCAGTACACACTGGGGTCTGACCAGATTGGAAAGGAGCTTGGCAGAGAAATACCTGTGTGGACAGCAAGTTGAACATGAGCTATCAGTGTACCTGTGTGTCAAATAAGGCCAACAGCATCCTGGCCTGCACTAGAAAGACCATTTCTTCCTCTCTGTTTCTCACTGGTGAGAGTATATCTAGAGTATTGTGTCCAGGGCTGTACTCACCAGTACAAGAGTGATATGGAGCTACTGGAGAGAGTCCAGTGAAGGGCCAGAAAGATGATTAAGGGACTGAAACATCTTCCATATGCAGAGGGGCTGACAGAGCTGGAATTGTTCATCCTAGGTAAGAGTAGGCTCACAGGGATTTTTATCAATGTATTTAAATACTTATCGGGGTGGAATAGGACAAGAGGCGATGGGCACAAACTGAAGTACAGGAAATACTGTTTAAACATAAGAAAAAACTGGTTTACTGTGAAGACAAATCAAACCCTGGAACAAGTGTCCCAGAGAGGTTGTGGATTCTCCATTCTTGGAGATATTCAAAACCTCGCTGGATACAATCCTGAGCAACCTTATCAAGTGGTCTGTGCTTTGAGCAGGAGGAGATGGAGTAGACATCTACAAAGGTCTGTTTTATTCTGTGATAATGATTTATGAACTACAAAGACCTGACATGAATTCCCATCAAAAGACATTTAAATTACTTGATGATGTTCAAAATATATCATGTAGACATTGAAGTAATCTGTAAAAAATCTGTAAAAACAGAAGGGGACTAACAAATACCGTATTTTAGAAGATCTGGCTTCTTCAGCATAGTATGAATTCCTAAAGAAAAATATGTATCAAATGCAACACGGGGATGCATGAGTGATTAGGTTTCTAAACATTATGTGTAACTATTATCTTTAATAAGCAATATTTCCTACTTGAGAGAGCTAAGGACACATTAACACTTACGATAATCAGTAGGGCAGTATTGCTGTTATAGATGAAGGATGAGTGTCGATTCCCCATTAATCACTAGAAATAGGCTCACAAATCAGGACATTGATAATAAAGATTATATAATCTCTTTGACTTTGGAGGTTTTGCAGCCCATAATTGGTCACCAACTTTACTAGAGAAAATTTATCATGATTCTTGTGCAATCGAAAAAAAGATGAAACATCATACAACTAAACTGCTGACTGAAGAAACAAAATAATAAGCTCAATTCTTTTCTACCATTTTAGCAGTAAACGTCTCTATAAAAAAGTGTTTCTGATTGTTATGGCACCTCCTCTCACAATCATGGTATCATCTTTCCCTTTTCCTCTCTTCTTACTAATGATTTGATCATTTCGTGTAAGTGTAGGGATCCATATGGTAACATCAGTAGACTTGGTAAAAGATTTAAGCATATTTTTAATTCCAGCCCAGTGATGTTTTTTTAAAGCTTATATATCTGGGGTCTATGATAATACCCTCTGGGGAGAGTGAAAAACAGGGAATTCCTGTTAAGAGTAGAGGACAAATCTAGACAACTAGGCATCCTCTCAATTCCTCTCTTTAAGGACATCCTGGGACATCCTGGAATCATTGAGGTCCTGTCCATCTAATCTAGTGGAAGTATAAAGGCAATGAGCCAGCTACAGAATTGGTATCTTCTATTGGCTTTCCTCTTGCAGCTTATGTTGCTTTCCACTCCAAGTTTATCAAGTGCCTGTTCTGTCCTAATTACATAGAAACATAGACATATAGAATCATTTAGGATGGATAAGACCCTTAAGATCATCAAGTCCAACCACAAACCTAACACTGCCATCCCACCACTAAACCATGTCCCTAAGCGCCACATCTACAGGTCTTGTAAATACCTCCAGGGATGGTGACTCAACCACTTCCCTGGGTAGCCTGTTCTAATGCTTGACAACCTTTTCAGTGAAGAATTTTTTTCCTAATATCAATCTAAATCTCCCCTGGCACAACTTGTGGCCATTTCCTCTCATCCTGTCACTTGTTATTTGGGAAAAAAGACTGACACCTTCCTTGCTACAACCTCCTTTCATGTAGCTGTAGAAAGCAATAAGGTCTCCCTTCAGCCTTGTCTTCTCCAGGCTAAGCAACCCCAGTTGCCTCATCCATTCCTCATAAAACTTGTGCTCTAGATCCTTCACCAGCTTTGCTACTCTTCTTTTGTTGTGCTCTAGCACCTTTATGTTTTTCTTGTAGTGAGAGGCCCACAGTATTCAAGGTGTGACCTCACCAGTGCTGAGTACAGGGGGACAATCACTTCCCTACTCCTGCTGGTCACACTATTTCTGATACAAGCCAGATTGCTTTTTGGCCTTCTTGGCCACCTGGGCACCCTGCTTGCTAATATTCAGCCATCTGTCAACCAACAACCCCAGGTCCTTTTCCATTAGGCAGCTTGATATGAAACTGAAAGAGGGTATGAAATGCAAGAGCTCTCATCACAAAGTGTGGCTACCAAGGTCACACTGCAATGTCATGCTCTTAGACATAACGGCAACCACTGTACTTCAGTTTCTGAGGAAAATTAAAATGGAGCCTTCTCTAAGGGTAACAAAATGTTTATATTTGAGATGTGGATATAATGTTTCTTAACTGCAACAAATTGACTTCAGAAGCCCAAATGATGAAAAATTATATCCTGTTTATCTTTAATTTTGAATAGGAATTGAGAGATTGCATCTGCCACAATTATTTCTCTACCATATAAGTCTAAAACCAGACAGAGTTCTATCTATCTAGATACATTATAAGATTTTTCTCAGAGCAAGCTCAAGAAGACGTAACTAACAGTTTTGCCTTAGTCAAGCATAGCTTAGCTTGAATTCTCCAGGCAGCTCTACCCACTTGCTTTCTTTGTATCTTTGAATCCAAAAAGTAAAGTTGAATAAGTATATAAGCAGTTCTCTCCTTAGATCTCCAAATACTGAACAGGAACTTATAGACCAAAATTCTGGAGTTAATATAGAATTCACCTTTTTGTAGAGATGGTGGCAATCAGAAAATTGAATGGGTCTGTATTGGCCAAAAGACAAGGAGACTACTGGGATTTTTTTTCCAAACTAACTGGTTTTTTTCTTTCGTTTCTAAATCTTCTGACAAGTCAGTAAAGTTTATAAATACAGATGAGAGTCTGCATGTGTACTAACATATGTTTAGTAGTCCTCACCAACAATGCCTCCACCCGATTTCATTTCTGAAGAAATCACTGAAATTATACCAAGAACTGGTGTGTAGTATAAGTATGTATGATTGCAGTGTAAACCTTAAAGAACCACTCCTTCAAGTGTTCTTTTTTCAGATCCATAGACAGTAGGAAGATGCTCTTGAGGTATGAAGAGGGATTGTTAGGTTCAGGATTCATACCGACCTATGTATTTTCCACTCATATCTATACTGGGTTTACAGAAATTTCTTAGGGACAAGCTTGCAAATACAGATAAACTTTGAAGGGCTTTGTAAGTGTAAAATGCCAAAGCTGCATGGGCCAAGATGTTGCGTGACTTCAGGGACAGCTGTGGGTTATCCTAGAGATTATCATGACAATCTCAAAACTCTGGGGTCCAGTGCAGCAGGTATTTGATATTTTGCTTTAACCTAATTACTCAGCCTCTGAACCATGACTCATTCTAGTCCTTTACAGCATTCCTCTGAACATGGTAAAATTAACGTCTTCCCTGCTTTTTCTGAGACAGCAATATGAATGCTCCTTTCACAGAACATTTTTGTGAAATATTATGATTCATTTGTTGCATGGGGATACACGGAGACATTAACATCGGGGGCCTGTTTTCAATGTTTATTCTTTCTTCACCATGTGTTCTAAAGGGCAGCTGCATTTTTAGCGCTTCAAAGTATACTTCGCATCGATATCAGCTGCAGTTTTCAGATGTACAGGATTTGTGATTCTGACAGGTTTTTTTCAAGAACTGATGAACACTGTCTGTTGCTTCTCAAGTATTTGCTTGAGTATGTTGCTTCTCTTCTGTGACCTGGAGAATTCCCATTTGACAGAAATACAAACTATGTCTAGCAAAATATTCCCATGAGGTTTCTGCAGTCCTTCCACTTTTTATTTACATCCTTTCTAGTAGGTGGGCTATCTGAACACAGACATTTCCATATGATGTTGAACCACAAGCTAACAGTCAGTCTAGTCTGGCCAAGCAGACACATAGAGTTTCTATGTTAGTAATCCTAGAATCATCTAGTCCAACGCCCCCTTCAGTCAGCAGGGACACTGCTAACTAGATCAGGTTGCTCAGAGCCCCATCCAACCTGGCCAAGAATGTTTCCAGGGATGGGACCTCCACTACTTCTCTGGGCAACCTGTTCCACTGTTTCACTACCCTCATTGTAAAGAATTTCTTCCTTATACCTAGTCTAAGCCTACACTGTTTTAGTTTAAAACCATTACTCCTTGTCCTTTCACAGCTGTCCCTACTTGAAAGATTTTCCCCATCTTTCCTATAGGCCCCCTTTAAGTATTGAAAGGCTGCAATCAGGTCTCCCCACAGCCTTCTCTTCTCCAGGCTGAACAAGCCCAACTCCCTCAGCCTTTCCTCATAGGAGAGGTGCTCCAGCCCCCGGATCATTTTTGTGGCCCTCCTCTGGACCCGCTCCAACACTTCCATGTCCTTCTTGTGCTGAGGGCTCCAGAGCTGGACGCAGTACTCCAGGTGAGGTCTCACAATATGCCAAACTGTATAATTTGATGGTGTCACAATGAATATGTCTAAATAGTGTGTCTGAAGTTGCTTAGCATGTCCTAACTTGGAAATGTTTCACACTGCAATCCTACTCTTTTAAGATGTATTCTTTCTACATTATTTCACTTATCACTTATTTAGTTTACTTTTGAATTTTCTCACAGAATTTGGGCTTTGTCCATGTTCCTCAAAAAATTGTATAGGGTGTATCTGGCATTATTTCAGCAACTGGGGAGCTGCAGGTGTGGCCTCTGGGATAGGAGACCAGGGGCTGCACCATGACAGTTCCCATTGGCTCTGCAATGGCCCCACTGCAGGGCACTGCTGAGCCCATCAGAGACACTGGTGGCACCTCTCTATTTAATAAAAGGCAAAATGTTGAGAGATAAAAGGGCATCACCAAGGCCAGAGCAGTAAGAAGTGCTCCACCACAGACCTGATAACACCCAAAAAGGACTGCGGCCTGTGGATGGTCACCTCCAGAGTGGAGGAAAGAACTATGAAGAAAGGAGCAGCAGAAGAAAAGAGTGAGGAACAAGGAGCGACAGAGAGAAACCATGGTGCCATTGCCTCATGAGGGGATGGAGTGTGTGACTTATGGCTGTAACAAGGGAAGTGGAGACAGGGAAGGGGGAGGAGGGGCATCTAGTATAACATGGAGTCTGGGAAAGGGGGCAGAAATTTGTCTTCCCTCTCTGTTTAAATGTTTGTCTTCTTTGCTTCCTAACACATGAATCAGTAATTGAATATTTACATCAAATGACAATAAATTAAATTAAATTCCCCCCAAGTCTGCTTTGCCTGCAACAGTACTACAAATAACTCATGGAAAGTTAAAAAAAATTACTTATGGATTTTATTTATTACTTATGGACAAGATGCTTGTGTTCAGCTGGATTCTACTTTCAAGACATATTTCTGTCAGCTTTCATGACTAAAAGCAGTTGTAGGCTGTTAGTTTTACTTTATGTAAAGATTGTATTAGGTTTACAATATATATAAATCAAGGAGTATAGAAAAGTGGTGAAGATAAAAGGAGAAACAAAGAAAATACAGGGGTTCTCACAAACACAGAAATAGGTTGGACAGTGTTTTGTTAAAGATTAGTTTGAACTAAGTCACCTGATTTCCAGAATGGGGGCTCACTGAGTACTTTAGGAAGAACTGAAACCAATGTAGAAGAAATACATTTAGAGATCTTAATTACACAAATTGAGTGTAGCAGAAAAGTGCCTCTTTCATTTACTTTCCTTTTAATTCACATTATCAGGTACTTTTCTAATAGTGAACAGAAAATACATTTTTTGTTTTAAAGAAATTTATTTAATAATTTACTGTAATTAATGTGTGAGCAACTTTTGTATGCATTTAGAGGCTGTATTTTTGGTTAGATGGCTATAAGCTTTTATCTAAAATAAGTTCCTCCAAAATATAGTGATTTTTTTTTACAAAACTAGTCTATCTCAGCATTTGCCACAAAATAACTACCGATCCTTCCATTTGTCCTACACTCTGACAGGTTTTTTTTCTATTAGTAAAAGATGTTCTGTGACTTATTCAGTTAGAGTGAGTCTTCCTGATGCACTTTTTTCTAAGTGTTGAGTCAATTACATATAAAAATATATATTTCATGTTTATCAAAGATTTTTCAAGTTTACAATAAATTTTTTTGTATTATTTTTTGATGCCTTATATGTTATAAATGTCTCACGGTTCCACAGGCTTTAGATAACTGGATTTCTACTACAGAAAACTAGTAATATCTGTAATTAGTAACATCTGTAAATTAGTAATATCTTTATTATGATAGGCAGTAATAGTTTCCATCTGTTTCTGCCAATAGACAATGTTTTGTGTTCTGTATGCATGTTAAAAAGACACTGTTACTAAAATTTTAGCTTCCATCTGCTCTCACACCTAAACATAAGCTTGACTTTACACTAATCCAAATGGTTTAGGGTAAACAATGAATGAAATGAATACAAATAGTGGCAATATATTCTCTTATGCTGCCTAGTGGATAATTTAGGGTTACTTGCTAATATGCTTGCTTCATGCATGTTATTTTATGCAATGCATTGAAATCTGTCTGCTGTCATGACTGCTTATTAATCAAACTAAATGGCATTACTCAGATAGAAACATTTATGGCTACATCTCATAAAAAACATCAGAGAGTTAAAAGAGTTTATTCCACTTATTCAGTAAGAAAGGGTTAGGAACTGTAAAAGGATTGCACAGAAGAAATTGTGGCTGTTAAGAACACTGAAGAATGTAATGCTGAAAAAACTAGTTTTAAATCTCTTTAAAATTGTAGCACAAACTGACAAAATCGGAAAACTCAAAGCTAAGGTCATCACCCTGTTAATGAAAGCTACTTCTGTAAAAACCAAATTGCAGGAGTGTCATGACCTTAATGTGACAAATTCTGATTTAAGTGCATCAAAAGACGTACATAAGCAATCTAAATCAGTTTTAGTTGTTTGTATGAAAATTGCTGAACCTGATGCATGCACTTCTATTAATTTTACACTGTGATGTAAGCTATTGCACCAGATTGGCACCAGCTGTAAGAAAGAAGAAAGAAAATTTTACTATTTGGGGCCCATTCATATTTGAGCATCAAATGGTAAAAGTAGAAAAAGGGTACATGATGTTTAACAAGGCCAAGTGCCAGGTCCTGCATTTGGGTCACAACAACCCCATGCAACGCTAGAGGCTTGGGGAAGTGGCTTGAGAACTGCAAAATAATTTATAGTATGAGAAGTTGACAGTATAATTAATGTTACATTCCATTTGACTACCAGATGATGACTACTTATGACTGAAAATTGCATTTGGAAGAATATATTTAAGTAAGGAACCAAATACATAGCACATAACCTTAGCATATGATAGTCCTTCTGTAATTTAAAGCAATGAGATTTTAAGACTTGGCAGAAAGCCTAAGCTAATGTTTCTCTCAGTCATTTTTCCTTATCATCCTGCTTCTGCCTCCTCCTTTTCTCCCTACCCCAAGATAAAACTAAAATTACCTTGTACTGTTCTATAGTTTGTGATACTAATTCAAAACTGTCATGAAACCTTTCTAGATCTGCAGAAGGCATTGCAAATTTGTCTTCAGGAAATAAAGTCCCATCTTGGAAAATCTCTTTTGTATTCAAGTTCATGTAGGCTGCTAAGAATTCTATATGTAATATTGATGAAGATATGCTAGGCAATTATATATACTGGGGACATGATGGAGGAAATAAAACACTAAAAATCATTACATTGCTGTCTCTTTACTGTGTACTGTCTGTCTAGAAGGGCTGGCTCTGCTCAACTTGTGTTTTGATGTGAACTTAGAGAATCAGGGGATGAAAGTTAGGTTTAAGTCATTCAAA
Organism: Egretta garzetta; assembly: GCF_000687185.1. Taxonomy (NCBI): domain Eukaryota; kingdom Metazoa; phylum Chordata; class Aves; order Pelecaniformes; family Ardeidae; genus Egretta; species Egretta garzetta. The sequence continues at coordinate 9,147 of NW_009260809.1, forward strand.
AAATGTGTTCAGTCTTCAGCTTAAGCTGTAGTATATAATGTGATTGAGAAGGATATCCACCTCTTCAACAAAGATTTATTTTTACAAACAAAAGACATTCTCCCCACCATAAATAAAAAAGGGAAAATAAAGATTGATGGCAATATGGAAATCATATTATTCAAACTTTGTTGGTAACAGTGCACAAATTTTACCCAATTTCCTGGCAACCAAGAGATTTTTACACACTTGACAGTAGAATATACCCCACTGTATGCTGGGGAAAACATGAGGTGGAAGGGTTCCTCTTCTGTGCAATTATACTTCTATTTCTTTTGGGAGTTTCTAAAGCACTTTCAACCCATTCTCCTGCTGACGTATTCCTTTTTATGATTTACTTTCTCTTTCCAGGTAATAGAAAGTGCTGACCTCCTAAGCAGATAAATCCAAATTAATTTTTGTCCTTTGATTCCAACGTGTAAGTAGAATAAGAGCAGGTTTGGTGCCAGCAAAGGAAGTGGATAATATCTTTGATTCTTGTATGCCTTTGTTACTCTGAAGATTTCATCAGGTTGCTGTGACTCTGGCTTTCTCTACCTCTTTAGCTTAATAGTTCTCCTTATTTTAATGTAGGAGTTACCAGAAATGGTAGAGGGGCAATCAAGGAAAAAGTATAATTCATCTATCTAATGTATGTGAATTTGTATTTTGAACTGTAAGGATAAACTTCTGGAACAGTATGTAAGTGGTGCTGTATTTGAAACACTTTGCAGCAGCCATACTATCTTTTTGCTTTAGTAGGTATTTATTAAAAACTTTTCTTATTATTAGATTCGCAACATGCTGTGTTCATATAAAAGCTAACTCCAGTGAAAAAGACCAGTTTAGACTTCCAGGAAAAGAGAATAAGATTGGAATGGAAGAAGAGTTCCTTGCGTGAAGAATGCACAGACTTTCATATAAAAGAACCTGAGGAAGAATTTGGCCTTTTTTCCAGCATGATGCTTCTAAAAGAAAATTTGAATCAGTATGGTTCTTCTGGGATTGGGTATTTATGGCTTGCAAAGGTATTAAATTCATTAATGTTGATATCCACCAGAAAATATCTGATAGATCCTCTATGAAGTTTGGGTGTTGACAGGGGTTTTTTTTGGTGTTTTTTTTCTTTGTGTTTTCCCTTTTTTCCTGAAGAAAAGCTGCACGCAACACATAAAAAAGCATCATGGTGCTTTTGTAGAATCACTCAGAAATTACAACCATTTGTAATATGTAATGTTCTGAACACGTTAGATCTTTAAAATCCAATAAAGTGGTCGATGAACCCTTACATACATTAGAGAATGCTCTCAAAGCAAAAGGAAAATTTGAATTATTTTCACATTCTCTGACATTTTTCAGTGTTCATTGGAGCTTTGAAACATTGAGAGAAATCAAATGACAAATTATTCAGAAAGTACTAATCATATGCATCATGTTTTGCATATACTCACATCTAGTGGGTTGTTGCTGGTCAAGTACCAGTCAGTCACTTGCTCACTCCTACCACTCCCAGTGGGATGGGAGAGAGAAAAGGGAGAGAAAAAGTAACAAAACTCGTGGATTGAGATTAAGATAAGCAAACTCAACCAAAAGCGATGAAAGTGATGCAAAGTCACTCACTCACCACATCCTCGAAGAAGATTGATGTCCAGCCAGTCTCTGAGCAATGACTATTTATCCCAAAACTCCCTACCCTCAGCAATAAAAATGGCTGAACATGACATTTTATTGTATGGAATATCCCTTTGGTCAATCTGGGTCAGCTCTCCAAGTTGTGTACCCTCCCAGTTTCTTGCCCATCCCCAGCCTGCTTGCTGCAGGGGCAGAGTGGAAAAAAGAGAAAGACTTGTCATTGTGCAAGTACTGCTCAGCAATACCCAAAACACTGGTGTGTAAGCAGCACTGTTTTAGTGAAAAAACCAAAAAAGAACACCATATGGACTCCTATGAAGAAAATTAATTCCATCTCAGCCAGGAGATGTCTCAAAATAGTTGGATTCCCAGGTGTAGTGTAAACTTTTGAAAATATTTACATATACTGACAGTTTTCCTATCTTGGATAATCCTTTTGTGGAACAGAACAGCATCTCCTAGTCTTCATTATTTCTAGCATAGAAGGGTAAATTGTATGCAAGATTCATAATTTCCTCCTGCTGCCTGAAATCACTTTCTTTGAAAAATAATGTATGGAAATTACTTTCCACTCATTGCTTCCCTTAAACTTGCTCTTGTTGAAAACTTCCTTCTTTATTAATCACTACTTGAAAATAGGATAAATGGACCTTTCTCTTTCAATGATGCCTTTCCTAATGGAGTTATCTGTACTAAGTACCAAAAGCTGACATTCCAGTGGCAATACCTGTAGGGAATGGTGCCAACAGGTGGAAAGTCAAGGGAGCACAAGGCAAAGAAATATTGCTTCTGTGATGCTATACCTTTTTGAATTAAGTGCAGATTCAACTACGTCTGCTTCCCCAAGTGTGGATGAAGACTAATTGCTGTAATCTAAGGTCAACAGGAGAAAAGGACTGTTGCATGTCAACAGGTGGAATGCTGATGAGCCCTGTCTGATATACTGGAGACAAGGCTTTGTATAACGGACTAGGTTTTTCAAACATTTACATTTGTAGACCTTTCATATTCTTAGGGCCTTGAACGTGTCAACCCAGAAGGCTGAAATAGCGCTTACCAGGGCACTAGAATTGAGCCAAGGAAAGCGAGTCAACGTATGGCTAGATTCATAAATATGCCAGCAGCAGTTGCAATAATACACTGTAAGGCACACCAGTCAGGTGAAACTGTCCCCAAAACAGGTCATCGATTGGCAGATAAGGCTGCTAGAGAGACTGCAGAAAAAGGCATCCTAGCTTTAGTCCCAGAAAGGGGTATCATCTTACCTAAAGAACCCCCAAAATATGATGAAAAAGATTAAAAAACAAGTTAAAAAAGGGAAATATTTTGGGCCCTTGAAAAGGATGAATTATTATGAAATTTGCAAACATAAAACACTTCTATAATATTCTCCGTTTGAGACATAATAAATTTGTACTTTGAGGACTGTAGCAGGTAAGCTACAAGCCCTCAAAAGAAAAGGAGGGATTTGATACACAATATAAGAGTTACACATTTTTTTAAAGTTTGGCTTGTTGCTTGTAGCTGACATTATAGGATGTGGCTCACAGTGGGAGGTGCCAACCTGTCTGGGAGCTTTCAAAATAATATCCATTTCATAGAATCGTAGAATCATAGAATCGCTTTGGTTGGAAAAGACCTTTAAGATCATTGAGTCCAACCTTTAACCTAACCCTGCCATCCCACCACTAAACCACGTCCCTAAGCACCTCATCTATCCTTCTTTTAAATACCTCCAGGGATGAGGACTCGACCACCTCCCTGGGCAGCCCATTCCAGAGCCTGACAACCCTTTCAGTGAAGAATTTTTTCCTAATGTCTAGCCTAAACCTGCCCTGGCACAGCTTCAAACCATTCCCCCTCGTCCTATCATCTGTTACCAGGGAGAAGAGGCCGACCCCCACCTCACTACAGCCTCCTGTCAGGGAGTGGTAGAGGGCGATCAGGTCTCCCCTCAGCCTCCTCTTCTCCAGACTAAACAACCCCAGTTCCCTCAGCCGCTCCTCATATGACTTGTGTTGTAACAAGATTCCTGAATGAGTTTGTCAAATCACTCTGAAGAAGTCAGCAGACACTAGGATAAAACTTTGATCACCAAGATAAGCACAGAAGGACCAGACCTTGCCACTCAGTGAGTCAACTCATGACCATCTATGGGAGAAAGGCCCAGAAGTCATGGAAAACAACTATTGAGAAGCCCGTCCACAATGACCACTGGGGACCCCCAAAGACCACAACTCAAATCACTGAGCATGTGTGATTGGGAGGGGAATATGTAAATGAATTTTGGGAACTTACTGTCATAAGACAATCTTTACTCGGAAAATTAATGAATATGTGTGTAAAACTTGTATATAAGCTATGCAACTAACCCTGTGCGGCACACACATTAGGAGGAACGATCCCCTGTGCATCCAGTGCTGCAATAAAGAATACCTGCTTAATAGTCATCAAGACAATTGAGTCCTGATTTCAGGTTTTCACGGCTTCAATACAGATGCCTTTGAACATGGCAATTGCTATGGGATCTTGGCAATGCAACTCTGCAGTGACTTGATAGTGAAAAAGAGAGTGATACTGCCTCACGGATAGCTGTCATCAGCATGTCTGTCCCATTGCAGCAATAATGCTCTGTTGTCAGCATTATGGGGAAGTAAAAGCATTTGAGCAATTCTCATAGCATATTGAAAGGGATTTTTACATGGTAGCAGTATTTATGTACCTTTAAACTGGCTGGACTGCATGTTGTACACCTCCCAGAAGCTTGGAAACGATCTCTAAAAGAGGGGTAGGCGTGCAACCAGAACTGGTAGCTCAAAAAGGATTTTGGAAGTATTTGTTTACTCTTATAACTATTATGAAGTTATTGTGGCACTGTTAGTGAATGCTTTCTGAGTTCAGATTTAGCAATACATGGCGTCCTGACTAGTACTGACTGCATTTAGCATGTGTGCTCCCAAAGCCAGACAGGAACTGCTGTTTATGAGAAGTCAAATGCCTATGGCAGCTATTTGACTGCATAAATACTGAGTTTTTAATAGAAATTTTAGTAATTACATTTTACTGAGATAAATTTATTTTCTTGTTAGTCATAAGCTGTAGCTTTGGTTTTTTCTTTCACTAAAAATACATGTATCCGTGTTGAGATTAGCACTTTAATACCTTAGCGCAAAAAAAAAAATAAATAGAAGATTGCAAAGATTGGGGAACTTTGGACAAGAAGATGGGAATGAACATAAGTTTGGGCTTTGGTTTTGTTTGTTTACTATTGTTTTGTTGGGGTTTTTGATGGTTTTCTTTTTTTAAGTGGTTCTTATTTTCAGTGAACTCTTACTATTTTGTATAAGAGAACCCAAGTTTGTGTCACTAGATCAAGACAGTATCTCTGAATTGCAAACATGAGTTCCCATGAGCAGATCATTAAATTCTGACTGGAGGTTTTTACTTTGGGCTCTGTGGTTTTAACTTATACGGCCTCTGTTGTGTCATCTACACCTTAACATGATGTTTACAGTTGTAATGGTTCTGATCAGAGGAACATTGTATATCGAGGATTTAGTAATCTGCCTAACAGTTAACCTGAATAGGGCCTGGCCTGTGGGGTGCTGCTCATTACCTTGGCCTCAGGGTAAAGTTAGCCATCTGGCAGCTGGTAATGATGTCAGCAGCATTATTGTAGAAAGTGGATCCTTCAACATTTTTTGAGACATTTTGATGTGTTTTAAAAAACAGGTATAAATAATACACAGTTCAAGAACTTACCTGTAATTCTCAGTTGTCTAAAATATACTTTTATTCAGTGACCAAAGTAGAAAAGCATCTGACAGCAAATACTAGCACAACTAAAAGCTCATAATGTTACATTATTTCCTAGTAAACCACACCTAGTTTGCTAATGATTGTTTCTTGGCAGGCTATATATAAATACTGTAGGGTTTCTAAAGTATATATGGAATAAAGAATCAAAATATTTTTTCATTACTTTTCAGAACAAATTTGTTATAGTTAATATCTGCATCAATAACAAAAATAATATTTATTTTAGTGGATGTCAGAAGCAGCTAACATTGAAGAAAATAGAAAATGCTTTTAAGGCAGTTTCATGATCAGCAATGAGATTCTTTGCACTGAGGTTGAAGTGTAATTCGTTGAGCATTGTTGGCATATGAACTACAAGCAGCACAGTTATCTTTAGCTGAGTTTTTCAGTGTTTTTTCATGAATTTCATGCAGATTTCTCCCAAAATCATTTGAATTATTAGTATTTGTAATATGCATCTATAGAGAGAGTACTTATAAACTCTCAAAACCAGCCTGCCAGCTAGTTTTAAGAAAAAATGAGTATTTTTATGGCATGGGGAGAAAATCTTTCACATAAATAAATTAGATAATTCTGTCTAAGTAACAATAGAAAAATTTGACTCCAATAAGTTTTTCAGATGAATATAAAAAGTCACTCTAGATTCAAGTCCTACTCATAGTCATTTAGGGCTGGAAGACACTTTAAACGAAGTTGGCTCTTAAGCCAGACATAATTGTATAATTTGTTCCACTGACTGAGATATTGCAAGCTCCTTTCACTAGACTGATGATCATCACAGCTAGAAATAGTTTTCTAATATTTAATGTAACCTTCCCTGATGGAAAAAGGACATGAGTTTGGTAGGTTTTTTGGGTTTTGGGGGGTTTTGTTTTGTTTTTCTTTTTTCTTCTAATCTGAGTAGATGTGGGCATTGTCTGATAATTGCTTTTTTGTAGCAGTATTCTATATGTTTGATCATTGGAATGTCTTTCACATGTCTATTTTCTGTTTCCTAATTTTTCCTATCTACTTGCTGTAGTACTTGCAGTGGTGTATAAACACCTCAGAATTATATCATGCTGTCTCTTCTCCTGATGCAGAGTGCAAAACTGCTACCCCAAGGCTGTATCCAGGGTTTGAGCAGGGAAACCTTGAAGCCCAGGGTGCAATACGTCATGCTTTCCTCAGGGGAAGCTTCATCTTCCACAGAGGCTGAAGGTGAACTAGAGACTCTGTGCAAAAGGGGCAGCCCATGGTGTGGAATAAGTACATTGCTCCACTCCCAAAACATTAAGCCACAACATTTATAATCCATCCCATCACCTGAATGAAGACAGCTTGGTCACCCAATGGAAATCTGGTTCAATTTTATGAGCAGGGCCCATTTCAAACTCCTATTGAACACAGAATATGATCATTTTGAGACAACATTAAGTCCTCAAATTTTTTGTTGCTTAGCTACTGTAGTTCAGTGTGCACTAAAAATATCATATCAGGTGATAGACAAATCTGCAGAATATCTGTGACAAGTTACAAAAAATAACTGCAAATGATGGCAAAATTAGAAAATGTGGCCACAGTATGTAGAGAATTGAAAATAACCTTAAAAGATTGAAAACGTTTTTTCAGTTATTTCTGAATCCAGAATTATTTTCCATGGCTGGCAGTATTTTCAAATAAATAGATCATGTCTACTATCTAATGCGGCAGCATTCCATCTGTGGTTTACCTACATCTGCAATTAGTATTATATTGAAGTTCCTACACACTTCCAACACTTAATTTCAGCAGAACTGGTGTTACCGTTGAGGGAAAATAATTACCTGTGAGAGCCAATGTTATATTGCATACTGTCTATTATTGTAATTGATAGAACTGATTAGTAATAAATCCAAAATTTCAGAGGCAAATTAGTTGAAAACCGATTTGCAAAAAAACAGATAATATTCTAAGGTTTCTTTTTCAGTTTGTCTTGCTGTTTTTCTTTCAAAATGTCATGCTATCTCTCAGGTTAGGAAGATGGCTAGAATTGTAAATTCATAGTTATTTTGGCCAATTCCTGCTTATATTAATAAAAATTTTACCCTAATTCATAGGTTAGTTTTGCCATGCCATCAGAATCTCTGGCTTTCTCCTCCTTTTTTATGTCCCATATGCAAGTACTACTTTTGGGAACACAGTTTCCTTCTTCATTCTCAAGTCCTCAGTATTAACTGAACAGCTCTTGAGCTTATTTTATAGCATTATTAAGACATGCTGTAGCACTGCACTTCCTTTTAGTATGTAAAAGAGCTATCCTTAATATATAAACACAGAAATTAACATTTCCAGATTAGCCAGCATTCTCAGACTGAGAATGTTCAACAGCTACATTTTTTGGACATTGTTCTGCAGTTACTGAAACTTGCTTTACATATAGACTGATTTGGTAGATTAGGTCTTCTATGTGATTTTTAACACACTTTTTCTTATGCAATAAGAATTCTTATGCAATTGACAATACTACCAGATTGGCTAATGAAGTAGTTCAGGAGTGTTTCAAAATGTAATCATAACATTTGCTCCAGAGTGAGAATAAAGTCATTCCAAAATGGTATTTTTCATTAAATTACAGTTTTTAAGATGACCATGGTATCTAGTAAAACATTGCAAAGAGCTATACAAGAGATGCATTTCTGCTGCCATATTTTAATTTTTCAATTAGCGGTGTATCATTGAATAATGATTTTTATTACACTAAAGATACAATTGTTCCCTCATTAATGTACTTTTCATGTGGATGAAGGCCAGTGTAAATTCTCTGCTCATGTGTAAGGGGTAGAACTGAATGCTGAGACTTTTGCTGAGGCATGAAACCAGGAAAATAATTTTAAATATGGGCTGAATGAATTATCACATAATGGTTTTGTAATTTTCTCATTAATAAAAACTAACAATTTTCAGTGAAGTTTTGTGTGATAGAAGCACAGCTGAAAGCAGAGTATTAGAATGATCATTTATGCTTTTTTTTAGACTGAAAGGAATCATAGTGGCTGTAATAAAGTTTGTTATTTCCTATCTTTCTTGTCTAAACCACTTTGTGACCTGACAAGCATTTAAAGAATGAAGAAACTATGCCATCTAGTCACTTCTCACATAGTGTCCTAGTGTGAGCTGGAAATAGCTTTCTTTTTTTTCTTTTTTGACTGATTCTTTCAAAATAGAAATATAAGTATAATGTTTATTGTTAAAATAATTATACCTTTAAAGATCCCATCCCTAAAGCACAAGTGTACATCTGTTGCACCTATTGTTATTATTATTAGCTATAGAGTGATAATACCTAGTTTATCATAATGTTTCAGTCTTTTTTAGTAAATGAACCAAGAAAAGAATAAATGAGTTTTGACTGATTTTCTGAAGCATCTAAAGAATCCATATTGTGGCATCTACTAACACGTAAAGACTTCTTTACTCCAAAAATCGTTCTGCTAAGTTAGTACTAATGCTGATAAAAACATCAGTCTATAAGAATGATAATAATATTGTGAATGTTTTGAAAAAAAGTTCTATTGAAATACTAAGAAACATTAAATTTATACCAGGGCACTTAATACTTGTTTTTATGATGGGAGAATTTGTCAACAACTCTTAATATCAAACCAATAATAAAAATAAAGAAAAAAATCTGTGCTGTATTCAATGGGCTGAGGTGAAATTGTGAAGATTCAGCTCTCAGTTATCAGATTTAAAATTTACATCTTGAAGTTAGGTCATAGACTTCTTTAGAGGTAGGAAACTCACATTAGCACAGCTCCCAGGTAAAACAGCATCCTAAAACATAGGAGCTGGGTGGTATCTGGAACCATCTGGCTTCAGAAGTCAGCTCCAGGCAAATTTTGCAAATACAGCAGTCCTGGAGCTGCAAGTCTTTGATATCCTGAGGTGTCTCAGACCCAGAAAATTCCTCAGAAACTCCATGAATAGACTGGCAGGAAAACAATGGGGTGTGGTCATGTTTCCACACACCATTTCAGCTCTGGTAAATGATCTTTTTCAGATGGAGGATGTTTCCATGAAAGTTTCTGGCTCCATACACTTTATAACATTTTTTATAGCACTATGTTGCAGGTTATAACTGATGTGAAAATTTTCCTCTGCATTACTATCCTCAATTTGTGTGGGCTTTATATTTTTTACAAACTAAACTCTCTGACTTAATTAAAAGAAAAAGTCAATGAGCAAACATCACACACAAGGTTTTGTAGTACCTAAAGATTTACAGAGATGTCAAAGAATACTTAGAAAAATTTATCAGTCTGCAAATTTGGGGCTCCTCTTTTCATGGAAAGCTTGTAAACCTGTTAACCCACCTGAAAAACTGATTTGCACAGTAAAATGTGCACTTGATGACACAGAAAATAGTAGCATACTTTTTTCTTTCACTCAGACTACAGCATTTCAGCTTACTGTTTTCCAACCACTGACTGACTATGCTGCAATATTAAATTATTAAAGACAGAAAATCTTGTGAGACTTTTAACGTCTCCTTCTAGCAATTGTATTCCTTATTTATAAAGTAACCTGAATATTACTTCTTGTTTGTGGGTACATACTTTTTATTTTTATACTAGTGACTGTTCTCAAAAAGCCACACATGTAAGATGATAACATGAAATTAAACATTTGTGTTTCACTCTGTGAAGATAAAGATCTTAATCCATTTCATTGTCGGAATTGAAATGAGAGGATTTTTCCTTGTGTGACCAAGTAATATCCTCATTGACTCCAAGTAACAAAGTTCAGTGTTATCTTGTTTTTCTAGAAAGTCAGGAGATCTAAAAAGTGTTAACTACAGGCAAGATCAGGATTAAAGTTTTTGATGTCAGCCCAATATGCTGAAGCACTGATTCTTTGTAATGTTGGCTATATGCAACATATAGAGCCAGCTGGAGCCAGCATTTCCTTGAATACTCCATGGAAAGGAGGAGCATGCTGAGAACTCTCCACAGAAAGTTGTGCTCTGGGATTCAGCTTGGAAGCCCCACCATGCCTTTAATGTTATTTTCCTAGTTACCCTTCCAGAATAAAAGAGAGGAGGGCACTGATCCTGAGACTATGCCTGAGAACAAATGCTCTTCCTAGGGTCTAGTCTGCATTAATTGGTTAATTAGGAGCACTGTGGGACAAGTTTCTCACAGTGGAGGGATACTTATTCTTTACCCCTCTGTTGGGTAACTCTTGCTGGTTTATTAAAGCCATTCTAAAGTACACTGTACTGTGGGATCTTACTTTTAATGTGTGGCTATTCCTTTAAAATAAATAAAACGACCATGATGTGTGTATCCTTGGCATATCAGTATTCACAATTATTTTAATCACTATTATTTGCATTAAGCTATGCTTTTTCTCAATAATGCTAAGAAATCTTAAATGTATTCAATATTAGTTAACAAAGTTTGAGCTAACTGTCCGAGCTTTCTGAAATACTTTACTTGAATATACTACATTGCCAATACAGTTGCTGTACTTCAGTTAGTATAATTGATGATTAGAAACAATTTAATTATTACGGTTTGCAGGTTCATTTAACAAGGGCAAAGTGTTGAGTGATGCACCTGGGGAGGTCGAACCCCATGCACCAGTACAGGCTGGGGGATGACCTGCTGGAAAGCAGCTCTGCCAAGAGGGACCTGGGAGTCCTGGGTGACGACAAGCTGACCATAAGCCAGCAGTGCGCCCTTGTTGCCAAGAAGGCCAATGGTATCCTGGGGTGCATTAAGACGAGTGTGGCCAGCAGGTCGAGGGAGGTTATCCTCCCCCTCTACTCTGCCCTGGTGAGACACCACCCGGAGTACTGCGTCCAGTTCTGGGCTCCCTGGCTCAAGAAAGATGAGGAACTCCTAGAAAGAGTCCAGAGGAGGGCAGCAAAGATGATTAGGGGACTGGAGCATCTCCCCTATGAGGAAAAGCTGAGAGAGTTGGGCTTGTTTAGCCTGAAGAAGAGAAGACTAAGAGGGGAATCTCATCAACACATACAAATATCTTAAGGGTGGATGTCACAAGGATGGAGCCAGACTCTTCTCAGTGGTGCCCAGCAACAGGACAAGGGGCAATGGGCACAAACTGAAGCGGAAGAGGTTTCGGTTGCATATGCGGAAGAATTTCTTTACTTTGAGGCTGACAGAGCACTGGAACAGGCTGCCTAGGGGGGTTGTGGAGTCTCCTTCCCTGGAGATATTCAAAGTCTGCTTGGATGATGTCCTGTGACATCTGCTCTAGGTGAACCTGCTTTAGCAGGAGGGTTGGACTAGAAGATCTCCAGAGGACCCTTCCAATCCTTGCCATTCTGTGATTCTGTGACTTACACCGACTACTTATATTCCAATAAAAGGTGGCTGGAAGTACTGGTATGCTTTTCAACTGAGAAAAGAAAATAAGAAGTTAAGCCTACCTGAAGACACAATAAAACTTGAGAAACCACATTTCTTCCACTATTTAATGTAGACATTCCACTCCTGGAATACTCAAAGGGAAATCTCCTGTACACCTCAGTGGTTGCAAGGTTTCTCTCAAAATCTTGTTTGCCACAGTTTTCTGAGTGCAAGTATTATTTATGCCCATGTAGCGTCCCATTACTTTAGCAAGTGAGACAGTTTATTTATCAATGGTTCTGTTAGGAAGTAATCGCTCCAGGGTTTTTTCCTTCTTTTTTCCCCTTTTCTTTTTAAGAGACAGGACAGTTATTTATTTTAGTAAGAATTATAATTATACAGATCATTTTTTAAAAGAATGTTTGATTTGTATTTTGTCTTCTGAGTCCATAAATATTCATAACCTGCCATAGCAATTTTTTAATCATGCTTTTCAGAGACGTTTGTATAAATCTTGAATTATACCACTATGGGAGAAAAAAGGCCTCCACCAGCAACTCCAGTTCTGTCTTGTTTCCTGATGTCTAGCATTCTTTTCTTCTTTACAAGAACACTATTCAACCACAGAAATTTTGTGGTGAAAGGAAAATGGTTCTTTCCTTGGATGGTTCCCTAAAATTATTGTTTTTACTGAGTACTATCTATTTTTTTCAGTTGTAAAAGATGCTAACTTTTAACAAGCCACCAAGGCACAGAAAGTTATATTTTCTTACTCTACTTTCATATTTGGGTCAGCTGCTAAGTCAAAGCAAATTAATAACATTTCAGTTAAACCACTGAAATTACAACAGCTTACATAAGCTGAGGATATGGCATTTGTAAAACAAAGTTTTGAAGTAACAGTCTATGGGTATAGAATAAGGTCTGTTGGAAAGCTACACAAAATAAGTTGTAAGAAAACAACATACTGAACTGTCCATTCAATATGTTAATTTATTGTTTAAGGTCAGAAGTGTCCTCTTTCCTGTAACTCTTGTGATGGTATGCTTGTCCTCAAGGTAGCATTTAAAAAAAAATTAAAGATGGTCTGAATGTAATTTTTCTCAAGACCCATTTAGTATGTGAAGCAGGAGTGGATGAAGTGAAGTTGTTGGTGTAAGTGATTAGTTAAAAGCTAAAGTTAATCTGCTTAGGGAAGGAAGGACAGTGTGACTTTTTAATAAAGTGCTAATTGGGGAAGTGAGGAGAAGGCAAAGGAAGCAGAGGAACTGGCCAGGAAGCCTGTAGTTAGGAATGGAGTTCATCTTTCTGACAGAAATTAGCACAGACTAAACACTCTCTTTTCTGCTACATCCTTTGTTGTGTAGTTGCTGTTTTTTACCTTATGGTAAAAGTAGTATGATGTCATAACCTATCTGTTTCCCTGTTCTGAAGCAGCACTCAGGCAGAAAATTTCAAAAATGTTATTTTTCAGAAGCCAGCTGTTGTTTCAGAAGAAAAAGAAAAATTGTATTGTAGATATACATATAAATAATAGCAATAATACATGAGTAAGTAAAGAAATACATATAAACACACCTCTGTCTCCTGTGTAACAAGCAGGAAGCAATATTGATGTCTTGTGCCATAGCAGGTACAGTACTAGCGCTTTACTTAATGGGATATTGCCAGACTTTGAATTGAATCAAGGGGGAAAAAGCCACCACAGATCTCATTTTATTCATCCACAGGGACCAGTGGTTTCCTTGTCCAACATCTGTATTGATTGTTTCAGCTTACAGGGAGCTGCTATTGTAAGTAAAGTCAATTCTGTATAATAAGACCTATGCCACCTTAATCCTTATCTCAGGCACTGGCAAACATGCCCTTCAAAGTCTGTGAAAATTCAATAAAAGCTGCTTCTAACACATAAACAAATTCTACAGTTCCACACTTTCACTGATAAAGTAGCGGTGAATGGGAAAATAGACCATGTAACTGCAAGCGTTCTGTTTACTTGAAGTTAGAGTTTTAATAAATTCAGATTCCAGGGCTGGAAAAGCCTGTTAGCTATATTATGTTTTTCATCTTTGTAAAAACCCTAAAGTTCTTCAAACATTCAATCTTCTGTTTTTGCTGAAATTGACTAAATGCATTAAAAGAAATACACTTAAAAAGAGAGAAAAAAATAAGATACTTGTTTACCATTAAAATAAATTTAAGGAAATTTCCTAATAGGCCACTAACCAACTTCTGAAAAACATGCATCATTACAAAGCAATCACGAAGAAGTAGCTAACTGTTCCCCAGTAGGGTATGCATTGTTCTAACAATAAAAAAACCAACAAAAATCCCCTCTAAATTGTGCATAAGGGTATGCATTTAATGTGAACATGAAATATTGGCATTTAATGTAAATCTGAAACATTAACTTTGGCATTAACAATCAATGTAAAATATGTGCAATAAGTATATCCACAACGAAGCTGAAAAAGACATAATTAGCAATCAGAATTAGATTTTTTTTTCGAAAAAAAAGAATTTATTTAATTGAATCCATATCAAAAAGTCATTGGTTTTTTCAGTCATTTTTCAGAGGCTGAAATAATTTAGTTCTTTAAAATGGCTGTGAAATTCTCATTACGGAAGAACTTAATACATAAAAATCTCTGAATTTAGAACATAATTTCACAATGTGACAATCCTAAATGGAGATTTCAAAAGACTCCTAGGGTAAATGATGCCTGATTTTTATTAATTTCTTGTAAGAGGCATTGTCCTTTGCATGTGTACCTTATACAGGGACCGTCTTTGGAAGAGGCATGCAACTATTATTTCTTGCAAGGGAATCGTCATTTTTTTCCTCACTATAATCTAGTCAGAGTGGTCAGAAAATCTGTGTGTCAAGATGAGTTAGAAAAATCCTTCAAAAAATTTAAAAATTGTAATGCAATGATATCTGTGGAAAGGTTTTATAGTTAAAGGAAACAGAGAATAATGATCAGGATGTGAGATAGTTTGAAATAAAATAAGAATTTTTTTACAATCAAAAGTTTAACTGAAAATTATTCTTCATATGTTATTCATGTGATCAAGTTCTGTTTCTGTGGATAATTCTCCACCCATTTCTGCAAGCCAGATATAAACAATTCTGACTTTGTTCCACTCTAAATGAATATACTGTTCTAGATTGATATGGAGACTATTTATCATTCTCATTAATTATTCCGGAACAAATTCCCTTATTCTTTTCTTCTCTTATCCTCTAAATGAAATTTTTGCTTTTCATTTTGTTTCACCGTTGGTATATCTTTTTGAAAATACAGAAATGGGGAAAAGTACATCAGATTTCCTAAATTAAATTACTAAGCTGATTATTTTCTACAGTGTGAATATTCTTGAGCTTTAAAATCCAGGTTTGGACTTTTGATTATTCCTTTTTGATTTCTTTAGTTTTGTGATTTATAACATAATTTCTCATCAAATAGGGTATATGAACATGTTTTTGACAAAACTATAACTTTTTAATTATGCTTTTTATATCCAAATATTTTAGATGAAGAATAAAAAAAGAGAAAAGTCAGGGTAAAACCACTTGAAATGGTCAAAAGAATGGAAAAGGAAATAAAGGTAAACAAAATAATATCCTTAAATATGACCTCTAATGTCGTATTGCCATGGAGATTTATAAATTTTTAAAGAATCAGACAAATTACCTATGGAGAAAAAGGATGGCACTGATATCAATAATTAGCTGCCATTGCCTTTGGTATGGCAGAATTTCATCTTCTGTCTTTGGTGAAGACATATCTTTGTTGTATATTTCTCATCTCTAGCATCTCATCTCTTAGCTCAGGGGATCTTATTTTCACAGATAGTACAAATTAGAAATTCACATTGGGTATAATAAAATGTTACAATTTGGGAAGAAATTATGTCAGAAGTTAGGCTCAAATAAGGATGTTGAAGTTCAGGTACTAATATAAACTCATCTAAGTTTTTTGCATAGGTCAGTTTAGGTGGGTAAGTAAAATGACATTAGCTGCTTTTAATATCTGTATTCAATGTGATTATTTCTGCTTTACTGTATGGAGTACTTTGAACTGAAATGCCGTTGTTTAGACCTAATAAAGCTTAGCCATTTTAGAGGTTTACCTTGCTATAACACAAATTAACATAATCACAGTGGAAGAATTAAATTGTAGTATTTTAATATATTGATTAATGTATTAATTTATTCTAGTGTGGGAAGTTTGAGGTTATTGTTTTAATCAGCCTTACTTTCTGTAAAGTTCACACTTTTCACTAAGATTCAGCTGGTTTTGGCTCAGTGAATGGCTGTTGAGAAATTGCCCTCAGAGCTTTATTTGAAGCCACAACAGTCTTAGAAATAAATTGTTTTATTGTGAAAGTCACGCCTAGTATGTTGATTCTTTTCCTAAGTTACACTGCTGAAGCATATTGTACATTCAGTTACCTGCCTGAAAAGGTGTCTATTTAACAGGAAAAAAACATTCTGACTGTGATTGATGGCGCAGCTACCCATTTTCAGTGATGGGGAAAATAAGCTGAGTTGAAGTAGACCTGGTTACAGCACGGCACTTCTCTGCTGCTGCTTCCTCATTTCTCTTCATTTGGATAAGAAAGATTTGCTTTGAGCACACTTATTCCCACAGTCTCCTATCTACAAACTACTGTTCTCATTGCTTTCTTGTTTTTTTTACTTTTAAATTACTTTAGAGAAATTACCCTGTACTGGCCTACATTCAAGAAAAGGGTTTTTAGTAATTCCTGTTATGTGCTCTCCAGGTGAAGGACAACAGTTTTTAAAATAGCAGCCATTGGTAAGGACTGAATAGTGTAATTCATCCTTCTGCTTCACTGTATTGTGATATTTTGTTTCAGACCCTGCTTTCCTTGTGCCGATTTCTCTGGTATTCTGGCTTGGCACCTGTCTTAACATTACAGAGAGACCACAGGCACATTGAGGGAGCACAAAATTTGTCCTGAAGGGGTACAGTCATACACATAAGAGTTTATCTTCTGCCTAGGAGGCTTGTGGGGTAAAACTGTATAACTGTCACTAGATTTCCATTGGCTGGACATCTCAATTAATAAGGAATTCCGCAACTGATCTCCAGATGTCACTCTGGCAGTGAAAAGGATGAGCTTACAAGGAATCCAGTGATGTAATCGATGCAGTCACAAGTGGTATAAATAAAAGATATTAAGTGGGGCACTTGCCAGTGGAAGAGGTAGAAAATTAGACTTAAAATTGATATATTTTACAACTTGGTCTGCAGTTTATTTGACATTTACACTCAAACACAATATACATAATTGTGGATACATTCCTAGCAGAACAAGGACATCAAGTCCTGATAAGGACGGAATGCTACTAAAGGGGAAATGCTTAGTTAGTATACGGAACTTAGTTGCTAGAGTAGAGAAGCAGTAACCGCAAACAGGATAAGATGATGACAATGAAATAACCAATGAGTGAGCTGGAGGCTTATATGCTTGTTGGATAGACAGTAGTATGTATGAATTAGAAAAGTATACGTGATCGTGTGTATGGGGCTAGGAAGAATATAAAAGCTGTATGCAAAGGTATAATAGACAGCTTCTGGAGATCTTATTGGTCAGTGTCAGGTGTCCGATCTTCTGCAAATAATCTCTGAATTTATATCAATATAATCACATCTCCAGCTCATCTTTTCCCTCATTTTGGTGGAAGTTTGAGACAAGCCAAATATCAGATTTAGAGGTGCAAGGAGTATCATATCATTCCTGTTTATATCTTCATACCATTTCTATATAAGCCTGCTTATCTGAGAATAGTCAACTTCAGCATGCTTTCTTATCCATGGCACCACTAAGTGGTGAAGGAACTATATTGGTATTTTTATTATATGCGGAAAAAAATAATCATATGATATGCTTCCTCTCTGGTGATAAGGTATTTGAAAATGGGGCAACACTTTTCCAGTATCATTGATAAATTCTTTCTGTGCAATACAGGTCATGGCAGTGGTATAGACTCTGTTCCTCATAAAGTATGTCATCTTTAGGGATGAAAAATATGGTTTGTATCTAAAGGGAGAGTGAACAGTTGTCCAGTCTCCTTTACAACTTGACAGAGGAATATGAAAGACAGCATTCCTGCTTATTTCCATTCCTAGATATGAAGGGGATTACAGATGAAAAAAATCCAGGGATTTCAAGCAAAATGACAAATCTAGGAAATGGCACTCAGGTGCTGAAAAGTAGGCTACAAATACAGTGAAGCTGACAATGAGGCATCAATACTCAGCATGAAACAGGTTTAAAGGTTCACCTTTCCTTTCTCTTCATTTGGGACAGCATGCACTAGAGGTTCTCTTTGCTGACATATTCTTGGAGCAAGATTTCCACAGTGTCTTGGAAATAGACTCTAGCTATAACCTGTAAATTTCCTTGTGTGTCAAGGGCTTTTAAAATGTTGAGGTAAAGATAATCTGTAGATGAAATCTCCTGTTTTCCCCATTTTTCAGAACACAGTCTGGACTCTTCCCTCTTTTGGTGACAAAACACACAGCAGATCTACATTATGATATTACTCTTTTGTTTCTTAACAGGGAATTTAAAAAGTTGAAATAAATTAAAACATGTTTGGAGAACAAATTAAATATTTAATTTGCTTAGGATAGCATAACCTAATGCTAAGAAGGTAAAAATTATTTTAATTATCTCTCTTTTCTCTTGAGGATTTCCCAAAAACCTATAGATTTCTTCCAATATTTCTCTGACACCACTGTTCTCTCTGTCACTGGGATGCTTGGTTCCGGCTGTGTGTAAAGTTTTTCTTAGTTAATTAAAGCTTACCACAATGAAACACTTGCATCAAATATAACAGTGTCTTCAGAGCATTCACATGAACAAGATGAGAAACCTCAAATACATTGGAAATTATATCACTGTTATTTGTTTTTAAACCCCAGGACACTGTATTGCTTTCCTGGTTTGTAATGATCTCACTTACAGTTTTTATATCACTGTTGTGGTTTAACCCAACAGGCAGCTGAACACCACAGAGCAGCTCATTCCCCCTCTCCCTCAGTGGGATGGGGGAGAGAATTGAAAAATAAGGGTAAAACACATGGGTTGAGATAAAGACAGTGTAATAAAAGGAAAGAATAGCAATAACAATAACAATAATAATGAAAATAGCAATAGAATACACAGAATTTACAAAAAAAGTGATGCACAATACAATTGCTCACCACTTGCTGACCGATGCCCAACCTGTCCCGAGCAGCAATCATTCTCCCCACCCCGACTAACTACCCCCAAGCTCTATGTTATGGAATAGCCCTTTGCTCAGTTTGTCCTGGCTGTGCTCCCTCCCATCTTCTTGTGCACCTGGCAGAACATGGGAAGCTGAAAAAAGTCTTGACTAGTGTAAGCACTACTTAATAATAACTAAATCATCAGTGTGTTATCAACATTCTTCTCATCCTAAATCCAAACCACAGCACTATGCCAGCTACTATGAAGAAAATTAACTCTATCCCAGCCAAAACCAGGACAATCATCTATGACTGCTTAGGAAAGAGTTGCTGTAGTTTGATCTCTGAAAACAGTAAAACAGTGATGGGTTAATAAGTAAAAAATATGGTTAGAATGGTAAGCTAGAAAAGGAATCAAGAATAAAATAGAAAATGCTATGATCCTATAAGCTTACATGTTTACCAAGAATGCTTGTATTTTGAATACCAGAAATGCAACTCAGATCTCCCATATATAAAGGTTATAGAGAACTTTCACAGATTATTCTTGAAGATGACCAAATCTACTTGAGCAACTTCCATGCAAGGAAAGAATAAATTAGCGAGATTTCTTTATCCTGGAAAAAGATGAGGAGAGTGTTTAGTGAATGAGTTACAGTGAGGAGTGGGCAGGAG
>NW_009260809.1:28887-42643 GCF_000687185.1 Egretta garzetta
CTCCATTTCTTATATAGCACAAGAGGGCACCCAAAGTAATTGCCAGGTAAGAGCATTAGTACAATTTTTAAGACAACACAAGTTCAATTCTTTCGCATAGAGTGTTACTGTGGTCAAAATTATAAATCGATTTGAAAAAATATGAAAGGATTAGAAAATAAATTAGTACAGTCTACTAGTATACAGTCCAGATGTTGAGTGTTGACCTGGACATCTTTAAACTGCTGACTTTTGGAAACTCTGTGAGGGAATTTTAACATGCAAGGAGTCTGGGGGGGTTGACCCTGGCTGGATACCAGGTGCCCACCAAAGCCCTCACTCCCCCTCCTCAACTGGACAGCAGAGAGAAAATATAACAAAAAGCTTGTGGGTCAAGATAAGGACAGGGAGAGATGACTCACCAGTTACCATCAGGGTCAAAACAGACTAAACTTTGGGAAAATAATTTTAATTTATTACCAATCAAATCAGAGCAGGATAATGAGAAATAAAAACTGAAATTTAAAACACCTTCCCCCACCCCTCCCTTCTTCCCAGGCTTTACTTCACTCACAAGTTTCTCTCTACCCTGTCCCCCTGAGTGGCACAGAGGGACAGGGAATGGGGTTGTGATCAGTTTGTTCTGATATGTTGTTTCTGCCACTGCTTCCTCCTCACAGGGAGGACTCCTCACATTCTTCCCTGCTCCAGCATGGGATCCTTCTCATGGGAGACTGTCCTTCATGAACTTTTCCAACATGAGTCCTTCCCATGGGCTACAGTCCTTCATGCACTGCTCCAGCATGGTTCCATCCTTTCCATGGGGTGCAGTCCTTCAGGAACAGGCTACTCTAGCATGGGTCCCCTGTGGGGTAACAAGTCCTGCCAGCAAACCTGCTCCAGTGTGCGCTCCTGTCTCCACAGGTCCACAGGTCCTGTCAGGAGCCTGCTCTAGCATGGGCTTCCCCTGGAGTCACAGCCTCCTTCAGGGCACATCCACCTGCTGTGATGTAGGGTCCTCCATGTGCTGCAGGGGGATAACGTACATCATTGTGGTCTTCATCATGGGCTGCAAGGGAATCTCTGCTCAAGCTCCCAGAGCACCTCTTCCCACTCCTTCTTCACTCACCTGGGTATCTTCAGAGTTGTTCCTCTCACATATTCTTGGCCACCAGTGGGTCCATCTTGGATCTGGCTGGCACTGGCTCTATTTGACATAGAGGAAGCTTCTAGCAGCTTCTCACAGACCCACCCCTGTAGCCCCCTGGTACCAAAATCTTGTCATGCAAACCCAATGAAGAGTCATATACCCATCATGTAGTTAAGCATTTGCTATTAGCTACTGTTGTAAAAAAAAACCTGAATCTTTACAGGCATCATTGGTATGATTCAGCATGGATGTTTTCATACTCATTAGAACATAGATTCATCAATAGGTTTAACTGTCAGGTTCATGTCAAGACTGGAATTTGGCATCAAGTGTGATGCATTTTAACTCAAAATCTCTCTTAATCACTAAAAGGGGATACTGGCTCTTACAAAAGCTGGACTATTTGCCAGAATAAGAATGGATTTAATGTCCACAGAACTAATTAGAATAAAATAGAATAGCTTTTATAGACTTTCCTAGTCAGATCACCTAATTCTCCAACGTGCATCACAGAGTAATTGGATAAATATGAGCAGTGTAATCACTGTGTCAGCATATGGTGCTGCTTTCTCTGTGCACTCAGCAGTGCTCACATAAAGCCCTTTGTGCCACAGGTACTTGCACTGTCCCTGGGAAAGCTGGCCAAGATCCCCAAACTGACTCTTCTCTTTTATCTCTAATCATGAAATAAAGACTCTTTATCTTCCCCTTGTCCTTTAGTTATTGAATTTAGCTTGATATACTTTCACGGTGTGCCTCTGAAGTTCAACCCCGTCTCTTCAGTTCAACCATTTTTTTAAATGTGTATTAACTCATGAAAGTTATTATGCTGAAGATGTAGATGGTATACAAATTAGTAGGCAAAGATTCATTTTTGTCAAAAGGTGTGACTACCTCAAGTGTGATGTTGGAAGGGCCCAAAAAAGGAATTATAATGGAGTCCTGTTGAACTTGCAGCCACTGCTTGGAACAAGTTGTATACACAACAGAAATGGTTTCGAGGTACCCAAAATAATGCTACAAGCACAGAAGAATTTCACTCAATTCAATTAGAATTCAGATTTCAGAATGATATTCTTGACTCTTCTGGCACCAAAGATACCCTTTGGCAAGCCATTTTGCTTTCCTTGTGTAAACAGTATAGCACTAAATTTAATAGATTTTGGCTGCAATTATGCCATTTATGAAACTAGAACTATAGTTTTTCCTGAAGGATGAACACTGTTAACACTCAAAGCTTCATTTTTCAGTGTCAGAAACAGGTCAGTTAGCCTTATGATTAGTGTGGGAGGAATTTATTTATTGACATTGAAAAATAAAATATAGGCATTTAATATTTATATATTTTTAAAATATCATGACTGGAATACATCACTGGACATACATAAGAAGAAGTGATGCTTTCTATTACAAAAAACACACTATGAAATGACTCATGGAGTTGTATGATGAACTAGTTAAAAAGCAATTAATGAGTAGCTATTAAAATAATAAAATGCAAAAGTGTTTTGTACAGGCAAGTGTTATGATATCCAAGAAAAAAAGCATAAATATACTTTTGCCTTATCTACTTAAGAAACCTAAACTTGATGGCAGCTTTTTCGCTATGGCACTTTTGTCATTTGCAACAGCTGCTAAGTAAAGACAGAAAGATAGTGACTGGGGTGGAGAGACGATATTTTGGGATCTCCATACAAATAGCTTGAATCAGTATTGGAGGCGGTTTGGAAACACTTGACAGGAATCATAATTGTATAGTTCAGTCTGTCAATAACAAGGAATAACATGCTCAACTCGTTCATTTGAAAACAAGAACACTTAGCTGAGCTAAACACCAGTCACCTTTCCCCTGACCATCTCAAATAGGAAAAACATTTCCCACTCCCAATAAAAAGAAAAGACAGGAGAAAGACTATTTTTCTTTATAGCAGTACAAATTAAGTTTTTAACTGGAGCATGATGTGTTTGACCCACAGCATTTAAAAAACATAAAAAACTTGCATGCTTTTATGCTGCCTCTTCCAAATTCCACAGGAAAAAAAGAGGTATTTCCAAGGTTATTTTCAAGTTCCTAACTTCAGGTGCATGATACTACATTGTTGTGAGTACTACATAATTTTATAGCATTGCCAGATGCCAGATCCCAGGAAAAAAAATGGTTGTTTCTTTTTCTGAAGAGCATATTTTCCATTTAAGATCTTTCTGAAATAAACTTATTGGTTCCACCTGCATGTTTATGTAGTATATATCATAAAATCTGAGAAGTCTCTGTGATCATAATTATTGGAAGTATGAATATGGATCTTTCCTTATTGTAAAGTCTAAAGTGTTTGAAAAGTTATTAAATAAAGAAAATTAAAGCTAGCTACAGTTTAAGAGTTTTCTTTGTATACACATCCTTGTCAAAATGTACATTTGGCTGTTAAACATATCCTAGAATAAATATCAGACTTAAACCCATCAATCAATGTCTTTCTTGTTTAATCCTGCAACATTAACACTATTTTGGTAATTAACAATTTTCCTAGTAATTTTATTTTTACACAACGTTATTCTGTTTTCCATTAGTCTCTGCTCTTTTAGAACATGCAGGAGAGCTGTCAACTAATTTACACACAGGAATAAATATACCTGTAATTATGTTTGAGAAAGAAAATCACTACCATGTCTGCTTCTGTTTCCATATTACTTGCAAAAAGAGAAAATACAGCAGGGGTCAATAGTATCAATGACATGTTATTTAGATAGCTATTTCCTGTTTGGAATTTTCAGTTCAGCAGTGCTTAGTGCTAGAGCAATCTCACTTTTGCTGTCTGCCATTCTTTCCCATGATTTTCTGCTACATCATTTCACTCTAAACTTGCCATATAGAGGCTCTAAATTATTTATATAAATGCCTTTGCATGTGCTACTTTTCTAGTGAGATATTGAGTATTGTTTGTTTTCCTTTAAGCCCCATAAACAATAAGATGATTTATTAGGGATACGGCGTAGCAGTGTCCCTCATGAATGTCTGGTGGGTCTGGGGTGCTCGGCCCTTCTGCTCAGTAGCTATAATTATCCCAGAGAATTAACCAGTTTCCTAATAAATATTCTTAATATATCACTCTTTCTCCTTTGTTTGTTCATAAGGTGATTTTCCTCAGTATATGTAAGTGATTTCCACTGCAATTTAAATGGCTCTTTAGAAACTGTTATACTGTTTTACATTAGTCTTTCTTGTGCCAGCTGAAAACATTGGCATGAAAACATGCAACTAATGTTGCATTGATGGAACATGTCCAGAGGAGATCAACAAAGTTGGTGAGGAGTCTGGAGCACAAGTCTTACGAGGAGCGGCTGAGGGAACCGGTGTTGTTTAGCCTGGAGAAGAGGAGGCTGAGGGGAGACCTTATTGCTCTCTACAATTACCTGAAAGGAGGTTGCAGCAAGGTGAGGTCAGTCTCTTCTCCCTGGTAACGGGCAATAGGACGAGGGGAAATGGCCTCAAGTTGTGCCAGGCCAGGTTTAGATTGGATATTAGGAAAAAATTTTTCACAGGAAGGATTGACAGGCGTTGGAACGGGCTGCCCAGGGAAGTGGTTGAGTCCCCATCCCTGGAGGTATTTAAAAGAAGAGTAGATGAGGTGCTTAGGGGCATGGTTTAGTGGTTTAATGGCAGGGTTAGGTTAGTGTTTGGACTTGATGATCTTAAAGGTCTTTTCCAACATAAACGATTCTATTATTCTATTCTATATTTTCACAAACTACAAATTTTTAATGAGAAATACCTATCCATAAAACCACCTTTTCCCAGTGGTTGGGGGCAAGTGAACCTCACATTTTGATGCAAGTGTAACTGCTAACACTGGACATAATGAAAGACATGAAAGACTTCAGAATAGGGGAAGGTTCTCCCTCGCCTGCTTTCTTTATGTATTTTATCTATTTAATTTTTAACTTTTTTCAAAACTCATATCTTGGGTAGGCTTCATCCACTGCTAGTGGATGATCAGTATTTCCTTAACAGTTTTGAATGGCTTGTTTTGTGCCTTACCATCATATGGTTTTATAAACTACTATGCACTTGGCTGCAGCTGTACTATGTGCAAGAAAATATACATGAAAATAAGACAGCAGATATTTCTAATTACTCTTTGGTCAATATAAATAGAACTATCTGGACTGAATAGCTTTGCCTTCCTGTGGTTGGTCAAATCTCAGCCTCATAAGAAGTAATTTCTATTTTGCCTTTTCAGAATATTGTACTTCGGCTCTTGAATCATCTAGTAAGACAGAGAAACTAGGTAGCAAGGCTGATTTAGAATGTACCAGTGTGAGAGGGAAAAATATCTTTTTGCTTTAAAAATGTGGTATTTATATACTTCTAAAGAATAAATATCCTCCAATGCAAATCTTTACAATGTGATTAAAAATTTGTGCTAACTTTCATCTGCTACTATAAAAGTTTGACAAGATTATAAGCCTTTATAAATGACTCACTGGAGTCAATCTCAGTATTCAATCTTAAATTTCAGTTGTAATTAGGACAATGAGGAAAATGTGAAATCTCTAAGTTGATGTCGTGGGTTAACCCCGGCTGGCAACTAAGCACCATGCAGCCGCTCGCTCACTCCCCCCCTCCCTCAGTGGGTTGGGGAGAGAATTGGAAGAAAAAAGTGAGACGTGTGCATTGAGATAGAGACAGTTTAATAAGAGAAAAGAATAACAATAGTAATAATAATGGTAAAAGAATATACAGAATATATAAATCAAGTGATGCACAATGCAATTGCTCACCACCCGCTGACCAATGCCCAGCCCATCCCGAGCAGCGATCACTCCCCCCAAGCTGCGATCACTCTGCCCATGACTGACCAACTAACTTCCCCCCCAAACATGACGCTATGTGGTATGGAATAGCTCTTTGGTCAGTTTGGGTTAGCTGTGCTAGCTGTGCTGTACTCCCAGCTTGTTATGCACCTGGCCGAGCAGGAGAAGCTCAAAAAGTCCTTGAGTAGTCTGAGCACTACTTGGCAACAACTAAAAACATCAGTGCGTTATCAACATTCTTCTAGTACTAAATGCAAAACACAGCAGTGTGCTAGCCAAAGAAAATTAACTTTATCCCAGCTGAACCCAGGACTGCTGAGCACTCAGTTTGCATTTAAAACTGCCTGTAATTATGTGCTTAAAAGATTTAAACTAACTGCACAAATAAGAATATGCTATGTATTTTATTTGCATTTTTAAAGACAACTCCTTTTAAATGACAGTGTAACATCAAACACACTTGAGAAAGTGACACAATATTCCAATATGATGACTTTCTTCAAGTTTTAGGTACTATGTAGAATAGACCAGTTTGGGTTGAAAGGGAACTTAAAGATCACCTAGTTCCAACCCCTCCTGCCATGGACAGGGACACCTTCCACTAGATCACATTGTTCAACGTCCCATCCAACTTGGCCTTGAACACTTCCAGGGACGGGGCATCCACAACTTCTCTGGGCAACACGTTCCAGTGTCTCATCACCCTCATAGTGAAGATTTTCTTCTTTATATCTTATATAAATCTACCCTCTTTCTGTTTAAAGCCATTACCCCTCATCCTATCCCCAAATGCCCTTGTAAAAAGTCCCTCTCTATCTTTCCTGCAGGCCCCTTCAAGTACTGGAAGGCTGCTATATGGTCTCTCAGCAGCCTTCTCTTCTCACGGCTGAACAACCCCAGCTCTCTCAGCCTGTCTTCATAGGAGAGGTGCTTCATCCCTCTTATCATTTTTGTGGCCCTCCTCTGGACTTGCTCTAACAGGTCCATGTCCTTCTTATGTTGGGCACCCCAGAGCTGAACACAGTACTCCAGGTGGTGTGTCACGAGAGTGGAGTAGAGGGAGAGAATCACCTCCCTCGACCAGTTGTTCACTCTTATTTCACCCAGCTTTCTGGGCTGCAAACACACATTGCTGGGTCATGTTGAGCTTCTCATCAACCAGCACCCCCAAGTCCTTCTCCTCGAGGCTGCTCTCAATACATTTTCCACCCAGCCTGTGTTTGTGCTTCAGATTTCCACAACCCATGTACAGACTTGCACTTGGCCTTGTTTAACTTCATGATGTTCGCATGGGCCCACCTCTGTAGCCTGTCAAGGTCCCTCTGGATGGCATCCCACCCCTCCAGCATGTTGACTGCACCACATAGCTTGGTGTAGGGTAGTGAGCTTGCTGTGTGCCCTCCTTGGTTCCCTAAGGGTCTTGAACTCCACCATTTCATGGTCACTGCAGCCAAGGATGCCTTTGAGCTTCACATTCCCCACCAACCCCTCCTTGCTGATGAGAACAAGGTCCAGCAAAGCACTTCTTCTTATTGGTTCCTCTATCACTTGGAGAAGG
The DNA here is from genome assembly GCF_000687185.1 of Egretta garzetta. NCBI lineage: Eukaryota > Metazoa > Chordata > Aves > Pelecaniformes > Ardeidae > Egretta > Egretta garzetta. Next base: position 36,387 of record NW_009260809.1, read on the forward strand.
AAATTATCATCAGTGCATTTCAAGAACCTCACGGATTGCTTATGCCCTGCTGTGTTGTCCCTCCAACAGATATTAGGGTTGTTGAAGTCTCCCATGAGGAGAAGGGCTTACGAATATGAAGCTGCTCCTATCTGCCTGTAGAGGGCTTCTCCCTGGTCAAGCAGCCTTTAGAAGACTCCCACTATAGTGTCTACTCTCCTTGCCCTCCCTTTAATCCTGACCCATAAGCTCTTGTTTGGTTCCTCATCCATCCCCAAGAGGAGGTCCATGCACTCCAGCTGACCATTGACATAGAGGGAGACACCCCCTCCTCATCTCACCTGCCTGTCCTTCCTAAAGAGCCTGTATCCTTCCATTCCAACACTCCAGTCATGAGCCATCCCACCATGTCTCCATGATGCCAATAAGATCATAGCCCTGTAAGCATGCGCACATCTCTAACTCCTATTGTTTATTCCCCATGCTACATTTGTGTGCATAGAGGCTTTTAAGTTGGGCCCCCAATTAAGCTGATAGTTTGTGCTGCTCTTTGGCTGCTCTCCTGCTGACCTTTGATCCTTCTCTAGGCTCTGGACATCTATTACTGGTGCTGGTATCAAACTGGTAGGAGTGGGACAGATTGAGGTTCCTCTCCCTTGGGCAGCTTTAGTTTAAAGGCCTCTTCAGCAGCTTGGCAAGCCTATCACCAAAGATGCTCTTCCCCTTCTCTGACAGCTTGACCCCATCATCCCTAGTAGACCAGGTTTCGCAAAGCGAGTTACATTGTCTAAGTAGCTGAACCCCTGGCTGTGGCACCAGTAATGTAACCATTTATTGATTCACCACAGCTAACTGGCCCTTTCAAATCCCTTCCCTTTGACCCGAAGGACTGATGAAAGAACTACCTGCACCCCAGAGTCCCTTACTGCCTCTCCCAGGACTCTGTAATCTTCCTTGATACTCCTTAGACTGCTTCTGGCTGTATCACTGGTGCCCACATGAAACAGCAGCAGATAATAATCAGTGGCCTGTACAAGATTTGGCACTTTAGCTTAGGTCCCATGCCAAAACCAGTGAGAAGTATCTCTGTATAGTTACTGTTTAGTTTGCAAATTTAATTTTACCAGTAATCTAATTCATATGTTATGAGGTCGTATTTTATTCCAAATACAGTTTTCCAGGTGACTGTGTGCAGGGTCACACAGTCATCACAGTCATTCAAGTCCTGTATGAAATTTTTAAAGTTGCCAGTCTTGTACTACATGCTTCACCATTCAATCATCTCAAAGATGGTGAGGAGAGTCCATCAGATCTGTAAACGGCTGGTGATAAGTATCTAATTGCAAGCAAGTCATGACTTTTGTGACAAGTGTCAGTGGCAATACAAATCATATGAGCTTTCATGCCCTTCTGAAAAGTTCGTGGAAACTATGATTCTATATCTTTGTTTAGTTCCTGTTGAAACTATTCTTTGGTCACCTGGAGAATTATTTATATGTTCTTGGCCAGAAAGGATGGAGAATATCCTTCACAATCTACCACCTCATTAATTTCCTTCTGGCAGAAGAATTATTATTCCCTGGAAACATGACCTTGCTGAGGCTTAGTGTTAGGATATTGTAGTGTTATCTATATTGCCTCTTTGATAACTACATACTTAAGAGCTCAGTAAGAAATAAATAACAGAGCAGCCTTCAGAGAGGCCATACAGTTCCTGAGTATGAAGTCACTCATTGACATAGAATTCAAATTAAATATGTGTAGATTCTGCTCTTCCCAGCTTTAAAACTTTAGATGTGAAGACAGAGTTGTTTTCAGAGTTGTTTTGTGATCTTAGTGTATTGTTTGAGTATTTGGTGTGAATAATGCTTACAAATTTTCTAGCATCAGTAGGAAAATGATGCTGCTTTACACAGACTAATGTTCCTTCCTGCTACTTTCATTTTTCAGCTAGCTACTTCACACCTTTATTCATCTCTGAATGCTAGGCTTGAGATCAACAGATCACATTTTTCAGCATTGCAATTTGACATGTCTGCCATTTCCAGCATGTTCAGCATCCCATGCGTAATTGGTGGTTTTTTTCAGCATAAGAGTAGGCTATTTTTTCTTCAATTTTCCTGATTTTCTGTATTGTAACAGTGGAAGCAGATTGCCTTTGTGTAGTGTTCAATTCTGCTTTAATATGTTTAAAGTGTAAAGAGGCAGTTTGGACTCAAATGATCAAAATACCTCATTTTCTGCCTTAGTTACCCAAGAGTTTCAAAGTGAATACAGCTTTGCTGTTGCAGACAGGTTGTATTTTTACTCATGCTAAGAACCCCCACTTAGTACTTAACTTTCCTGGAAACAAATTCTACTAGCTTTCTGATAATATAAAAAGCTGATGGTGGTTGAATTCCATAAGATATCACTAAGACAGCAAGTAGTATGTCCTGTCAAAAAAGTTGGTGTGTTCTTTCTGCCTTCCATATCTGTGGTGATTTATTTGCAAGAGGGAGAAACTCTGGATGGTCTTAAAATTATTTTTACGACACACTAAATAATTTCTGTAATCCATATGTCTCAGGTTGCTGTCGTTCTTCTCAGATATTGTATTGTTTTTTTAGAATTCCACTTATGGACTATTTCTATGTTGAAGAAGAAAAGTATTTTGATACAGCTGACAGTTCTGGGGACATAAATCTCCCCTATTTATCCATCTTAGGTGCTCTGAATTACCACCTGGTAGCACTCTCTTTGACTGAATGGAAACTTGGGCTTCTAACTTGTGGTTGTCCGACTGTGCCCAAGTTTTCTGACAGAGATGGTGTGAATGCCCTTTCTGGGCAGATAATACAAATTCCATATGCTAAAGTATCTTCAAGATTCTACAGATTTCCCGTTCACCATCCACTCACTCTTGTTTGTACAGCACTGATTTAAAATTACAGACCTGATCATCTGTAATCTCCATTCAGTTCTTGTCTGAGCTATATTGAAAAAATTCTGTGTGTTTTTAATCTTATTTTGCATCTGAAAAAAACCAAGACTTCTCAATGTTGCTAAAATAAAAAACAGAGAAAGAAGAAATGCATGTATGTACTCACCATCCATACAGACAGCCACTGGCTATACACTCATCAAATCTTGTATACCATCAGCCTCAGACTCCTGCTCAGTCTAATTATGGATAGGGAGTCAAACATCCAGTCCCTCACATCTCAAATGAATGCTCTGATCGTAGTGCCGTTGTTTACATAGGGCCATACTTGTCTTTCTACTTCCAAACAGAAATTCCATTCTAGAAAATAATTTTTCTTGGAAAATCTCAAACCAGTGCTAATCATAGTCCTTCTGTATTGAAAACTATGAGAGGAAACAACCTATATGGCAACATCTTTATTCTCTCCACAAAGGATTTTCTGTAATACAAGACGATCCATAACTTCAGAAAAGGCAGCAGATATTGGCTTTCTTCCCAAAGCACTGGATATTTTCCCATAGAAAATATATAAAAAATATATAAAATAACATAAAATTCTGTGTATTCTGTGCATTCTATGCATTTTCTTCTACCTCTACTCCTACGGACAACATACCTTGCTCTTTTACTATTACTGCAATCTGCCTATTTTGTAGACTGGTCTGTATTTTGCTTTTTAAAACATCCCATGTTCTTCCAAACCTAATTTATTTGATCACCTAGTATTAGACACTATGAAAAATTACTTGTAATTAAACTTAGAATTAACCCACACATAACTCTCCCCCCAGATTTTCACTGAATGTTTCTTCAAATAATTTCAAGGTAATACATTTTCCTTTAAGCTCTGCCTGGCCACGTGTGAAAAACAGTACAGTTTTATTGAAGATTTCCATGTTGGTTTGTTTGTTTATTTGTTCCTAAATATGCCTCTCTATTTGCCTCTCAGCCTGTCATTAATCCACAGGAGGTTTGAGAAGAATTTTGAGAAGAGGTTTTCATTTGTCTTCTCAGATTCTTAGGGAAACAATAGAGACATTATTTAATCAAAGACCCTTACTGTGCTACCAACATTGTGTATCACTGTTGTGTGCAAGTTCTGATTAATTTTAAAACTAATGTGGAACATCTTGCAAATTAAATATAGCTTCTATTTTTTTAAGTGTAGAGAATGTTCATAGCATATTTCTGTGACCAATGTAAAAAACTGTGCTTAGTAAATAAAAAAAAAACTGTCCAGTTTTGGTTAAAAGACTCACACCAGTTTTAGAAGCCTTCAGAGACCTTGATTTTCATACTAGGGGACACAACTTTATTTTTTTTCATAGATGTGGACACTGAAGGACTGTGATAACAAAGATGAAATTTCGCACATTTTACTCTCCATCACCCCATACTTCTTCCCTTCTACTTCTCTGGTACATTTTCACATGCAAAAGTTTGTGTAATTAAACTCGACTACCAGAAGTTTTCAAAATTATCCCAAATGATAGTGCTAGAGTATTAGCAGGAGAGATGACTTAATCAATTAAAACCATCTTTCTTAAAATTATATCCCTGTTCAAAGTTGTTTAAATTTTTATAGACGTTCCCCAACTCCCTCATCTGATCTTGACTGTCAAGGCACAACACAAGGGAGGGTGTTACAGATACATCCGTAATACAAATAATTAAATAATTTCATGAAAGCCATATAAGAATTTGTGGTAATTCCTGGATACATTGAAGAGCTTTGTAGGGAAGTGCATGTTGCCCAGTACATACTTTTAAGACAATGACTTTCTAGGATCATTCTAATAAAAAATTGTGGAAGTTCATCAGAGCTTTTTCAGATTCAGTCACACATGGTCAGTGTTTTGCTAATAAACCTCAGCACATATTCCTGCTATTTTTCTTCAGATGATTTCAAGATTTATTTCTGTTATTTTATGTAACACTTTATGCTCCACAATTAGATTAGCCATTTTAAATTCTGATTCTTTTTGTGTGTTGCATATAGCCTGAGTTTTTTAATGTCTTTAAAACCAAAATTATGCATGTTCAATAGAGAATATTATATGGTATTTCATCAATAGTTAATACTTAAATATTATAAAACAAATTACCATCTTTTTTTATACAAAACTCCAGAAAATCCATTCTGTTGAGCAGGCTTCTATTAAAAAAGTAAAAGGAGACGAACAGAAGGGTGTTGTGAGGCAGTTCTTTCAGAAAGCCAATATGGGAATTTAATGCATCATTTTTGAAAGATGACAATGTAAACTGAGGAATCTTTGGGTGTGTTAAAGACTCCCTTTGCCAAATATTGCTTATATTACTCTCATATATAAAGCATTTAAAATTAACTAGGGAAAAGGTACAAGTAAATAATTATTGAAGGTATAGAAACAAATGAATTTTTATTCTTTCTGGTTATGTAACCAAAATGATGATGAAATTGTTATGTATTTTAGTTTTCAACATTGGGGTGATGGGATCGAATCAGTTAGCTTCAAAATGCATCCACGAATGCTGCTATGTTCTCTTCTTTACAGCCTTACCCAACTGAACACTAAGTTTAGGACAATGAGAGTAGTATATCATGTTTATGATTTGTAGTCTTAATGTAATTATTAACGTAGCTGAAACTATAGGCAATGTGCACCTGTCAAAAGAAGAAGATGGAAGGTAATTTCGTGTAGTGGACTGAGAAAGCTGGCTAGGACTACCAAGACTGATAGCTGAGTAGGTAAGAGATAATTCCGGCAGGGGGACCTACCCAAATGATACCACCTACTCAAAACAGAACAACAGAAGTGAACAACTGAGTTTGCGTAATAATTTACATAGGAAGCGAGAGAATTTGTACTAATCACTAGAGAGAAAGTTATTGATTATGTATGAATGTAATGAATATGTATATATTTGATTTATATAACCTGACTGAAACAGGTGCTAGGTATGCACGTTAGGTGGAGTGATCCCCCGTGCATCCGGCACCGTGAATAAAGAATGCCTGGCTTTTAACACTAACTTGGTGTTACGAGGTTTATTCTTCCTGATTTCAGTGACAGTTAGTTATATTGTCCTTGTATACTCCAGCATTTTAATAAAAGTGAGAAAAGACTGAGTATGTACACCTGAGCAAGTATGTCTATTAACTGTAATTTTTATGCATTATATTATCCAAATAATTTAGATAATACTATTTAAACAATGAATGTGCAACAAAATATATTACAGAATATGGCACAACTTTTAATTTGCTTCATTAAGTGAACAGGCAGCAAAAGAGATGGACTATGGCACTGGAGAAAAGAAGTAGTTCACCAAT
>NW_009260809.1:42682-59463 GCF_000687185.1 Egretta garzetta
TAACTAGCATCTAGCTTTCACATTTCATGGTGTTAGACCAACCATATTACTGACCTTGGAGATGTATGAATGAAAAGCCTGTCAAAATCCAGTAGAATTTCAGGCAGCCTAAATTTGCACAGGGTATCTTCAATTTAAGTCTTGTGCATTTGCAATGACAGTTCAGCTGTGATCAATTTACTGCTGAGTACTCTGCCAACAGGCAGGAATGGACAACAAGGACCTTGTTTCTCTCTTGCAAAGTTTTTTGTTTGTTTTCTTTTTACACAATGATTGAGGTTGGAAGGGAACTTAAGAGGTCATCTGGTACAACCCCCCTGCTCAAGCAAGGACATCTCGAGCTAGTTGTGCAAGACCACATCCAGATGGCTTTTGAGTATCTCCAAGGAGGGCCTTCGGTGGTCTCCCGCAGGATCGCTGGTCACTCATAGAGTCTTCAGTGATCACCCGCAGAGTCTGTGGTCCCCTGGGGGTCTGAGATAGCGGCCTTTTACAGGCTACATGCCTAAGGCACACACTTGAGCATGCATTTTGCTTGCTTTACTTTTGGGGGTCTCTGTTCTTTGTTCAAACTGCATGCCTTGGTGGGCGGGCGGCCCTGCCTGAGTGTCATGGTCCCCTGCTGCAGCAAAAACTTCAAGCCACCTAGCCTTCAGCAATGCTGATCTTCTCAGACAAGCACACAAAGGAGCAAGCTTTGAGACGATTTGCTGGCTATTCAGTGTCCCACACTGGGTACCACTGAAAAGAGCCTGGCTCCATCCTCTTTGAACCCTCCTTTCAGCTATTTATGTACATTGGTATGATCTCCCGCCCCACCCAAGCCTCTTCTTCTCCAGTCTGAACAGGCTGAAACAGACATGTTTCAGTCCCTTCACCATCTTTGTGTCCCTTCGTTGAACTGTCTCCAGATGTCCATATGTCTCTTGTACCGGGGGGTCCAGAACTAGACACAGTACTCCAGGTGTGGCCTCAACACTGCTGAGAAGAGGGGAAGGACCCCCTCCCTCAACCTGATGCCAATACTTTGCCTAATGCAGTTGAGGATACCAATACACTTGTCACAAAAGTAGTTGGTTGATTTTTTTTAATGGAACTGTTGCAGAGCCATGAGACATCCAAGATTGTCCATGTTCCTGGATAGACTTTTAGGGCATTAGCTACCTTAGAAAGCAGCTGATTAATTTTTTCATTTTTGGGAGAAGTAATTGCATTTTACTATGTGGGAAGCTCCTTGCAGATCCACTCATTTGTTTTCTGAGAATTTAGAGGAGAATAACATCCTCTGATTATAAAGTAATTGTAAATATTTCAGTGTCATTAGACTGCTGGGTATGAACTCTCAGATCATGAATCCAAAACCCAAAAGTGGTTCTGTTTCAGCCCAAATATCTGTGCTCAGCAGTTAGTATCTGACTCCTGGACTCCATATGAGCTAAACATTGGAGGAGATACATGATGGTACTTACCATATAAATCTATAAATCTGCCTGGTAGTTTTTAGTTATATGTGACAGAATTGTAGATGACTGTGAGCTACAAAAGGCATGTTAAAGACCCTTTGCTTTCTATTACAAGTCCTCCACTTTTTCTCATATGGAAAGAGTACTGAACTGTGTTGAGATACCGTTAAAGGCAAGCATTTTTATTTGTTGTTCATAGAATTTTTCATAGAATCATAGAATGTTTGGGGTTGGAAGGGACCCCTGGAGGTCATCTAGTCCAACCCCCATATAATTTATTAAGTCATATTTCTTCTCTCTAAGAATAATTTTTGTATAAGCTAAATTTTTTTCAAGAAAAAATAGTGTCCAAATCACTTGAAGAAATAATATATCTTATGGTAAAATAGTAAGTATTTTTTTGAACCTTAAGTTGACTTTCTGATTATAAACATTTCTGGAACAAAACCTCATTTTGTAGAGAGTAGGCAAATCAGTATGAGCAGAATCACAAACCGCCAAAATGAAATTACTTTTCTGGATGTTTAAAGAAGACAACTTCAAAAAAATGTTATGATATGTTCTCGAAGATGAGTTTTGAGAAATACAGGATATTCAGCTCTTTAAACAATATCTGGGAGAAGTGACACATACTGCACAACACCTTTTTAAATAAAATATCCACAAGTGTGGACACTTCAGAAACAGAAAAACCTGACAAAATGAAATTTGTGCTGAAACTCTTCTCTTTCATGCTGTATTTCTTAATTTGCATAATGACCTGGTTTATCAACACAGCAGCCTATAAGAAATTAAAAGGAATGAAAAGCCTTTTAGAAATGTTGGGCTATTTATTCAGTGTAATTTTAACTGGTGCTTCATATTTGAAGAACAGCTGAGAGGCAGAGTTATCAAAATGCAGAAAATTTCTGGAAATTTCTTATGCAATGTATCATCTAACATGTTGCTTTTTTCCTTATTTCATCTATTGTCCTTAAAGAAATACCAGCTGAGTGAACATATTTTCAAAACATTTCAATATAAATTTTCAATATATCACCATACTTAGGCAGGCAGCAAATTAGTATATCTGCTGGAGACCTAATCATTCATACATAAAGGAAATTAGTTTTCTATGCTATTCATTCAATTATTTACATCCCAAGAAAGGAGCTTGCTAGTCAAACTTGTCCATCTTTATTTTCAAATCACCAAGAAGTGAAATTCACAGGTTTAGGAAGTGAGGTAAGAATGATGATATAAAGGTTTAAAATGTTTAACCCTTAGATGAAATTAAGACAAGATATAGCTCTTGCATTTCAGTTTAAGAGCTTGACAGATGTATTTGTACGCTATAGAAACTAGGAGATCCTTGGGAAAGGTAGAAGAATTTAAAATAGTTTTAACTTACAGAGTCTATTTAGAGTACAAGTTAAGTTGGAAGCAGGAAGATGAGTCCAGGAAAGTCCCAAAGAAATGGGAATTTGGTGAAAAAACTAGCTACTTCTTGCAGGAAGGATACAGAATCAAAATGGCTGAGGACCTCTGTACTTAGTACAACCTCCTCTGCTCAAGCAGGGCCACCAAGAGCTGGTTGCATAGGACCACGCCCAGACGGCTTTCAAGTATCTCCAAGGATAGAGACTCTACAGCCTCTCTGGGCCAATTGTGCAAGTGCTCACTCACCCTTACAGCAAAAGCGTTTCCACGTTTCCAGACGGTCAGATGCAACCTCTTGTGTTTCAGTTTGTGCCCACTGCTTCTTATCTTGAAATGAGCCTGGTTCTTCTTTACACCCTGTCTTTAAAAGTTCATATACCTTGGTGGATGATCTCCAGGATGACCAGTCACAGCTTGACTTCAGGAAGCATTTCTTTGCAGCAAGAATAGTCAAGCACTGGAACAGAATTCCTAGAGAGCTGGTCAATGCCCCATGCCTGTCAGTGTTTAAGAGACATTTGGACAGTGCTTTAACTTTTGGTCAGCTCTGAAGTGATCAAGCAGGTGGACTACGTGATCGCTGCAGATCCCTTCTAACTGATATAGTCTATTCTATTCTGTTTGGTTCTTTCTAAAGCTCTCTCACCCTTTCCTCATAAGAGACTTGGTCATCTTCAGGTCCCTTCATTGGACTGTCTCCAGTATGTCTATGTTTCTCTTTGTCATGGATGGAGTGAGAGGGAGGCAAAAAATATAGTTTACTGATGTAAAACAATGAGTTAACAAAGTTCAGTGGTAGTTGTGACAAAAGTTTATAAGATTTGATGGCAAGGTACACTTGGTTATTTACTGCACAGAGCACAGGGTCAGACAAAGCTGTCGGGGACATACTCCTGTTGAGTCATGAGGTTCAGAAAAGATCTCCTTGCTTTCTAAACTCCTTCCTCAGATAGGACTCTAGGTTTAGCTGGATCCAGACTTAGTCCCAGACTTGGTCAACAGTTTATGTCTAAAGGATTACATATGTGCAATCAATCTTTTATATCGCTTAGCTAAGGTTTTAGAGTTTAGCATTCTGTTAGCCACTTACCAATAATCTGTTGTGGCAAGGAATCTCTGAATCTCAGATAGTAACCTTGAGAGGCGTCCCTGCTCAAGGGGAGATCCTGGCGTGCTGCCATGCAGGAGAGCTCAAAGGGCTCTCGGGCTCCTCACTATTTATGGGGGTAAGATAGCTGGCTCATAGTCATATTTACACACTGACCACTGTGCTTAGGTGGGCACAACGCACAATAGCCCTTGGCTATTGTACTGTTATCTGTCTCCCCCATATCCAGTGGGTGCAGCCTTCACAACCAGACACATCTATCACCACCGCCACAGGTGGTTATCACTTTAAAGAAGTCGAGGGAAGGGAGTCAGAGGGGAGTCCACACTGCCACACTCTTGTACTAAGCAGCCCTAAACTTGATAGATTATTAGAGATCAGACCTCACCAATGTTGAGAAGAAAAGAAGGATCACCTCCCTTGACCTGCTGGCAATACTTTGCCTAATGTAACACAGGATACCACCAACCTTCTTTGCTGCAAGGGCACATTGCTGATTCATGGTCACCTTGCTATCCACAGAGACCGCTTTTTCTGCTGAGCTGCTTTCCAGCTGGGTGGCCCCCCAGCATGTCCTGATGCATGGGGTTGTCTGGTCAGTGAAGAAGGAGCAGAGATTCCCCTGCAGTCCATGATGAAGACTACAATGATGCACGTTGTCCCCCTGCAGCCCATGGAGGTCCATGGTGGAGCAGATATCCACCCTGCAGCCCAACCTTATGCCACAGCAGGTGGATGTGCCGTGAAGGAGGCTGTGGCTCCATGGGAAGCATGTGCTAGAGCAGGGTCCTGAGAGGACCTGTGGCCCTGTGGATAGACAGTGAGGTGGATTAAAAACTGGATGAAAGACTGGGTCCAGAGGATGGTGATTAGTGGTGTCTGCAGGGCTGTTTTTCTCACATATTCTCACTCCTCTCTCGCAGATGCTGTTGCACAGCAGTTTCTACCCCTTATTAAATATGTTATCACAGAGGTGCTACCAACGTCACTGATTGGCTCAGCTTTGGCCAGCAGCAGGTCCAGAGCTGGCTGGAACTGGCTTTGTCAGACATGGGGGCAGCTTCTGGCAGCTTCTTATAGAAGCCACCCCTGTAGCCCCCCTGCTACCAAAACATTGCCACACAAACAAAATAGAGGTCAAGTAGAGCAACTCTCCTTGTTGGCTCCTCCATGACTTGAGTGAGGAAATTGTCTTAGCTACACTCCAGGAACCTCCTGGATTTTTTACGCCCTGCTGTGTTGTCCCTCCTGCAGATATCTGTGTTGTTGAAGTCTCCCATGAGGACCAGGACCTGAAAACATGAGGCTGGTCTTATGTGTCTATAGAGGGCCTCATCTGCTTGTTCTTTCTGGTCAGGCAGCATATTGGAGACATCCACTCTAATGTCTCCTTTACCTGTCATCTCTTTAATCCTAACCCATAAACTCTCAGTTGGCTCCTCACCCATCCCCAGGCAGAGTTCCATGCACTCCAGCCGCTATCTCACATAAAGGGCAATTCCCCCTCCTCCTCTTCCTATCCTGTACTTCTACTACTAAAAAGCCTGTATCTCTCCATTGCAAAACAGCAGTCATGGGACCCATCCCACCACATCTCCATGGTCCCAATAAGACCTCTGAGTCATCATTCTTATGCCCCATACTGTGTGTATTATTACACCAAGCACTTCATCAAGGCATCCCAGCATGCTGATTTCCCAGAAAGAGTTTGGGAGATTTCTCTACAATGGTGCCTTGTAGGTACTTCCTTGCTCACATGCAAAGACTGGAGGTAGCCCTGCTTAAGACCCATTTTCTTGATTTCATGTTACCTTTCAGTCATTTCACCCCAGTGATACCTTAAGGGTCAAAAGACCCCCAGATGTAAGCGGCTTATATGCATAAGATGTAGGCCTTATTATCTAGTTTGCTGTTGCTTTGCTAAAATCAGTAGTGTCTAGTTTGGATGTTTTTCTAAAGTCTGTAGTATAGTTACTTAGTAAATTTAGAACCCTATTCAAGGACGGGAAGAATCGTGAGGGGATGAAGCAAAAGGATAATAATGGTTTGCCAAGGTTGCTAGACTAGAAGGAATGAGAACTAATTGACGCAGGAAGATTTGTGGCTCCTTACTAAGGACAGTTTTTGATAAGAACCAGGAGTTTACCTTAAGAACTGGTTTACACCGACCCTGCAGTTTGGGCAAGAGCCAAGGAGCAACTGAGTCTGCACAAGAACAAGGGGTTACTAGCGGTGACGAAGAGGAGCCATCAGCCTTCATCCCCACGACCCCCAAGGGCCACCACAAGGAGGCACTGAGCAGGTGCAGTGGGGAGGGATTTATGGAGATGACCTCCGGAAGCTAATTTTAATACAAAGCGGAGACAGGTTATGCATATGTATAGGCATATTGGGAAACAATGCATATGTAATACTTTGCTACATATAAACGGGGCAAGTTGCCGCTTGAAGGTATGCACGTTAGGTGGAGCGATCCCCCATGCATCCGGCACTGTGAATAAAGGATGCCTGCCTTCTAACACCACATTGGTGTTACGAGGTTCGTTCTTCCCGATTTCGGTGACACTAGGCCCTTTGCTTGCCAACCCTGTCCATCATCCCATTACAGGGCTGCTGGTATACCTTTCCTTTTCCTCTATTCCTAGTATAAATCCCTCCCTACCAGGCTTTTTTTTTTTTTTTTACACCAAGTTGATGTAAGTGCCAAAAGTTGATCATTCTAGAAACACAACAATCTGACTTAACAAACAAACTTTATAAATGTGAACAAAGCATAAGGGAAGAGAAATAGGTGTTTTTGCAATATAGGTGCCTATGTAATTCAATTTCTTCTCCTGCTGAGCACCTGCTTCTTATGTGCTAGATAGTTTGTTACTTAGCTTAGTTTGGAACAGTGTCAGACAGACCCTCTAACAAATTGGATTTACAGCACTATACAAACACTGAACACAGTATGTAGCTCGGAAGTGCTATCACTGACAAAGGATGCAGTTGAAAACTCTGACTTGACATAAATACAAACAGCAAATCTTCATCTGTACAGCACCTGCAGAACGTTTAATTATGTTACAGTACTGCATTGCAGCTGATGGAGAGTTACAGCTGTATTTGGTGCTATACATTCTTTTGGGATGGGTGTAGAAGGGTGATACAGTCTGCATTTTTCCTGAAACCAGCAGCCAATTTGCCATCTGTCCTTCAGTCACAGAGTGTGACCTGCTCTGGGTGCATCCAAAAATGTGACCTTAAGTAGACATGACAAATAGCAGACAATGCTTTTGGCAATAGTTGTACTCTGAGAGCTCAACTAACAGAGGCAGGCAACAGACACAGCAGTTTGTGCAGCCGTCTCTATGTTCTACTTTGGGAACTTCTGGATCACAGAAGCCTCTTCACCTGTGTCTTTAATGCCAATGATGGGCCATGGGACCCCCTGGACCACTGAGTTGAAGGATTTTGACTGGGGGAGTGATAACTTCCCAGCTGACTTTGAACTTGTATAGTGTTTGCTGCCACAACTGAATGGAAATAAGTCTACGGGGCCCAGTGGGATTCATCCCAGGGTATTGAAAGACTTGGCTGATGTTATTGTCAGGCCTCTCTATTTATCACTGGTCTTCGGAATCTGGAGAGGTCCCAGTTAACTGGAAGATAGCAAATGCTATTCCAATTTTCAAGAAGGGCAAGAAAGAAGACCTTGGTAATTACAGGCCTGTCAGTCTTACTTCAGTGCCTGGTAAAATTACAGACAAGACTCTTCTGGGAGTTATTGAAAGACACTTGAAAAACAATGCAGTCATTGAGCAAACAAACATGGGTTCATGAAGGGAAAGTAATGCCTTACTAACTTAGTATCCTTTTATGACAAGGTTACCCATCTAGTGGAGAAAGGAAGGCAGTGGATATGATTTTTTATTTTAGCAAAGCTTTCCCCTCAAAGTAGCATACAGCTAGATGTACACTATATGACGAGTAAACAATTGGGTGACAGATCAAGCTCAAAGAGTTATGGTAAATGGGGTGACATGACTGGCAGCCAGTCAGTAGCAGTGTTCTCCAGGGTTCAATTTTAGGGCCAGTTCTCTTCAGTGTTTTTATCAAACCTGGACACAGGAGTTGAGTGCACACTAAGTAACTTTGCTGACAATACAAGATTAGGAGAAACCATTGATACCCTCAAGGGCAGTGAGGCCTTACAGAGAGATCTTGATAGATTAGAGCACTGAGGAATCACCAACTGTATCAAATTTAATAAGGATAAATGTCAGATTTGGAACCTGGGATGATGTAATCCTAAATGTACATACAGACCGGGGGACAACAGGTTGGAGCGCTGCCCTGCAGAAATGGATCTCAGTATGAGTCAACAATGTGCCCTGGAGGCCAAAAGGGGTAAATGTGTCCTGAGGTGCATTAGGCACAGTATAGCTAACCAGCCAAAAGAAGTGGTTGTTCCATTGTGACCTCATTGCTGTCTACTTCCTCATGAAGGTGAGCAGAGAAGGAGCTGCTGATCTCTTCTCCCTGGTGTCTAGTGATAGGTCACAAGGGAATGGCTTAAAGCTGTGTAAGGGGAAGTTCAGATTGGATATTAGGAAAAAGTTATTCACCAAGAGGGTGGTCAAACATTGGAACAAGCTCCCCAGGGAAATGGTCATGGACCCAAGACTGTTGGTGTTCAAGAAGCTTTTGGACAACTCTCTTAGATAGATGGTTTAAATTTTATTTGCCTTGTGTGGAGTCAGGAGTTGGACTTGATGATACTTGTGAGTCCCTTCCAACTCACGATATTCTAGGATTCTAGGTTTCTATGATAGGATCATTGGGGAAGTCCTGGGAGCCCTCTGAGAAACTTGAAGGTGACTGCTGCTGTAAGGTAAAGACAAGGTAGGTGGAGACAAAAAGATGCGGGCCTGAGGAATTTCTAGCAGCTTCTGATGAGTGTGATCAATTGCCCTTGACCCCAGGATGCCTGGAGCCTTTTGTTGCAGCTGTCCGCTGATAAAAGACAGTCCAGAACCCTTTTAGTTGGTGCTCAAGAGAGGCTTGTAAGAGCCTATGTAAGAGCCAGACCCAGACTGCAGCTGATGGATGCAGCACTTTGTGCGGCAGGTGCGAAGAAGGCAACCTCAGTTGAGTTTAAGCCAGCATAAATAGTCTCAGGTATGGTAGTGACAGGGCAGTTTCCCCAGCAGGTGTTGGAGCAGCTGTACCTGCCTGGGTAGAGGATTGGACCCAGAGGAAGATTCAGGTGGTGAATGCAGACCTCCAAGTCCCAGGCTGCAAGGAGTGCCTGGGACCTCCCTCTGACACCAGCAGAGATGGCCCTTTGTCCTGCAGGACGTGTGCTGTACAGAAGAGAACAGAACATAATATAATAGAATATTTCAGTAGAAAAGGATTTACAATGATCAACTAGTCCAACTGCCTGACCACTTCAGGGCTGACCAAAAGTTAAAGCGTCTTCTTAAGGGCATTGTCCAAATGCTGCTTAAACACTGATAGGCATGGACATTGACCACCTGCAACATACAGATGGGCTCGTGATCAAGGGGTGGACTTAACTATGGACGCTATTGCACAGGTTATCCATGAATGTGAAGCATGTGCTGTGATCAAACAAGCCAAGCGGTTAAAGCCTCTCTGTTATGGAGGACGGTGGCTGAAATATAAATATGGAGAGGCTTGGCAGATTGACTATATCACACTCCCACAAACCTGCCATGGCAAGCGCTATGTGCTCACCATGGTGGAAGCGACCACCGGATGGTTGGAAACATACCTTGTGCCCCATGCCACTGCTCGGAACACTATCCTAGGCCTTGAAAAACAAGTCCTATGGCGACATGGCACCCCAGAAAGAATTGAGTCAGACAATGGAACTCATTTCCGAAACAGCCTCATAGACAAATGGGCCAAAGATCCAAGTGAGCTGGCCCTGCCCAATCAAACCTTTTACGCACTGTAGAAGGGGATAAAGTCCCTGTAGTGCATGTGGAAAATATGCTGGGGAAGACAGTCTGGGTTTCTCCTGCCTCAGGTAAAGGCAAACCCATCCGTGGGATTGCTTTTGCTCAAGGACCTGGCTCCACTTGGTGGGTGATGCGGAAGGATGGGGAAGTCCGATGTGAACCTCAAAGGGATTGGATTTTGGGTGAAAATAGCCAATGAACTGAATTGTATAATGTTAATGGCTGTATAATACAGTATGTCATCATTTTTACTATTGCTGTATATCCTATCAATGGTATAGCAGTAAGAATCACCCAGATTAATGAAGAATGAACATTGAAGAAACTGAGGAAGTGCAGCGGATGGAATCACGACAGAGATGCATCCCAGTGTCCTGAGGGAATTGGCTGATGTAGTTGCCAAGCCACTCTCCATGATAGGTGAAAAGTCATGCCAGTCAGGTGAAGTACCTGGGGACTGGAAAAAGGGAAACATTGTGCCCATCTTCAAAAAGGGTAGAAAGGAAGACTCTGGGAACTACCAACCTGTCAGCCTCACCTCTGTGCCTTGGAAAAT
This sequence comes from Egretta garzetta, assembly GCF_000687185.1. Taxonomy (NCBI): domain Eukaryota; kingdom Metazoa; phylum Chordata; class Aves; order Pelecaniformes; family Ardeidae; genus Egretta; species Egretta garzetta. The sequence goes on from NW_009260809.1 coordinate 53,201, forward strand.
CATGGAACAGATCCTCCTAGAAGCTATGCTAAGGCACATGGAGGCCCGGGAGGTGATTTGAGACAGCCAGCATGGCTTCGTCAAGGACAAGTCCTGCCTGATGAACATAGTGGTTTTCTATGATGGAGTGACAGCATCTGTGGACAAGGGAAAACCAATGGATGTCATCTATCTGGATTTCTGTAAAGCCTTCGACACAGTTCCCCACAACATCTTTCTCTATAAACTGGGGAGATATGGGTTTGATGGATGGACTGTTTGGTAGTGTATTGGGTTTGTGTGTCAAGGTCTTGGTAGTAGGGGGGATACAGAGGTGGCTTCTGTGAGAAGCTGCTAGAAGTTCTCCCTGTGTCCACCACTGGCCAAGGCCAAGCCAATCAGTGATGGTGGAAGCACATCTGTAATAACATATTTAAGAAGGAAAAAAGCCCTGCTGTGGCTCAATAGTGGAAAAGAGAAGAGAAGTGAGAAGATGTGAGAGAAAACAGCCCTGCAGACACCATGGTCAGTGAAGAAGGAGGGAGAGGAGGTATTCCAAATGCCGGAGTGGAGATTCCCTTGCAGCCTGTGGTGAAGACCATGGTGAGGCAGGTTGTCCCCCTGCAGCCCATAGAGGCCCACGGTGGAGCGGGGGATGCCCAAAGGAAGGAGGCTGTGACCCCGCGTGAAGCCTGCACCAGATCAGGTTCCTGGCAAGACTTTGTGGACCCGTCGGGGAGGAGCTCACGCCAAAGCAGGTTTGCTGGCAGAACTTGTGACCCCGTGGGGGACCCACACTGGAGCACTCTGCTCCTGAGGGACTGCACCCCATGGAAAGGATGGACCCACTCTGGAACAGTTCATGAAGAACTGTAGCCCGTGGGAAGGACTCACGTTGGAGAAGTTTGTGGAGGACTGTCTCCCGTGAGAGGGGCACCACGCATGAGCAGGGGAAGAGTCCTCTCCCTAGGAAGAAGAAGCGGCAGAGACGTGTGATGAACTGACCCCAACCCCCATTCCCATCCCCCTGCGCTGTTGGGGGGAGTGGGTAGAGAAACTGGGAGAGAAGTTGAGTCCAGGAAGAAAGGAGGGGTGGGGGGAGGTTTTTTAAAAATCAGCAGGTTTTATCTTCTTCTTTCTCTGATTTTGATTGATAATAATTTAAATTAATTTTATCAAGTTGAGTCTGTTTTGCCTGTGATAGTAATTGATAAATGATCTCTCCCTATCCTTAGCTCAACACACAAGCCCTTTGATTTACTTTTTTCTCTCCTCTGTCCAGTTAAAGAGACAGTGATAGAGTGGCTTTGGTGGGCCGCTGGCATCCAGCCAGGGTCAAACCACCACAGGTGGTAACCCCCAGTATCAGTACAGGCGGGGGGAAGAAAGGATTGAGAGCCGCCCTGCCGAGAGGGACTTGGGGGTACTGGTGGATGAAAAGCTGGACATGAGCTGGCAATGTGCGCTGGCAGCCCAAAAAAAAAAGAAGGCCAACTGTATCCTGGGCTGCATCAAGAGAAGCATGGCCAGCAGGTCAAGGGAAGTGATTCTGCCCCTCTACTCTGCTCTGGTGAGACCTCACCTGGAGTACTGCGTCCAACTCTGGAGCCCCCAGCACAAGGACATGGACCTTTTTGAGAGGGCTACTAAAATGATCTGAGGGCTGGAGCAGCTGTCTTATGAGGATAGACTGAGAGAGTTGGGCTTGTTCAGCCTGGAGAAGAGAAGGTTGTGGGGAGAGCTGCTTGTGGCCTTCCAGTACTTAAAGGGGGCCTACAGGAAAGACAGGGAAAATCTTTTTAGCAGGGACAGCTGTGACAGGAGAAGAGGTAACGGTTTTAAACTGAAGCAGGGTAGGTTTAGACTGGACATAAGGAAGAAAATCTTTACAACAAGGGTAGTGGAACGGGTTGCCCAGAGAGGTAGTGGAGGCCCCATCCCTGGAAACATTCTTGGCCAGGTGGGATGGGGCTCTGAGCAACCTTATCTAGTTAGCGGTGTCCCTGCTGACTGCAGGGGGGTTGGACTAGATGACCTCTAGGGGTCCCTTCCAACTCAAAACATTCTATGATTCTATTCTATGATTCTATGATCAGTTCTGAGACTCCTTTAATAGCTTTTGAAATTTGCTTTTGGGGCTTTTTTTTTTCAATGTTCATGTGTTTATTGTATATTTCAATTGGTTAAGTTTTTTATTTCAAAGTGAGCATACCAGAAGACACATCTCATCCCAAACTTTAGAGCTTTGTTTTAGAAAATCATGAAAAATACAAACCAGGTACCAGGTACCTCTAGCAATAAAAATAAAAAAAATCCTCAGACCTGCTAGTTAAAAGAGACAAAGTGAATACTTGAAAGTAACCTCCCATCATTCAGCCTTTCTGAATGATCCCTTTCTTCAGTGCTTCTTTCTACTCTAGCAACTTTCAATGGCTCCAGGGGTAAACAAGTATCATAAGGATTCCTCTAGATTCAAAAAAACCCCTTCTAACTCCAGTTTAGTTTTGGATCTTTTCTCTGCCTCAGACAGGATTTTGTTCAGCCTGATGCTTCAATCTTGCTCTTTTCTTTTTTAAACTCTGCATATCAAAATACTATTGAAACCATACTCAGTTGTTATAGGGAACCTTATCCTGAGTGCATCTTTAATGATATATAATTTATATGCTTAATATGGCATTTATGTGGTAAGTGTTTGCTAATGCCACTTGAAACCATTATGTGTGCAATACAAATTTGGACTGTTCTCAGTCCTGTACATAGAAATCATAGTATAGGGTAACTTCAGCTTTAGACTATTTTTTTTTTTAATACAAAAAACTCCAGCCCTGATTCTAATCTAAAAATATGGAATTAATGAGACATATAAAACTTTTCTTTACATCCTGGTGAGATTTTTGAACTTAATGAATTTTCCCTGTGATTGCAAACAAAACATCTATCTAATATGCTTCTGTAGTGCATTTGGGTGAACTTATCATCTTCTGATCTTCCATTCAAATGAAAGGATGCTTTACAAAAATAAGGTTTAAAGTCCATAATATCGGAAGGGTTCAGAGATTGGTTTCATTGAGACATTTTGTAACATCTTTATAAATTAGAGTTACAGTAATGTCTTCAGTTGAGATGCAATGAACTTCTACAATAAAGCTTGCTTTATCTAAGAGTAGCCAAGGCTCTATCGTTTAAGCCTCTACTTGTGTCTCCTGTGATAAATAAAAAAGAAGAAGGAACAAATGAAGATCAAACAGGGGAAGAATTCTCCTGTTAACATTCACAAAAAGAAAAAAGACTGAATCTCCATCTCCAAATCCTGTAATAATTACAGTCCTTGATCCCACAAAATTTTACTTTTGCTTTTCTCATCATCTCTTCATAATACTTATTCTTAATTACTGTTTCATGCAGCCTCACTGAAATTTTAAAACTATGGAAAAAGAATGCCTTCAGCAAAACTGATGTTTAGTTGAGTTTCGTTGATGCTCAACTAGATTTAATGCATCACTTCCCATATAATTCATGTTCCAGGGTGATAATTTCCCTTTTCCTCTTACTTGTTAGGAGGAGAAATATTTAAATGTAGCATGACTTTTGAATATACAATAAAGCCCTGACTGAGGAGTAATTTTTCAATAATAGTGTTCTTCATTCTTTTGTTTCCTGAGGTTGCAGGGTAGTAAGGAAAATCTATGAACTGCCAGGAAAACCTATGAAGGTATGAGCATGTTTTTAATCCAGATGATGGCAATGTATTTGCCTATGCTATTAATTCTTGCATTTAAGAAAAAGGCTTAGCAGTGTTGCTCAGGAAAAAGTTTCACATTTTCATGTCTTGACAAGACTTCTGTTCCATGAGCAATTGTGAAGTCTTCAACTTTCTTGGGTTATTACTCAAATAAATGCTGAGGAATCACTAGTTGCAGTAACCTCTGTGTTAATGTTGGAGGCCCTTGAAAGATGATTTTGTGATCTTCTCTGTGTGAAGTGCCATGAGTGCCATAAAGCTAGTTGTCTGAACACCTTTACTTCACAAAGTCATCTTTTAAATTAATAAAACCCTGAAATCTCTTACTTCAGAGTTCTTGTTTTACATAGAAATACATAAGGTAAAACAGAGGGAAAAGCAGGTCTGCATATATTTCCTTACAATAACACGCAGGTCAGAAAGCATGTTAAACCCACAAGATTACACAAAGACTGCTTTGCTTCCCTGTTCCACTCTATGACATAACCTTTTCTGAGCCACTAGTATTCAGCACAAAGCAAAATCTTCAACCACCACAACAGAGATGCAGAGGGGAAACCAAGGTAACCTTCTAAGCCTTGGCATATTTTTTCTGGTGAAATAGGCACTAGATGACCATTTGGTTTCTTACTTATACCAAGGAAGAAAAACTAAAACTGTCTGAAATTGTGTGTCTGAGAATAATGACATTTCTCTTCTTGCCACAAATTTGGTGATCAGCAAAATACAAGGAAAAATATAAGAAACGGTCTCTAAAAATAGCAGAATGTGTTTAAACTAAAATACCCAGTGTTTTCTAAGCGTTGTCATATGAAAACAACAAAAGCACACAGTATAAAGAATTATCACAGCTTACAATTATCAGTATAAGAAGATTAAACAGCTCATTTCATAAATGTAGTTCTTAAAATACATTCCACTCAGGCAAATTCAGTAGCTTTTGAGTGAGTTGGCCCTCTGAGGTAGTAGTGTCAATATGGAAAACTATATGCTGAGAAATTAATACAAATCAATATATTATAATAAAACAAGGAAATATTATAATGGTTTGAATATTTTGGAGTTTTAGAAAAAAAAATTTAATGCTATAAAAGTAGTGGTGTCTCCTTTTAATTAGATTGGAGTTATAACCTAAGTTCTTCTAGAGATATGCACAGTGCATAGCTTTCTTTTCTTCTCTAACATATACGAACAACCTTTTCAATGACCTACTGTTAAACTCCAAGCATGCTCTGCTCATTTTTCACTCCAATGTTAACATTCATTGAATATCTGTCAATATGATAGTGATGTCAATATGATGGTCAATGATAGGAAAGACTTGTATCTAAACAATACTAGCTAAAAATCCTACAAACCTCTGTCATAGCACGTTAAATTTATACAAAACATGCCCATATTATGAATGATTGCTTGCACTCCAATTTTAGTTCTTGCCCAAGCAATGAATACTTTTGCCTTCACAAGAAAATTTTGCTGACTTTGTTGTTTTCAGCAAAGGTTAACTAATGATGGACTGGCAGCCCAGTACAGTTAGAGTCCTGTTATTTTAGAAATTTCAGCTTGCCATTTTTAAAGATGTAGCCTGCTCATAGACATATATCCTGTCCCTTGGCCAAGCATTGTCACATAGGAAGGATAGTACCCACATCATCTAACATGACATGTAGGGCACACTACTGCCGTGTAAGGTATTCTCAGATGTGGAGGAATCTTCACACTGGCAGAGAACAGGACACCTCTGTTGTCCAGTGTGGTGCTGCCTCTGGTGGCTCCTTCTGAAAATGGGGTTCACCCTGCACCCAACATATTGCTAAATTCCTGAACAATGATTTATTGTGGCTTTTGAATGGCCACCAACAGGTGACCTCCATGAACCTTGTAGCACCTTCCTGTTGCCTTGTGTTTGTAGGATGTAAGAAGTGTAGAAGCCGAATGGGCGGTAACCGCAAGGTTAAGAAGAGGAGGAGCAAGAGGATGTCACTGTGACCACACAGTGACTGGCAGGACTGGGGTGTGGCTTTCCTATAAAGTTTAGGGCTTGAAAATAAACTGCGTCACTGGGAGCATCCATACTGTGTATGCTGTGTTTCCTTGACCCGCAGACGGAAGGGTGTCTGCGTGATCCTTCGGGTAACCTTAAAGTTGATGCAAGAACCAACAAGTGGTGACGCCAACGTGATCGGCTGCTCGCGGGACGGGCAGCGGCCGGCTTGCCAGGGAAATGGCGTGGACAGTAGAGGTCACTGTGACCAAGGTATTTAAGGTGGTGGTGAAAGAAGTGGGTGAAGAACTACATTCTAAACATACGGCCACGTGCATGCAATGGTTGTTGCGGCGTTTAGTACTTAATACTCCTAGTGAGGTTTTAAATGCATAAAAATGGACTGAAATCCAAAAAGAACTTTTGGAAGCCGGGAAAACTGGCTCCAAAGAAGCTGCTGCTTATATTGGGAAGTGGGGGTCGATTGAGAGAACTTTGGGAAGCCGAGATGACGCAGATCTGGCTGGGCGCCCAGCGAGCGCTTCGGGGGGAGGG
>NW_009260809.1:60161-84406 GCF_000687185.1 Egretta garzetta
AAAGGGCACTTGAAGAGGGGTTGCCCTCAAGTTTCTGCTGGAATGCCCTCGAGACGTCGTGATGGAGTGCAGTGTTGGAGATGTGGGAAGATAGGACACTTAGCATGGGGCTGTATTATGCCGGGAAAAGGGTGGTGCGGTCAGGGAGCCCGGCCGATCGGACCACGCAAGGACCAATGGTCGGGCCCACTCCGCGTTCAGACTGCGCTGGAGGGGAGATTGGAGGAGGAGAAGGTGATAACAGAGATGGGGAAAATCCCACAGCAGGGAGGGGTGCCGCAGTGGCTCCCTCCATCAACCTATTAATGAGGTTGCAAAAGCACCCCGAAGTCTTGATATCAGTGGGGCAATTGGGGCCTGGGGAGGGCCCTAAGCAATTTAAATGCATAGCGCTTATAGATAGTGGGGCTGATGTCACAATTACATTGGCAGTTGACACTGGAAGAGTTACAGAGACGGATCAAGCCACCAGTGCGAATGTGGGGGGTGGACACCGGGCAGTGGGAGAAAGGGTTCCGTCTTGTTTGCTTAGGGAGGGATTATGCCTGTGTAGAGAAAGACGGAGAGGTGCGATGGGTTCCAACAAAATGGGTTCGTCCAGAGTTACAAAACTAATCTGTGATTTGGCTTGCGGGTAATTCTAATTGCAGGTATTGTTATGTTAATGCTTTATTTTTCTTATTGCATGTGTATTATCACTATTGTTACGAGCTGTAATGCGACTGTTATGTTAATACTTTATTTTTCTTATTGCGTGCGTATTACCACTGTTGTTAGGAGCTGTAACATGACTGTTATAAGCTAAAAAATACATTAGATATTTTATTTTATAGTACAAAATAAAGTAGAGGTTAGGGAGGGGGAAATGTAGGATGTAAGAAGTGTAGAAGCCGAATGGGTGGTAACCGCAAGGTTAAGAAGAGGAGGAGCAAGAGGATGTCACTGTGACCACACAGTGACTGGCAGGACTGGGGTGTGGCCTTCCTATAAAGTTTAGGGCTTGAAAATAAACTGCGTCACTGGGAGCATCCATACTGTGTATGCTGTGTTTCCTTGACCCGCAGACGGAAGGGTGTCTGCATGATCCTTCGGGTAACCTTAAAGTTAATGCAAGAACCAACATGTGTTAATGCCTTTGGCCCCTCTTTCTCCTCTCTCTAAGGCACTGCTAGAAAACTAGTGGGTGGGTATCAACCACTGGATGGAGATCCACCTCCTAGCTCTTTTTTCTGGCAGACCCTTTTGCTTGATAACACTCTTAGCCCTGATCAAAGTTGTGAATGCGCAGCATGCGGTCACCTTTGTTGTGGACACCAGGAACCAAATCTCAATATTGGATCTCCAGCCATCCCTTCAAGCTATCCTAGAAGTTATTTTATAATTTGGGAAGTGATGATGTCCATGATGAGCCCAAAGTGTTGAAAAGCATTTTCCCAGTCATGATCAAGACACTCTTCAACACGAGTTGGTGGCCACTGGATAAAAGCAGATACCAACCCTGAACTGTAATCTCTTTCCCAGCTTCTCTTGTAGTAATTGGGAAGACACCATAGTATTCATCTACTTAATGCCTGCGCAGCTGATACTTGAAAGACGTGATTCTATGCTACTGCTTTGTTGCTTCCCTGCATCATGTGTCCTTCCTGAGGAGCTGCGAGTCATGTGGCAAAAATTAAACTAATCTGATCCAGAGCCCATGCTCAATATTGAACGGTTCCTGAGCAACAACCACCTAAAACATATTGCACACCCTCATATGTGTGCCCACCTCTTGATGCACCAGCTTTCAGCTGGAACTCAAGATATTATTAGTGCCTAGTGCAGAAAGCATATAGTTTGACTATGTAACATACACTGCAGGTGTCAGAACGCCAGCTTTACCTAGTTTATCATATAGCTAACAAACTGCCAAATAATACTCCACACAAAATGATGATTTGTGGGTATCAAGGAGTGGAATGACATCCTACCTTTTGGCCAGTGTTGTCATGTAGGCTTTTTTTTAGGTTTGCTATCAGTGATTGGGTGAGTCGCTATATGTGTGCATTGTTGCTCATCTTTCTTACTGCCTCAATACAGTTTCATTTATAATGTGTTGTCAGACCCTGTTATCGGTTGGACCACAAATGCATGTTTTTGCCTAGGTTAACCAGTAAAGGACTGGCAGCCCAGCAGTCAGACACCTGTTGTTTTACATACTATTTCAGCTAGCCATTTTTAATGCTATACCCTGCCCATAAATTCATCAAGATGTTGAACACAATGTATCATCATCTGTAGTAATTTCTGTGATTAACATTTTGTCACTCACCTGTATTTTTCCAAAATTATTCTTAAGCACTTTAAATTTCCTAGTAAAGAGAAGACACTTTAAAGGGTTAGGTCTGAGAGATGAATTGGTTTCTCCGTTTAGGGAGTTCTGTTTCCTCCGAACTCCTATTGCTATTTTTCTTCCCAGTAGAACACATGATACATCTAAAACATAAGTAGTTTGACATCATGCAGATTTTTCACTGGATAGATTTGTAGTATCATTTATAATTTAAGTTGCAGGTAAATAAAATGATAGTTAGGGTTTTGAAAAATGAAAGAATTAATTGAGTAGTGAGACTGTCTGCTGATATAAAATTCCATTCACTTCACTGGGAATATTCTGATCTCGCTTGATAAAAATCTATTTTCAAATATTTACATATCATTGTGGCATCATCAGCTTTCTTACTGCACATTTAAAATGGAGTCTTAACTAATAGACTATAACAAATGGAAACAAAATTGGAACTGACTTATTATACAGAATGAATATATGCCTCCACGTGAATGCCTCTGGAAATTCTCCACAGAAGCCAAAGTTTTATTTCTGAATTCTTAACTCTTTTCCTAATTGGTAAATGGTTTCCTCAGGCATTCCAGCCTAAGACTCAGATTCTTCTATACATTGCAAGCTATTTGATTTCTGAACTGTTACCTGGAGCTTAATTATTCACTGAGCATAGGTTCTGTAGTCCACACAAGTTAAAAGCAATAAAACTGAAAACTAAGTCAAAACATCTTTCAGCTCATCATCTTGACAACACCTTAGGCTCTCTTATTTTTCTTCCATTTCTGGCTTGGCTATTAGCTCTGATTTAGTTCTGACAAAAGTAGTAATTGTGTCTCTAACAAATTAGTCTCCAACCTCCCAGTTATCATTCCTTTCTCTGACCTTTACTACAGTATATTTTTCGTGTCTTTATGTGCCCCCAAGAAAGGGTTACGGTGCATGATGGTTTGTATTCAAGAAGTTCAAGAGGTAGTATACAGCAAATCAGGGGTATAAAAATCCCACTTGAAGCAGAAACAAGAGTGGTGAGAAATGAGAGAGAATACAGACCCTGGTGATATTTTGTTGGATCAGTGATGCAGAGGAGCTGTTTCTCCATTTTGGAGAGGTCTATGCAACCTGAGCACCTGATGGCATGCAGAAAGGTGCAGTAGTTTTGAAAAGTAGAGGAAAGTCCCTTTTCTGAAATGTCATGTAGCATTTCCACAAAAAACTGAAGTTTAATCCATAATCAGTATGGTACTTACCTGTGAAAAACAATAAGCTCAGAAATATCCTTTTTATATGTTAATCCACCTTGAAGCAGGTTCCTATTCTATCCTGGTAGCTGTCATAAAAATCAGCAATGACTTTTTCAAACAATCTTCCCAATTAGCTAGAAAAGGGCAACTGAACTGTTAGCTGGACTTCACTGAGCAGATTTTGCTGTAGTAACATTTACTTTGTATTTTGTGTGCCCTTACTGTATGCTTGTTCAGTATTAAAAATAAATTTGAAATAAAATTACATATGCATGCTATTAAGGAATTGCAAATACAGTGTCATATATTCTAGTATATAATGACAATTACTCCTAGCATGGTAACAGTAGAATGGTTAGTTAATCTTTCAAGAACGTAAGACAAAATTTGACCAATTCTAGAGGTCAAAGTTCAATTTTTCTTGGAAGCCTTGTCAAAAGAAATAAATGACAGCTACACATAGAAAGAAAAAAATCTTGGTAGATTTAGATACCATTATCTGCTTTTGAGATAGGATGGCTGCACTTTCTTTGCTGGGATTAATAGAATCTATCCCTTTTTCTTTTGGTTTTAATAGGTCCAATAGTTCTTAGAAAATTCTCATGTCTCTACCAAACACTGCCTTAAGTTGTACGTATATCTGCTCTTTCTCTTCAAAACCTCTTCGAAATGTATTTTTTTTTAACTTACACACATGGTCCATCTATCACAATATTTAGTTGGTATGTTTACTTTATGTTTACTAGACTCTGTATGCCCAAGACACTGATATGCAGAAAATCTGCAGTGTGGTACACATCCAACTGAATTAGTACATTCCTGAGAATGACCAATGGGTTTTGATTACTTTAGGAGTTTTCTGTAGAGGGTATTAACCAATGTAAATTTTCTTCAGAACAGTGAGCCATGTGGATAGACATGTCCTAAAATTGAGGAGGATTTTCTTTTTACATTTAAAGCAGTAGAAGGTTTATTGATCTTTATCATTAAAAAGCCTCTATTTAAGTGTGTTTTAAATTGGAAACAGACTTGAATCAGAATGTATTTCTATCAGCTGTAATCTACCTGTACCTTATTAAATATTTTTGTGTTAGAATATTTTTTGTAATGTTGGAATAACAGACATGATTATTCATTGATTTCTTATAATCTATTTCATTAGGAAGGAGGTATAAAAAGGTGCACCATTAAACTCATTTGCATGGGAATAAATAACAACATAATGTGGAACATTTGGTGGTGGGCTATGTTGCCTACCTGTTTGACACACTGGTCATGGCACAGAATATAGAAGGGAAAGTACTTCAGCAGCTTCTAGTGTGTATTTAATTAAATTGTGGGAATGTTACAATGTCTTAAGGGGAGCCTAGGAACCATATTGAATGGAAGTAAGAATTACTTGAGAGTTTGCATTTCATAGCTACATAGTCTGCTGATCAGTTTGACATGGTCTGTTGCTGATTTTCCATTTAATAATCTATGTTTGCTTGCTTTCTTTTTTCTTTATTACTTTTATTCTTTTTTTACATTTAGTTGGTCACTAACTTCAGTTTTAAAGCAGTCCATTTTCCTCTCTTTTTAAAAATTACGTCTTCCATCACAATGTACTGCTCATTTTTATATGGTTTTTTTTTTTAAATAGTTGCTTACTTCAAATGATTTCTCATTAAGTGGCATGCCTTGCTGTTCAAGGTACACTTATGCTGAGGTGTAAATAAGAAAATGCTGTCAGAAGAAGATATTTAATCTACATATTACTGGTAGTGGGTCAAGATGAGAAAGGTTTACATTAATATTCATTGGAGTCATGCAAGTTGTGATGCTCCAGAATTTTACAGCCTTTCACTGAACTGGGAGGTATAAGTATATACCCAAGGCCTGTTTCCTTGAGTATAGGTAGAAATTATGTCTGCAGTCCACGCTGATGAGCACTTTTACATCTCCAGTGAACACCATTTTGCATGTTTGCTCACTACTTGTCACATTACAGAGTTGTAATAAATATATGGAGAAGTGGGAAGAAATTGTATTTTAATAGAAGTTATGTGTCAATTTTACATTATTTAGTCAACTGAACTTTTTTTCTTTTCCAGGACTACATCAATAAATGAAGATGATTATGTGCAAAACATGCATTTACATTGACTTGGTACAAGTACAGAAGAATGACTTAATTATTCAAAGTCTGTGTTTCTCTGTATATGCAGGGACATAACATATGTGAGAACTTATTGTTAATGGAATTTGAGGCAAAGCGTGTATGATGAAAAGAAAGCTATTATTCTGCTACAGGAAATAACATTGAAGAAATGAAGGGATGGGAAAGTTTTTATGTTGCAAGTCTTACATATTTTTCAGGACAAGGTAATTCAAAGGATTTCTAAAAACTGAGTTAGATGAGTGGTGTGCTTTGGTGACCTTTAGTTTATCTTTCTTATCAGGTAACTCCAAACATCTTAAGAAATATCTACTAGAAATATGACTCTAAGAAAGTATCTAAGGCTCTTTGGACCTTCTGAAAGTTTTATAGCAATACATGGATGAAGTAAAATGAGTAGTTATAGGATAAAACATTTTAGCATTTAACATTTTATTTTCTGTATAGTAGAAGGTGGAAAGTCAAGCGTGACAGTGTTTTTCTAGAAAAGCTATGAAAAGGTAAGAGATACAACATAGCTTTCAGAAACTAGAAAAGTATTTTCTCCTTGTAATATTTAACCAATTTCTTTGCTGTAGCTTCTCCTTCTTTTCAATTAATGAAATTATTTGTCTTCTCTTCTCCATGTTGAAGATGACTATTTAGCTGATTTTAAAATTTAATTCTCCAATGGTTTTATCATTTTTCTATTTATCTCCTTTTTCTCTGAGAACTGGTATATTGCTGTGTAACCACTTCCCAACTAATGCTGAACAGAATGAAATTACACTGTTAATTGTTTCAGGCATGTGACACCTATCAGTACAGGTCTGGAACTGTTGAAACATTAGTACTGATTAATCTCTTACTAATGTGAACTGCTCTGTTGAAGGAACATGTGACTGAGGCAAAATTCATCCTAGAGTTAATCTCCATAAAAGAGGGTGAATATGGGTTGACATAATTCATACTCAGTCTCTAAATTGCTAAGAGTAACGAGGACTAAATATCAATGTGAATTTTCTAGGAAAGACAACATGTTGTATTCATTTTAGAAACACAAATGCTGATTAGGGTCTTTATCCTTTAAAAAATATTGAAAGTTCATAAACACTGATGTAGTGAAAAAAGTCTGATTCAAATGCAAATAACATTAATCTAGTGTCAAGCAACCTTTTCTTTACTTTCAGAAGGATCAGCTCTTGAGATTAATTTTGTATCTCTTCAGAAATCTTAGTGTTATCAATGGAACTGATCATATCTAATGTGTAAAACCAGATTCCCATTCTTTGTGTTGTAGAGAACACAAAGGGGTTTCACAGAAAAATAACTGAAGTTTCAAGCAGAACAACGTTGCATTATCTTTTATCACTACTTAGACTGTTGTTCCTGAAATCCCATTCTAGTACAGCTTGGCTTAAGGTAGGACTTTAATATACTGTAGAAGCTTTGTGTTAGACTTCCAAAAAGACCGGATTTTACTAAGGTTCAGACATGGACTCTCAACATTTACAAAACCTCATAAAATTTTGATCTATTTAACTTTGTAAAGTGGAAAGAAAATATTGAACACAGTCTCTAAAAAGACACACTTTTCTGTGAATATATCTTCACTCTTCAGTTGATATTTAAGAGTTCTAGAAGCATATTTCTTAGGAAATAGATGTTCTTCAAATAGCTACATAATAGTAAAATGTCATGAGGTAAAATGATCTGATTTAGATAGTCATATTAAGATTATTTCTTTGAATATTTCTTCTGCCAACATAAATAAGTGTATTGGTTTGAGCAGCATAAGGATGTGCTTTCTATTGGTATGTAGAAAGAGGTTGATAACACACCAATGTTTTGGCTACTGCTGAGCAGTGCTTGAACAGCATCAAGGCTGTGCCTCCAATATTCCTCCCCCCTCCCCACCAGAGGGCTGGAAGGGGCAAGTTCTTGGGAGGGGACGTAGCCAAGACACCTGACCCAAACAAACCAAAGGGATATTCCATACCGTGTGACGTCAGCTTAGATATAAAAACCAAGGGAAAAGGAAGAGGAGGGGGAACATTCGTCTTTTGCGACGTTTTTGTCTTCGGGAAGGAATGACTATGTATACTGAAGCCCTACTTCCCGGGAGGTGGCTGGACATTGCCTGCTAATGGGAAGTAGAGAATAAAATCTTGTTTTCTTTCCTTTTGCTACCACATGCGGTCTTTGCTTTTGCTTTTTTTTTCTTTTTTTTTCCCTTTATTAAACTGCCTTTATCTTGACCCATGAGCCCTTTGATTTACTTTTCTCTCCTCTGTCCAGTTAGAGTGGAGTGATAGAGTAGCTTTGGTGGGCTCCTGGCATCCAGCTAGGGTCAAACCACCACAATAAGGCAATTTCATTAGACTGGGCCTGTGGTGAATTCTCCAGTACTTCCTGGTCAGTGATTCTATTGTGATGATATCATATCAGTGCCTAAATAACTCATAAAGATATGCCAGTGCTGATCATCAGACATATGATGAAATTAGGCATTTCTGACAATTAGCATCCTCTGGTTTGACTGCAAATAAAATTTAGGAGAGTATGAAATATTTATTTTAAATACTTCTTTTAAAGTTAAGTATGCCTTAACTGTAACAGGTATTTATATTGCCTTTGCATTTCATTAGGTGTTTAATATGTTAAAGGTTAAATATGTTGTAACATTTTCAGAGATAGAAGCTTTATTTAAAGATAGAAAAAGAAAAAAGATCATAAGAATCTAAGTGAAATCTAGTATAGTATATAGTATACAGTATGTAACAGCTTGCTTTATATGATGTTTTGGGATGGACTATTTCATATTTAATACTGAATAAAGGCTAAGAAAACAGACAAATAGTAATCTGACACAATTTATCAGATGCTTCTCAGTAAACGCCACTTTCATCTCATTCTAGTTTTGTTTACATTGGTAGCTGTAGGTGCCACTGCAGAAAGAGGTTTTCAATGGTCTTAAGCATGGTGCCAAATCGGGTGTTTAAAAAAAATATTTTCAGAAATTTTGACCAATTTTGTACTAGTTTAACCAAATACTGTGTGATACTTGGCTATCTCTTTTCCCTTTTTGGTCTAAATTATCATCCCCTACTTCTTTAGAAGTTTATAAGAAAATATTTTTCCAACATTTCAGAAATAAATCTGTTACATTAACTTTGAGTAGGTAAAGAAATGTCTTTGTATCTATGCAAGTCAGCTAAAATAATTGAGTAAATATTTATTGCTGGATATTCTTATTATTTCTATTATATTTCACTCACTGGATTGTGGGGGAAAAAGATTTCTACCCCTCATTAGGTTTATATTGACATGTATTTTGCTTTATTGATGATAATTTTAAGGGCTTTTGTAAATATTAAGTAGAATCTGGGACCTGAAAGTAAAAGGAGAAGCTAAAGCCAGAGATCAGTGAGGACACAAATGTGACATTTATTTGAATTTACTATTAATAGTAGCAGATGACCCTTCGCTAGTATTCCAAATATTGACAAGATCATAAATGTTAGTAAAAGATTTGATATAGTATTCTTGTGATCTCCTTGCAGCCTTTCACATCCTTTTAAAGATTATAGTGGTAGTCCCAAAAACTTCACTGACAGACTTAATTCCAGAATAGCCCTACAGATATGCCATCTAGAGTTTTATAAAAATCTCAATTCACCTATATGGGTTTTGAGGCCAAGAAAAGCCTTTACTGTGGGAGAATCCACATGGCTTCCTCCTGATAAAACTTAAGAGGAAATTAACTATGCTGAAAATGACCTCCAATCTGATTAAATGTTGACCACAGGGATATCAAAAGACTTTTGAGAAAAGGAGTCTGTTTGGAAAGATTAATAAAAAAACATAAAACCTGTTAAGTGTGGGAGAAGACTCTGGAGTGAGCAGTGGGGAACATAGCAGCACTGAAACCTGGCTTGATACTGCCAGATGTCTCCCCATGGGCATTGCTACCCTTGCCCAGGTGAGACAAAACATCCTCCCCATTGGACACCATGAGTTGCCAGCACCCAGGCTGTGGAGTAACAGCACAGGGGTAGCACACAGGGACTCACCTCAGGTGTGTGGCTCTGACTCCTGGGGGAATTTATTATAACATGTAGGTCAGTGGAGTGTGGAGAGCCACAAGGGTACACATAAAGCTGAAGCACCTGCATCTCTCAGGGTGTGCAAATATGGGGACCCACAGGACTGTGGTGCTGAGAGGGGGAGGATTTTGTGGAATAATTACAGAAGGGTTTTCATTAACATTTTGTAACTGTCTACAGTTCTGGTTTATCTGTTGTATTGATGATGGTGAAGTTCAGTGATTGCCAGTTAATTACATGTTGTAAGTAAACCAATGAACTGCTTCTATCCTCATCTGACTTAAAAGGTTTTTTTCTTGTGACACTACAGCTAATATTACTTCCTTTACTGCTCCTTAAATACTTTCAGAGTAATATTCTCTATAATTCCACATAATTTACAGAGGACTACTGGCCTTTATTCTACAATTTTTAAAGAATCTAAGAGAATATGTACATTTCCAAGCATAAATAGATCATCTTGTATACCAGAAATGCAACTCCACTCACCGTACTCATGTTTTCACTTCTCTCAGAAATTTTTTTTTCTGAAACCTTAAAAAAATTCGAGTCTTAATCCTTGGGTGGCAGATATTTAAACTGTTCATTTGATCCTTGGTCCTACAATGAGGACTTCATCCTTCAGTCATCTGACAGAATCAGTGGGGAGGATACACAATGAATGAAAATCTGGGTCTTGGCATTAAATGAGAGAAAAATTAAATTCCTACCTAAATTGCTACCACTAGTCTTCTAATGAAAATGAGTAAAAGAGGAATAATAGGCTTCCTGAAACCAGAGAACAAATTTTTAATTTATCCTATCAAATCCAAAAGAATATGTGCCTTCCCTTATATCTTTTTCCCTCAAAGTAAAAGATAATCCAAACATACAATCCAAACATACAAGACCATTACTGTTTAAGGCTCTAATTTAAATAAGTCATCATCCAGTGGTAAGAATTTTCACACACAAAGCCAACATAGCATTTATGCTTTAAACTATTATTGTCATATGTGAGCAGTTGTTTGCCTTAATACTGCTTTGTCTACAGAAGAAATTAAAACAAATAATCACTTGTCCTAAGCAAAAGGAGGTGACTGAATGTTGAAGGCTGATCACATCTGTATGACAAGCCTTGTGCTTCCATAGTGGAAGGAATTAGAAGAGGTTGAACACACAGTTTTGTCACTTTTTTCACTCTTTCAACTCCAGTGCTTTTGTCCCTCTACCCAGCTGTGGGTCTGGGTCAGCAACAGTTCCTTTCAGCTGCAGTTTCCATATGGATTAATGGCAAGATGTGTAGTATAAGAAAAACTCCAGGATTAATCCTCCATTTTATAAACTGAATGCATGTAGTATATTTTAAGAGAGAGAAGAAATTTGCATAACTTCATTTTTTTACTCTTGCTTTTTGTCCTCTCTTAAGATGAGAGCAGACTTCAACAAAACATAATTGGAATGTTTTGCACTATTTTGCTTCATTTATATTCCCACTTTCTAGTGTCTTTCATTGCCCCTATAAAGACTGTATTTTCTTTTTGTCTTATGCTGATGAGAAGTACTTAGCAGAGTCAATAGAAAGACCACATTAGGAAATTTGAAGATGGTCTATCATAACCAATCTTTCATTTTCAGTGTTTCCTCCTTGTGCTCATAAATTACATTTTTCACTTCAGAAGGATTAAGAATTTGTGAGATTAATTTCAACATTGTCCTTCTGTGTTGCAAGGAAGGCATTTTAGACCTTACAAGGTGAAGAACAGCATAAATGCTTGGTGGTTGAGCACACATCCTTTGTGTTGCTCTGCACTGAAATAGTTCATAACTCTTGTTCCCTGCTAAGTGTAGGGTAAGGGTGCAATCACTTGAAATATCTGTGATTGAAGTCAGCATGTAAAGCTCCAAAGTACTGAAGAGGAAACGGATTTTACCTTAAAATACATATCACAAAAATGCCACACATCACTTTCCATAGCAGGCAACCATAAAATGACTCTCTCTTGACCCATCACT
Source organism: Egretta garzetta (assembly GCF_000687185.1). Classification (NCBI taxonomy): domain Eukaryota; kingdom Metazoa; phylum Chordata; class Aves; order Pelecaniformes; family Ardeidae; genus Egretta; species Egretta garzetta. The sequence continues at coordinate 71,964 of NW_009260809.1, forward strand.
AAAATCTTAAGGTTTGAAATTCTGTCAAACAAGATGTAATATGATGTGCTTCCTTAGGTGACTAGATATGGGAAATGTTACAACTGATTCTATATTGCATTTGAATGTCAGTACATCAAGGTTTATATACCTAGTGACACTATGTCGTAAATTCTACAGTGCTGAGGAGCACTGATTTAAAAGTACATCCTCCATAAATTTTAGTTGTTTATTCAAGATACTGTTAAAATAGATCTTGTTTTTTTCCCTTTGGTAATTATAAGTGTAGAATTTATTTTCTCCACACATGGATGTTTACAAAATGGTGTAGTTAACATATACTTTAACATCATATTTTGGTGAGGTTTTCTCCAAAGTTTCTCTTTTAAAAATCAAAATTATTTAGAAAGTCTTACATTGTTTATTCTTGACTAATTTTGGGGAACAGTTCAAAGACTAATCCCACCATATGTATCAACCTATACTGCTTCAAGTTAGTCCCTCATAAAACATTGCTAACTGTCTGCTCTCCAAGTAGATGAGTTGTTTACCTTAAAATTCAGGGGTTTTGTTTTTTATTAGACCAGCAGTATGAAATTAATTCTGTAACTGGAATTCCACTGATGACAAATTTATGCCTTTGTCATTCCCATAAAGTTCAACATGAGGGACCATTCAACCATACCACTGTAGATTTCAGTTCTTAGGTTTATTCATGGGAACAGAAGGCACTAAACTGAAATGTTATTGGTGAACATAAACTCTGAAATATAGATATAATTTTGTGGATTTCATGTGCACTTAAATCTGAAAATGTTGGCCAATTGCTGGTTAGTGCCTTGCTGACAATTGTGCCTTTAGATGTTTTCTTCAGGGTGAACAGCTTAAATGTGTCTTCTGGTAAATGGAACAAATACAGAAAACTTCACTTACCTTCAGATAACTTGTTTTAGGTGAAGTCTTGCTGTTAGCCAATTTGACATCTTACTTTTCATAAAGAATATTTCTCAGTGACTTGTAAATGTAAGGATAATCTGCCATTCTTAATAAATGTAGTCCTGATCCTGGTAAGATGAGTAATCTTCAAACTACATATATCTTTAAATTTGCTTTTCTTACTAATTATCATATGCTGTTTACTTTTTCTGTATTTTTTTGGTCTGAGACATCACCTGCCATAAGAATTTGGTTTCAGAAAGTTTTTTCCCCTGCATTGATTTCATGATATACAGTATCTGTAATATTGAGTAACCTAACAATGGAATATCATCTCTTTTTAATCTCCAGGTGATGCTGAATATCTGCGCTCTCTCATTAGTTGTATTTTCAGGTAGGTGTGAAACATTCAGCATTACATTACTCCACTGATATTGTTTCCGGGTTAAGTAAATTGAAGTTAAGTTTTAGTGAGCTCCTAGTTTAGATTGTAAGGACACTTAGTTTTTTTCAGGCAAAGCTAAAGAGTTAACACAGGTTGTTAAAGAAGTTTTGGGAGTTCAAGTAATTGACTGTGAGATAAAGTAAGTGTGATTTGTTGATGTTCTAGCTAGAGTAAAGATACAGATGTAAAGGTCGAAGTTATTTTCCTGAAGGCTCAGTTTCATAATCTGTTGATGACTCAGAAACAAAGATCAGGTTCACATTAACGCTTCTGTTTAATTACATTTCATCTCCTGGAACAAGATAAATTACTGTAAAGCTGTGAGGTTTGTTCTAATGCTGTATAAACAATTCTTTTTCATTCTGGATCTTATAATAATATAACACTGATTACACTATTTTAAGAATAGTTAAAGGGAAATGGGAGATCGCTACCCCATTCACCACAAGGATTAGTGGACTATGTTGCTGCTAAAATTTAATGAGTTCTGGCATAAGAATTCCCAGACTGCAAAGGAATCATTTAGAAAACAACTATTTCTAGTAGGAACTATTTTTGCATGCAAACTCCTTATGGAAGATCTGAAAATGTATCATAAAGATAAGGAAATGCTTTATTCTTAGACGTTAAAAATCACTCTCATGAATCTAAGTGTGAAAGGAATTTGAGAATATTTGATTTTTAATGGGAGCATGATCTAAGCCTTTAAGCCATGGATAATGCAGGCTATTTATTAATCTGATCACAAGCAACAATGGCTGTTCATCATTGAATATATTTACAGGTTTTTCTTACTAAACTTTTTTTGCATGAATTGTAGTATTACTTTTTAAGACAGTTTTGTACTTTTATTTGAAAGTTTATTTTTTTTCTCCAGTGGACAGTCATCCATAAAATGGTAAACTTGGTAAATACTGTGTCTTTGGGACACTATGCTTGAAAAGTTTGTCAGCAGAATCCAGTCCTCCAGTTTTCAGACTGTTCCAGTTCACTGGCTGTATCCATGATGAAAGAACAATTTTAGCATAGGTCAGAATCCTGCTGTCATTATTTTTTCAGCAAGTTTCACCAGCGTGCTTTCTCTATGATGATATTCTGAGAATGACAGAACTGGTGTGGCACAGAAGTCGTGTGAATGGAAAGAATAATTTGACTAGATCAGATGGATGTAGAGGGAAACACTTAGGTTGTGTATACATTAGCAGTTAAAAAATTTCATACAGTTACATAGGAAATTCAGGCTATTTAACTAAATAAGTATTTGATATGGAATAAAGTTATGGGAAACGAAATAATCATGTGATCATGGAAAATACATTTGAGTTACCACATCAGCAAATTTCCATAGAAGGGAAAGTACTAACTCTTACTGTGATAAGAAAGAAGAGATCACTGTAGCATATTTTGTATAAAGAATTGTGCATACTCAAGGAGAAATACTCAGGTTTCTCCTGGCACATCAAATAAGATGGGACATTCTTATTATAGCAATTTACCTGCACAGAATATGTTCCACATCAGCCTCTTAAAGTAGACAGCAGATTCATCACAATAGTATCAGATTTCTTATATATCAGATTCCTTTGAACCTCTGAACAGACAAACTGAAAGAAGATTTCATCTGTTTTGGCTGTACTTCCTTTGGCAGCATTATCATCTTATATTTCACTTGCTTTACAGAAGGTCTTCAAAAATCTGTGTATTTCTGATTTGCAGAATAGATAAAATGGACATGCTCAAGTGGGTCTTACTGAAGTTAAAGAAAGGAAGACCAAAGCTGTGTCATCATTGTTCTTTTGTTTTTTTCAGTCTACTGAAGCTCAGTAGAAATAAATGAATTACTGAAGTGCAAGCAAACATTTTCTTTATTGTTAGTCTATGCTTGTTCTTAATTCCTGAGAGCAGCTTCAGATTTCTGTAAGAATGGCTTATGCTTATCTCTTTAAATGGCAAGGTGAAATATGTGTCTTTTTTCAAAGCAGATTTGCCTGTCATTAAGACCATCTGCAGTGTTTACAGAGTCAAAGACTACTAAACTGGAACTGCCAAGGCTGATGGTGTTGGAAGTTGGCGAAGACATGGATGATGGCTAAACTATGTGCTATTCACAGGATTGCTTCAAGCTCTTTTTACTGGCAGTCTTCCTCCTGCTGTTTCTTTCCTTATCCCACTTATGCCAAGCCATGCCACCAGCCAGCTTTCCTCTTCCTTCCCTGGTATACTTACCATTCTGTTACATAAACAAATTTTATTGTGCTTCTGTTGCTTTGCAAAATAATGTGCTAGGTTTTGAGAAGCAAACCAGAACAGGTATAGTGGTCTCACTCTTGGATCCACACCTTTTCTCTCTTCCAAAAGCAATTTTTCTTGTGGATAACTCCCACAGGCAGAATTCATAGGACGCTCTAGGTCACCTTCCCATTTTTTTTTTGTTCCAGACCAGTACATCTCCACCTTGATTGGTGTTCAGTTTTACAGTTAAATGTCTGCCTAATGATCACCCAGCTTTGAAATATTATCCAGTTCCATAAGCAGGCCCAAACAGAGAAATAGAGATGAGGAGGTGGGCATTGTCGTTATTGCTACCAGGGAAGGATCATTATTGGAATAAACATGGCAACAATCTGATGATAAACCATTTGGTAAATGGACATATGCAAAAGGACATAATGTTATTAATAGAAAGTAAGAATCATGGAAAATGTACAGGAAAAACTTGTCTATTCTAGCCAAATAGCAAGTCAATAGTGAAATATGCAATTGCTGGCACAAGTTTTAGGTCTACATACACACATGGCAGACATTTTAACCTAAATTAAATTTTAACTTTCTTATACCTTCCAGTAAATTGCAATACAAGTGAACTAATTCAGATATTCACCATACCCCTATAGAAAGAATGTATTAAATTTCAATAATATCAATAAGTATTACCATCATTCTAGTAACTCTAACAGACTTAGATGAACACTTCAGAAATATCTTTGTAAAATACTTAATAGATATTTTATTTTGTTTGCAAATTGACAATTTGCATAACATTAAATTCTGTTCATTCTGGTCCTTCATCCTGAAGCAGTGACCAGAACTCTGGGAGTCTGGCTAATAGAGTTTCCTAATATTGTTCATCTTTAACTAATCTGTTAGATTATTTTTTCTTTTCTTCGTTCATATCAAAACATATATGAAATGAAATTTTAATCCACACCTTGTCTATTCAGCTAGAAGCAACAAAATGCTGTATTTGTCTTCTATTAGCAGTTTAGACTTTGGATTCAAGCAGAATCTAGTTTCACATGTTTCTGCAGTGTTCCCCTGTCCCCACTTGCTTGTTTCTATCCTCAGGTCTCCACTGCAGCAGAAGAGATATTTTTAATTTTTTTTTTAAGAATCCTATACCTAAAACTGATCACTCTAAAACCATTTGGGTTCTTAGGTCTGACTGTCCACAGTTGCATTCTCTGGTTCAGTACGTGCTACATATAGAGCTGTCCTGTTATAATAGAGGAGATAGTCATGGGTAAGAAGGAATTGGAGTGAAGACAAAGTATTTTAGGATGGAAGTCTCCAAGGAAATGAAAGTAAGATTGCAGCCTACAGTAAAAAGACAGTTTCAGACAGAAAAAGTGAAAGGATAAAAACTTATTTATTACAAATAGAATTCAATTCTTGATATAGCTGACAGCAAGATTTCACAGGGATTAGTGAAACTGGAGTTTTGCCAAATTCTCCAGGGTGAAAACTGGCTACAGTTATGAATTGTCTTTTTATGAAATACTTAGAAATTACAATTTGACTTTCAAAAACATTTGAAGTGGGTTGGATTATAAATGTGTTAAATCATTCACTACGTTATGTTTGGGGAAATGGTCCAAAATTGCTCTCCTAATTTAACTTCCTGTGAAAACATTGTCTTTTCTGAGGTTTTTTTTTTGCAGCTGGAATGCTCTTCTACAGTGAATTCTCCTAAACCAAAACATGCATTTTGCAATAAGAAAGAAATATGCATATAATGAGCTAGTGAAAAATAGCTGTTTGGTTTAAGCTTCCGCGTGAATGCAATTAAAGTCTTGTGAAGCCACCAGCAAGCTCCTATGTGAGCACTATGTGAATATGTTCTTATTTCTCAGTTAACTCTTGACTTTTACTGCCAAAGTTATGGTTGCAATACAAAATTTGTTTGAAAGGAACTGACCTGGAGAATCTCACAATAGAAGCCTACAGTGCATAAGTGGAATTTGATGAAGGTTGTGTGGTGGATTGACCTTGGCTGGCTGCCAGACCCAGCTCTTCTCTCACTCCCCCTCCTCAATAGAACAAGGGAAAAAATAAAATGAAAAATCTCATGGGTCAAGATAAAGACAGGGAAATCACATACCAATTACTGTTACGGGCAAAACAGACTGACTTGGGAAAATTAATTTAATTTACTGACAATTAAAATAGAGTTGGATGGCAAGAAACAAAACCAAAACCTAACATTCACCCTACCATAACAGTTCCTCTCTGCTGCTCCTTCCTCCTAACAATTTTCCCCTGCTCCAGTGTGCGTGTTTCCCACAGCCTATAGTTTTTCACAAGCTGTTCCAGCACGGATCCTTCCACAGACTGCAGTCCACCAGGATAAACAAGCTCCAGTGTGGGCTCTCCATGGGTCGCAGCTCTTACAGGAAATATCCCCCTTGTCCTGAATAGTGTCCTCCAACATCTCAATATTTCAACTCGGTTTTGACAGATGATTATGATATAATCTATTTATTATTTTATATATTCCAGGATAATAGAATATGACCTACAAACACCTCATCATCAGGGTCATAACACACTATTTCTTCCAAAACATCTCATGGAAGAGATTCTGCTGAAACTGAAGTTGATGAAATTCCATCTTTACACAAGAAATACATTTGCCCAGTTCATTATAACAGAAACTTGTTGCTGTAGGATGTCACATCTTTCTCTGCATAAAAATGTTAACCCATTATCAATGTCAGTTTGCTGTTGATTTTAATACTGGCAACTGCTCAACCTAATGTACTTTTAAAAAAGAAGAAAATACAAGTGAGGTTTTTGATCCAGGTTATGCATACTTTGTGCTTGCTCCATCTTATACTTATTCCTAAACATTACCTTTTGGCCAACATGTGAAGTGACCGTTAAAGCTGACTCAGTTTGACCATTCTGAATTTCATTACAAATTATTATTTCCTATGCCCTTTCAAACATATTTATCTTTATATTCCCCTTTTATTTTAAACATACTTGAAGTGTTTTATTTGGACAGGAAATAAAGAAACAGTGTGGTAGAAGATTATTGGAAGATCATTGGAAATAGCCAAACCTTCCTAAAGCTTTGGCAAGTTGGTGACGATAAGCACATCTAAAAAAGCTAATTGCACTGTATTGAAAAAACATGCCCTTTGAATCTTGCAAGTGTTTCTCTGAGTTCCTCAGGGCTGTTTTGTCAAGAGGGGGAAAACACTATCATTCTTTTGGTGATTACTTCATATTTTTACAAAGGTTTTTATATGAATGGCAGATGATGCATTACCATCTTTCTCTACTGTAAAATTAATGAGTGATATGTGTTGATCATTATATATGAGGACACACTATGGTTTCTTCAACTGGATTGCCTTTGGTGGAAGGCCAGCAGACATGGCAGACTAATGAACTCCTTGTTAGTAGTCAAAATGCTGTCCTGACAATACCATCTGGATGTCTGTTGGAAACAACTTGAGTCCTACTGATGAGAGCTAGAGTTCAATTAATGATTAGTGTCCCCTACAGGAGTCTTTAAAAAGGGTGATTAATCAGCCGGACAGGGTGATTGATTATCTTTTATTGCATAGTTTTGTTAGGTCAGAAATTTAGATAATAAAGACAGAAGACAGGTAATAAATGCTTTAAAAACTTACCAAAATGGAACTAGATTTTTTAGGGGTTTTGTATTTCACCTAATAAGCAGTGTCCCTGACAATCTACTTCCTTGTCCTACATAAATTGCAGTCCTATATAATTTCATCAATTTAAATCCACAGGCATAGGGTCATTCATGCAATCATTTTGTCTTTTGTTTCCTAGGTAACAGACTCGTCAAGAGATAAAATATGGCAACCCACTTATTGCCCCTTTTTTGTTCTCATGTTAATACATATAATTCACTAGTTTCTCTCTCCTCCTCCTCTTTCCCTCTTTACATTCAGTCATTTTGCTTAACTGAATGTTGAATAGAACTTTTATTTAGCCCTTCATTTGTATGGAAAATAGACAAGTATTTAGATGAGAACATTTGAAACTTAACAAATTAATACACTGAAGAGTTCATGTAATCTACAGGTAGACCTTTTCTTTTTACTCTGAGAGAAGGAAGAAACATGTCTGCAAAATTTAACACCTCTGCATGTGAATTGGGCAAAACTAAGAAAATTGAAAAGGCTGGGGTTTTTTTCATTCTTCCTCTTTTAGACTGATATGTAGAATTTAGAACCATCATTTCTCTAATTAAATTTCAATTACAATTTGCTCTTGAAAATAATAGTAAACTGAATTTGGCACTTACATTCCATATCAAGTCTAAATGGTTTTATTACATGGAAAAATTATTAACCCTCTATATCCAGATAAAGATGCATTTGCTATGTTATATAAAGCAAGCATAATTGTTAAAGCTACTGTATTATCTCTGTTGGTGTTGATACTTTTGAACAAGATGATGCTATTCATATTGTAGAAATATCCCTAAAAGTTTTCATTTGCAACTTTTTGCTCCTGTCCAACACTTACAGTTTTCCCCAGAGAACAATGATTTTTTGGCTCATCATTTAAGAGCTCTTATTCTCACAACACAAAGTCTGTGATTCCTTTTCTGATTGGCTGGCTTCACAAGGCCATGTCAATTGCTTCATGATAAATCTGCAAAAAGCTATAAAGCTATGATAAACCTTGGATCATGATTGTTGCGTATCCTTTCCTCAGAATACATTGTTACAAGAGCTGCTATTGATCACAAAATTATCTAGCTCATCAGCTCAAATTAAACTCTGTTCAACACTCCATTAGTATAGTTTCTTACTAGTTTTATGCCAGTCATGGAAAATCAGGTGCAGCTAAACCAGCATGAAAGTTAGGTAACACAATGGTGAATCAGACCTTTTGGTTTTCCCAGCTTTCTCAGGCTTTTTCATTTTGGGTTGCAATCCAATTATTATAAATGTAAGCACATTAATTGCAAGTATGAAAAGCCCAAATGGTATTCTCTAAATTTCTTTGAAGAGAGTGACTCAACCAAACTGCACTCAGCTTTAGCACAGAAGAGACAGAGAACATTAGCTGATATTACTACTGATTAATCCAGATAATTACATTATTATACTGTGCCTCGAAATAACTTTTACTAGATGGAAATGCAGGAAGCAAAAAAGAACAACCAAAGAAAATATCTTCTCCCAAAGATTTTCTTTTAATTTAAATATTCTTCCAGAATGAATAAGAAATAAAATTAGAAGTTTCAAAGAATACAGAGGACTGCATCAAGACTTCTTCAAAAGAGATAACAAAGTTTGATTATATGTTTTTATCTCCAAGCACATATGAAAATATTTTCTGCTTTATTACATCGTATTTATATAACATCCAGCCCATTATTTAGACCTTTCATTTATCACCCATATTAAGATTTTTTTCCCTTAAAATATAACAAGGCTTTTGCAATTTTTCTCTACCTTCTCTGAAACACTGTGAATTGTCTTAGCAAGACATAATATTCAGAGTCAGGATAGTAATTGGTTTGAATGACACTAAAATATCCCTGAAAGCTGCTTAGTGTTTTTGTCTTGCAGAGTCAGCATTCAGAGCCTACAAATTTTGATCAGTATGGGATATTTTGTCACAGATTATAGAGTATTATTTGTCCTAATTTATAGTTCATAATGTGATCCATTTCCTAAGGTCATCTGGAAGTACTTTTTAATGAATACTCTGATAATTAAGGCACTCAATATATACAGCACATGACCTTTGTTGCTTTCTTCCTCTGGCCCCCTCTAGTTGAGGTCTTAAACTTGTAGAAGCATGTGACTATTACTCTTTCTGATACTGCAGGCACAGCTAAGAGATTAGGTTTTAAAACCTACTGTAGAGTGTGTTTATAGTACACAGAAGAACTCTTGAACCTTTTCATGACAACCACTTCATGAGACAGAATTCCCAGATTTCTGAGTTTCTGATTCAGGGTTCTCAGGGTCTAAAGGAAGACATCAAAAAGCTGTGCAAATCATATCTCTAGTAGACTTTTTCATGGAGATATTCCTGAGAAGTCTGAATATAGTGCCACATGCTGGATTTGAAGTTTACAAATCATTTACAGAAATTAGAGACTACCTAGTTGAAAGAGGATAAACAATATTTCTAGATTTCTTTTGGATATATAAAGTATTATATAAAATATATGAGTATTTGTTTCCTAATTATGGAAAAGAAAACAGATAAATAACAAAAGGAAAAAAATACAGAAAACACCTTTCTTTTTTATTCCTTACCTATTTTGAGCTATTCTTAAGTACTACAGTACTACTTCGTTACACTGGACACTTTCAAGATGCAGCGGGACAGGGTGCTGGGCCATCTTGTTTAGACTGTGCTCTTGCCTAGAAAAGTTTGACCAGATGATCCTTGAGGTCTCTTCCAACCTGGTGGTACTCTATGATTCTATGATTCTATGATACATCATCACTGCGACATTTATTATATAATTTATTTTAGTTTACAAAATTTGTTAAAATAAATAGTCTGTTATTACATTTTTATTTTCATATAAAAAAATCTAAATACCATCTAGATAACCTATTAATCTATAGGTTGTCTTGCTTAGAGCCTGCAACATATATTATTAAAATAGTAGAGTGACTAATGAGTGACTAATGAGCCTTTAAAATTTAATTTCAACTATCTGAAATATCTGCTGAGAAAAGGGTTTTCATTTTCTTCTGTACTGTAACAGTTTGCTTTAAGTAAAGATTTGGTATACATGTGCTATCAGTATTTCCAGGTTGCAACAATCTTATTGTTGATGCAGCCATCTGGAGGTCTCTAAAATGCCTGTTTACATATATGTTTTGGATGGGGTTGATTTTTTAAAACAAAACTGAAGATTATTACAACCATGCTTTTCAGGTATCCTGAATGAGCCATCAATATAGGGCAGTAAGCTACTAGACTCTTGGCTTTCTAATTGTTTCCTGTTACAGTTTAACTTGTGTTTGCTTTTTTAATTATCATCAGAGTTTTAGTCTCACCTCAGATAAAATGTTACAGCAAATAGCAACATTAACATAGACTTGTTTTGTCAGAAAGAATACAAAAACTGAAGTTTATTCAATCCCCTTCCCCTCAGGAGTGTACTGACAAATAAAGAGTAAAATCAAAAACATGACTCTGTGTGTGGATGAAACATTTCCTGTCTACACTTGTGTTGCTGACATAAGACCAGATTCTCCTACTAAAGATGAACTTACCCCATATATGTGCTGGTGGGGAGCTGCCAGTGTTCTGGTTTAAGAAATATCCTGCATTTAGGCAAAGAGGGCAACATACTCAAACACATGCTCTCTCATGGAAGGATTTTGTGGATACTAGTCTGCTGAGAAGCAACTTCTGGAAATAAAGAGATAAAAATGTTTGACACATTATGAGCAGATTATTCTCTTTTTTCCTAAATATATACTTCCCAACCTCTCACAAACACTAGTAAAGAAATCAAAGCTCCTTTGTGTACTCTCAGTTTGATCCAAATACAGCATTACTAAATTTTTTAAGATGGGACATTGCCAGAGTCCAATACTCTCTGACCAGGTTCTTTTAGATATTTGACACATGGAGATTGTAATATTTAATATCAGATTACTTATTTGAAGACAGTTGATGTTACATGGGAGTTCTGATTTAGCAGAGTGATACAAAATATACTGAAAAAGCAGTACAAATGTAAGTTATACTTAGTAAAAAGCAGCAACTGCAATATACAGTTCAATCACTGTGATCCCCATACAGGTCTCTTTAATATTGTTCACCATCATGACACTGGACATCCCCAGTCACCAGGAAGGAATACATGGCTTGAAGGGAGCTCAAGCCCATTGCTCTTTTCAAAATAGTTTTGCTAGTTGTTTAATTTTTATACTCTAGGTTGGGCTGAGCCACATATTCACTCTCCCCATGCTGGTCTGGCTAACTCAGGCAGACACCTACACCACCAGTTGATCCACTTGGCTGTTGACAGATGTTTGTCTAAAACAAAGGCCACCCTTTGGTCCCCTTTGTGGTGAGAAAAAGTCAACTTCTTTATGTTATTTTCTGAGCTTCATGGGCACATGGCCCTTTGCCCATCTCCCCTGGTCTTTCTTCCATTGTCTGGGTTTACTCAGTGAATCACATTCCATCTCTAGGGGTTTGTTTAGTCAGTCACACCATGCCAAAGGCCTTGCTGAAGTCAAGGTGCACAACATCTGCTGCTCTCTCCTCATCTGCAGTGCCAGTCATCTCATTGTAGAAGGCAATCAAGATAATAAGGGATGTACCAATTTACCCTTGGTAAATCCATGTTTGCCATTTATAATTCACTTCTTGGCTTTCATGTGGCTCTTGTTTTGCAGTGAAGTGCCATTCATAGAATCATAGAATCACTTTGGTTGGAAAAGACCTTTGAGATCATCGAGTCCAACCTTTAACCTAACCCTGACATCCCACCACTAAACCATGTCCCTAAGCACCTCATCTATCCTTCTTTTAAATACCTTCAGGGAGGAGGACTCTACCACCTCCCTGGGCAGCCCATTCCAGAGCCTGACAACCCTTTCAGTGAAGAAGATTTTCCTAATGTCTAGCCTAAACCTGCCCTGGCGCAGCTTCAAACCATTCCCCCTCATCCTATCATCTGTTACCAGGGAGAAGAGGCAAACCCCCACCTTCCTACAGCCTCCCTTCAGGGAGTTGTAGAGGGCGATCAGGTCTCCCCTCAGCCTCCTCTTCTCCAGACTAAATAACCCCAGTTTCCTCAGCCGCTCCTTGTATGACTTGTGTTCCA
>NW_009260809.1:85539-92779 GCF_000687185.1 Egretta garzetta
TTATCCCTTACAGCAGTGGCCAGGTTAAATTCCAGCTGGGCTTTTGCGTTTCTAATTTCCTCTCTGCATAACCTGACAAGATCCCTGTACTCTTCTTGGGTTGCCTGCCTTTTCTTCCAGAGCTGGTAAGCTCTACTTTTTTTCAGTATCAGTAAATTCAGTATCAGTAAAGCTACTGTGGTCTGGTCTTGGCAAAGAAGTTACGTTTATTCTCAATATCAAACAAGCCATCATACAGCTGTACAGATTTTCCTGTGTGGAGAGCATAATTCTGCCACAGGATCCCTAAGTATTTCAGACCACATAAACACAGTTCTGTCATTTGGACTAATGACAATCGGGAATGAGACTGATTCAAACAGCAAGAAGCATCTGGTACAGAGATAGGTATGCAATATTTTTCTTAGTTGTCAGAGTAAAGTTTAGCAAGCTTCAGTCTAGTAATATGATTTAGTAAATTACTTTAGCAATTTAGTATGAGCACGTTACTTAACATAGACTCACAGGAAAAATGTAAGAGGTACAAAGAAACTACAGAAAATAACTCACCATTCAGCTTTGAGAAAAAAAAGCTATTTGTACTTCAGAAAAACTAGTAACTTTTACTAAAGGTCACAACCTGTGTCATCAAACAGTCTGACATCACATGTAATTATTCTGCAAGTTCTTCTCTCACGTTTTATATTTCTTGCTTTTTATCAGAGTAGCCAAACTGAGAAGGTGTAATAGAAATATTCTGGAAAGCTTTCACTTAAGTATTTTCCATAAATATTCTACAGGACATGAAAGCGGGCTTTTGGTAGCTGTGTAGTGTAGAATAATGGGTGCTGGTAGGTTAAAGGGATTTTCACATCCTCCAGTAGACAGGTGTCCTAAAATTTCTCCTGGAGGAACCTTCCTGTTTTCGTAGCCAGCCACAGAAGACTAGAGAAGGATTTTGCAAAAGCAGGCAGTAGTCAGGAATTATTGCTCTCATCTCCATCAATTTTACTGGCAGTAGAGTCAGGCAAATATTGAATGTGTTTGAAAATTTCATCCTGAGTGGCAGCAGGAAAGGAAAAAAATCTTTTTATGTATTTTAAAAATTTTTTATTTTTAAAAACTAATTTTTCTATCCAATGAAGTGGCTGGAGACTTCTCTATTGAAAAGTGAAATGAAGTAAAATTATACGAACTATTTGGGTTAAAATAAGCTGGTCAAAAATTACACCCTAAACCATGCAGCTGGAGAATTACGTCCAATTTTCAGAGAGAGGAACAAAGTTTTTAGAGTAAGAGGAGTGTTTATATATATTATTCCTATAAATAGGAATCACACTAATTCTGTGAAGGCCACTTCACAGGTTGCTTGCAGGGGATTCAATCTTCACAGCAGCCCATACGGTGTGTTTTAGATTTGTGACCAAAACACCGCATATGGGCTGCTGTGAAGAAAATTAACTTCATCCTAACCAGACCTAGTACTCCACTGTTTCTCACTGATAAACTTTGACAGCAGAATCTTTTTAGTTGTGTCTCACAGGTATGTGAACTCCATAAGATCATGCTAAATATGAAGTGATCTAGATTTTTTTCCATTGGAGGCTTCCATTATTTTGAGGAAGCTTGACAGTTATATGCATGTATGCCATGGTTTAACCCGGCTGGCAACTAAGCACCACGCAGCCGCTCGCTCACTCCCCCCCTCCCTCAGTGGGATGCGGGAGAAAATCAGGAAGAAAATAAAAGGTTAGAGCCGAGGGCTGAGATAAAGACAGTTTAATAAGAGAAAATAATAATAATAGTAATAATGAGAATGGTAACAGAATATACAGAATATACAAAACGAATGATGCACAATGCAATTGCTCACCACCCGCTGACCGATGCCCAGCCCGTCCCGAGCCGCGATCACTCCCCGAGCCACGATCAGTCCCCGAGCAGCGATCACTCTGCCCGCGAGCGACCGACTGACTAACACCCCCGAGCATGACATTATATGGTATGGAATAGGTCTTTGGTCAGTTTGGGTTAGCTGTCCTAGCTGTGCTGTACTCCCTCCCAGCTTGTTATGCACCTGGCCAAGCAGGAGAAGCTCAAAAAGTCCTTGAGTAGTCTGAGCACTACTTGGCAACAACTGAAAACATCAGTGTGTTATCAACATTCTTCTAGTACTAAATCCAAAACACAGCACTATGCTAGCTACTATGAAGAAAATTAACTCTATCCCAGCCGAAACCAGGACAATGTACAAAACAGGTTTTCTGGAAACAAAACTACAACTAGTTATAGGACCTATCTGAAATATAGAGTAATGTGTTTTTACATTGAAGTATGAACAATGAAATCAAAGGGCATAAGTATATCTACAAGTGTATTTGGGAACTTCAGAAACTTTTAGTATTTTCACTTTCATGCCCACTGTATATAAAACCACCCAGTAAAAATATTTGATAGACAACATTGACAATAAATGTATAGTTTGGAAACAATGTAATTGAGGAATTTAGACTAGCAATTATTTGCAACTTTTGCCTTATACTCAAGTTAAGTTTCTGTCTGAAATGTCTGCCCTAATAGACTTCATTCACCTAGGCACACAAAACTGATTAATATTAACAGATGAACTCCAAACAGATTCCTGAATTCTCTAGATTTGAGGATCTTTTTTGGGATCTTTCCCAGAACAGGAAATGCTCTCTAGTTATTAGTATATTTGGAGATAGAAATATAATCCAAAGAGTATATATAACAACACTACTCTGAATTTATGCTTTATTTTACTGATTAAAAGGACAGAAATAATTTTTTCCTACAGTAAAAGTTATTTATATATTTGGAAAAAGTCTTCTGTAGTAAAGATGGTTTTATGATATTTAGCCAGGTTTTTCATACAGGAATTTATTTTTCCTGCAGAACAGAAAAGACCTGTCAAAAAAGGGGAAAAAAAACTGAAGGAGCTTTAACATTGTCATGGTTTGATACCTTTTCTCTGAAATCAGTGAGTCCTGACGCTCCTGATGGAGCAACCACAGCATACTTGTTCCCTAACTTCAACAATACTGCAGCAGAAATAAGGTTTTGAAGAGGAGAAAGTAAGCAATTTAGGAATTCTTTGTCCAGACCCCTTTATTTACAGTTGAACTCTTGCACAGTTTATAGAGTTTCCAGTAACTTTACAGATGCATTCTAAAAGCAGTACAGTGGACTGAGAAAACTGTCATTTAATTCAGGTGATAGAAGCTGGTGAGTTACCTTTTCACATAGTTCTGTGAGGAAAGGTTATTATTTTTTATTTCTAATATTTTATAAACTAAACTGTACTTAGCAAAAATAATATCTATATTAATTGTCCAGCACAGTGCAGACATTATTTGGAAATTTACGAATTACTTTAAAATAATACTGTATTGTTTAGGATATTGATTGTTGAGGTTTAACCCGGCTGGCAACTAAGCACCACGCAGCCACTCGCTCACTCCCGCCACTCCCTCAGTGGGATGGGGGAGAGAATCGGAGAAAAGAAAAAAAAGTAAGACCCGTGGGTTGAGATAGAGACAGTTTAATAAGAGAGAAGAATAACAATAGTAATAATAATAATGGTAAGAGAATATACAGAATATATAAAACAAATGATGCACAATGCAATTGCTCACCACCCACTGACCAATGCCCAGCCCATCCTGAGCCGCGATCACTCTCCCCGAGCTGCGATCACTCTGCCCGCGAGCAACCGACTGACTAACACCCCCGAGCATGACATTATATGGTATGGAATAGCTCTTTGGTCAGTTTGGGTTAGCTGTCCTAGCTGTGCTGTACTCCCAGCTTGTTATGCACCTGGCCAAGCAGGAGAAGCTCAAAAAGTCCTTGAGTAGTCTGAGCACTACTTGGCAACAACTGAAAACATGAGTGTGTTATCAACATTCTTCTAGTACTAAATCCAAAACACAGCACTATGCTAGCTACTATGAAGAAAATTAACTCTATCCCAGCTGAAACCAGGACATTGATGAAGTTGAAAAAGTGCTTATTATTTTGTATTATTGGTTTACGGGTAATATATTCTGTGTTCAATGAAGAGAGAATATTAACTATGTGAAAAACTACAGTTTTTAAACTGAAAAATAATTATATCTTTTTTTTTAACATTTTATTTTACAGGTCAAATAATACAGTTCTTAAGATAATGGTAAAATTTTGAGGTAGCAGATACGTGTTAACATTCAGCTTGTTTACCAGACACTGAAGTCTTAAAGTCTTAAGGGACTTTAAAGTCTTGCCATTTGCTTTGAGATCATTCAATGAAAGGTCTATGAATATTAAAATGAACTGTATTTAATACTTTGGCCTTTTTTTCATCCTCTTGCATTTGATAATGTCACCTATTAAAGACTGAGATCCTTCTTGAGTTTTCTTGATTTCTTTAACTTATGTCAAAGCCTGAGCACTAGTTAATTATAACTTCTTTAGACTTACGAGTTAAGAAAGATAGAGATAATTTATGTCTTATTTTGTAGATAAAATAGAAATATGCTTCAATCCAATTTGCAAGGATTGAAAATAAGTAATTATAAAATAGCACAAAGCAGCATCATTAAAAAAATTATAGAAAGAAAAGTGACAGAACTGTGCTTCAGAACTTTAGGGGCTATAAAGAAATAGAACTGGTATCACAGCAAGCTTTGGTTTCTGTGTTTTCATCCTAATGGGAACAGATCATCTGTCATGCTGCACAAAGAAAAGTCATGATTACTGAGAAATGTAATAAATTACACCTGTGTAAAAAAAAAACCACAACTGTACTTCAGTAAAACTTCTGTAGGAATTCTCTTGCAAATTTGATTTAATTTTTTAATCCATACCATTACAACTCCATTCCAGCATCTAATTTTTAAAAAAGATAAAGATCAAACTTTTCAGTATCAATGATTGAGGAGGAGTATCATATTGAGGAATTTGAATACTTAAAGTCTCATAGGCCTTTGCAGGTCTCACTGTTCAAGAAACATTTGCAGTTAACGGGCTTGCCAGTGAGCAAGATTTAATAAACAAAGGAGTGGATTATTCCTAAAATATTCTGTCTAGAGCCTCCTTATCAGGAATGTTTCAATTGCTGTAGTTTACCATATCCTGCTTATTTGACACAATTTTGGTGAAGAATGGGTTGCACAAACTAAAGGCACATAAACTCTGTAACTGTCCCATTTGGGGCAAAGTTGTCATCAGCAGAGACCATCTCCGCTGCTCTGTGTTCTCTATAGCTCCAGTAACAAACTGTTTCTGTTCTGACCTGATCAAAATTGCAGTTCTGGTTATTTCTGTGACAATATTTCTGTGCTTGGTTAACATGAAAGGACAGAGGAGAATTTTGGTAGCTCCTGAAAACCCAAGGAAATTAACTTCTGAGTTAATTTTTTGGTGTCATCTGCCCAATCATTTTATTAGATTGTTAACTTCCAACTAAAAGATGTGATTTCTGTACTTTAAAAACAATTTCAAGATTATTTGTTTTATGAACAGAAATACAATTAGTGACAAAACGATACTGCAATAAATAGGATTTTTTAAAAAAAGCATTCAATGAAATCCTAACTTTTTGAATGTATTTGAAACTATCAAAAGATGTCCATCTGCCTCCCATACCCAGAAATGTCACAGCGTGAATCAGTTACTTTCACAAATATTGTGGAATATTTTCTCTGTGAGTGTATGTATCCCACTTTTCACTAGAGATAATAACACCAATATTTTAAAAAATGTGTTTTTATGAGGCCAGAGTACATATTTTCTGTGTTCTCACCTTCACATGCCTTCTGCTAGATCAATACACTTTGCTTCTCCCCCATTAATATATACGGTCATTAGTGAGTGGAATACAGACTATGATTGTGTATAACTAATCAGGCCACCTTTATAATAAATTCACACATTGCAAATTTTCTTGACATAACTTTGCATATAATCAGGATTTATGTTGTAGACTACCAAAGTAACATGCTAAAGTTTAATAAGGGTGCTTTGAAATAGCAGTTTGACTTTTACTGAGCTAATGAGAGAATATTCTATATTTGTTCAATTAATTTATGTTGTAAGAAATGAGTGGGGGGGGGGGGGGGGAGGGGGGGGGGGGGAGAGGTGGAAACCAAACACTATTTTATATTCCTTTTTCATTTAAGATTATTTCAAAATAGTTCAGTCCAGACTGGGAGAAAGGATTCTATGCTGGGGTAACAGCATTGGTGGATAAGGGAGGAGCAACTGACGTCATCTACCTGGACTTATGCAAAGCATTCAATACTATTCTGCACAACAACCTTGTCTCTAAAATGGAAACACATAGATTTGACAGGTGGACTATGCAGTGGATAACAAATTAGCTGGATGGTCGCACTCTAAGAGTTGCGGTCAATGGCTCAATTGTACGAGGTTCAACAAAGCTAAGTGTCAGGTCACTTGGGTCACAACCCCATGCAACACTATAGGCTTGGGGAAGAGTGGCTGGAAAGCTGCGTGGAGGAAAAGGACCTGGGGGTGTTGGTCAACAGCCAGCTAAACATGAGCCAACAGTGTGTCCAGGTGACCAAGAAGGCAAATAGCATCCTGGCTTGTATCAGAAATAGTGTGGCCAGCAGGACTAGGGAAGTGATCATCCCCCTGTGCTCAGCACTGGTGAGGCCACACCTTGAATACTGTGGCCCCCTCACTACAAGAAAGACATTGAGGTGCTGGAACACATCCAAAGGACAGCAACAAAGCTGGTGAAGGGTCTAGAGAATGGCTGAGGGAACTGGGGTTGTTTAGTCTGGAGAAAAGGAGGCTGAGGGGAGACCTTATTGCTCTCTACAGCTACCTGAAAAGTGGTTGTAGTAAGGTGGGTGTCAGTCTCTTCTCCTAAGTAACAAGTTATAGGATGAGAGGAAATTGCCTCAAATTGTGCCAGGAGAGGTTTAGATGGATATTAGGAAAAATTTCTTCACTGAAAGGGTTGTCAAGCATTGGAATAGACTGCCCAGGGAAGTGGTTGATGCACCATCCCTGGAGGTATTTAAAAGACCTGTAGACATGTCACCGAAATTGGGAAAAATAAACTTTGTAACACCAACGTAGTGTTAAGAGGCAGGCATTCTTTATTCACGGTGCCGGATGCACGGGGGATCACTCCACCTAACGTGCATACCTGGCACCTGTTTCAGTCAGGTTATATAAATCAAATATATACATATTCATTACATTCATACATAATCAATAACATCCTCTG
>NW_009260809.1:93049-102145 GCF_000687185.1 Egretta garzetta
TGTCTATAGTTTTAGCTACATTAATAATTACCTTAAAACTACTGACCATAGACATGATATACTATATTCATTGTTCCTGGACTTAGTGTTCAGCTGGGTAGGGCTGTACGGGAGCAAACATAGCAGCATTCGTGGTTGCATTTTGTAGTTAACTGATTCGATCCCATCACCCCAATGCTGAAAACTAAGATACATAACAATTTCATCATCATTTTGGTTACAGACATGGTGTTTAGGGACATGGTTTAGTCATGGACTTGGCAGTGCTAGGTTAACAGTTGGACTTGATGATGTTAAGGGTCCTTTCAAACCTAAACAATTCTATGATTCTATGGTTCAATGTCCAGATGAAGACCAGTGACAAGTAGTGTCCCTAGGGGTCTGCATTGGGACCACTGTTATTTAACACCTTTGTTGGGGACATGGACTTCAGGATTGAGTGCACCCTCAGCAAACTTGCAGATGACACCAAGCTGAGGTTGATACTCCAGAGAGAGGGGATGCCATCCAGAGGTACCTTGACAGGCTAGAGAGGTGAGCCCATGCAAACCTCATGAAGTTCAACAAGGCCAAGTGCAAGGTCCTGCACCTGTGTCAGAGCAATCCCAAACATGAATACAGGCTAGATGATGAGTGGATTGAGAACAGCCCTGTGGATAAGGACTTGGGGATATTGGTGGATGAAAACCAGGACATGAGCTGGTAATGTGTGCTCAGAGCCCAGGGAGCCAACCATATCCTAGGCTGCATCAGAGGAAGTGTGGTCAGCAGGTCAAGGGAGGTGATCCTACCCATCTTCTCTGCTCTTGTGAGACCCCACCAGGAGTACTGTGTTCAGCTCTGGGGCCCCAGCATAAGAAGGATGGACCCGCTTAAGTGTGTCCAGAGGAGGGCCATGAAAACGATCAGGGGGCTGGACTACCTCCCCTCTGAGGACAGGCTGAGAGTTGGAGATGTTTAGCCTAGAGAAGAGTAGGATCTGTGAAGACCTTACAGCAGCTTTCCACTACTGTGAGAGACTGAATAGCCTGCTAATTGTCTCAAAGCTTGCTTTGTGTGCTTATCTGATAAGATCAACACTGCCGCAGGCAAGGTAACTTGGAGGCTTGCTAAAGCAGTGGAACATTCTTTTGCTTATCAGACACCCAGGCAGGGCCAACTGCTTGCCAAAAGCATGCAGTTTACCACCACTTAAAGCATGCGAACAAAACCCTGACCCTGCTCAAAAACAACAAATCTGCAAATAGAGCCTGCCAAAAGTAAAATGCTCGAAACGTATGCTGGACTGTGTTATATAAAAGACTGCAAGGACAAACCGCGGTGCACAGCCATCCAGAGTGTGATGAATAAAGGCGCGCCCACCACTGAAGAACTGAAGACTGAGGACCAATAGGACACCGCTATATCCAGGATGGTGACTATCTTTTGCGCCTCTGTCCTGATTGCTGGCTGGATTTCCTTCTTTTCTATTTTCTTTCCCTTTCCTATTGCTACTTTCTTATGACACTAAGTGCCTTGTTCAGATAAGTGACGAACAAAGGTTTTTGGATAGCAGCATCTGACCTCGTTTTTGTCTTAGTCTCACTCTGGGGACAACAAAAGAATCTATCCCGGGTTTTTCTGGACTGGAACAACTAGTTAAAGGGCCTACAGGAAAGATGGGGAGGAACTCTTTATCAGGCAGTGTCATAATAAGGTGAGGGTCAATGGTTTTAAACTGAAAGAGGGTATACTTAGATTAGATATCAGGAAGAAATTCTTTACTGTGAGGGTGGTGAGACACTGGAACAGGTTGCCCAGAGAGGTTGCAGCTGCACCTTCCCTGGATGTGTTTAAGTCTAGATTGGATGGGGCTTAGAGCAACTTCCTGACCCTCCATAGAGTGTCCCTGTCCATGTCAGGGAGGTTGGAACTACATGATCTTTAAATTCCCTTCCAACCCAAATCTTTCTCTGATTCTACAATTCTATGATTCTACAATTTAGATCAGAGGAAATCATTGTTCACCTGATTTGGGTAATAAAATTATCTCCCGCTGATGGAGAATATTCATCTACAAAATTAGTCTTGAAATACACACTTTCTTAAAGAATTTAATTACTTAAATCTGAATTTTCCAAAAATAGAGCACTTGTTTGATGCCTTAAGGGTTAAAAGACCCCCAGATGTAAGCGGCTTACATGCATAAGACTTAGGCCTTATTGTCTAGTTTGCTGATGCTTTGCTAAAGTCAGTAGTGTAGTTACTTAGTAAATTTAGAACTTTTTTCAAGGATGGGAAGAATCGGGAGGGAATGAAGCAAAAGATAATAATGGATTGTCAAGGCTGCTAGACTAGAAGGAATGAGAACTAACTGGCGCAGGAAGATTCATGGCTCCTTATGAAGGACAGTTCTTGATAAGAACCAGGAATTTGCCTTAAGAACTGGCTTAAACCGACCGTGCAGTTTGGGCAAGAGCAAAGAAGCAACTGAGTCTGCGCAAGAACAAGGATTTACTAGTGGTGACGAAGAGGAGCCATCAGCCTTCATCCCCACGACCCCCAAGGACCACCACCAGGAGGCACTGAGCAGGCACAGTGGGGAGGGACTTATGGAAATGACCTCCTGAAGCTAATTTTAATACAAAGCAGGGACAGGTTATGCATATGTATAGGCATATTGGGAAACTTAATGCGTATGTAATACTTTGCTACGTATAAACAGGACAAGTTGCCGCTTGAAGGTATGCACGTTAGGTGGAGCGATCCCCCATGCATCGATCCCCTGTGCATCCGGCGCCATGAATAAAGAATGCCTGCCTTTTAACACTACATTGGTGTTACGAGGTTCGTTCTTCCCGATTTCGGTGACATGTTGAAAGCTTGTTTGACCAGCTCCAGCCTTACATATATATTTTTTTTTCTTACAAACACTTTTGCCTCAGTGGAAAGTTTAAAAAGATATATGGAGTGTATGTGTGTGCATAAGTGAGAGAAGCCCTGCAATCATCATTTGTGTTTAGTATCTTCCTGACATCCTTTGGTATAGAACCATCTTGATTGTTGGTGCCATTTTGATAAATGGAGAAGCCAGCCCATAAAAAATACACCAGGCAATCAACATGGATTGGCAATCAAGGCTGATATATTTACTATGTACTGATTATTCAGATGAGAGACACATACTGGCAAGTAATTACACCTTTCTGTAAAGCTCACCTCTGAGTCTTATTATATGGGAAAAATCTGTGACATTACTAAATTAATTTAATTTCCTGTGTTATATTTACAAGTATGTAAATATAGCCACACAAAATAAGACCAAAACAATATACATGTTGATAAAATGTCCTTGGTGTACTACTGCATAAATTATAAGTTGTATATGAATACAAGGGGTAATTTTAATCCATTAGTAATACACATTTAGAAAAAAAAATGTATTACTGCTTCTTGGCTATCATCAAGCATCTGTAGCAAGCTTTGTTTTGTTTGTGAAGTTTCAAAACCAATAGCAGTTATAATTTGCTGCAGATGCAGATTTGAAAGCTGCTCTGGGCTTAGCATGTTTTATGTCACGGTTAAGTGTTCTTTAAATGATTTTTCCTATAATGGGCTTTCACAGCTAAATACAGGTAACTTCAACCAGATTATTTTTGAACTGTAATTAACAGAGCATTTCTTAAGAAATAATTTTTATAATTATTGCAGTAATTATATTTCCATTCTCCTTAATGTGCTAAGTGTTGTAATCATCACCTGTCCACTCTCCTGGTTATTGCTCAATAGCCTATTAACAACTGATAGCACAAAAGAAGTTTATCAGGAGTAGTCAACAATGTGGAGTCACCAAGGGGAAATCACTCTTGACCAATCTGGTAGCCTTCTGTCATGGCATGACTGGCTGGTTAGATGAGGGGAGAGCAGTGGATGTTGTCTACCTTGACTTCAGCATGGCTTTTGACATTGTCTCCCATAACATCCTCATAGGAAAGCTCAGGAAGTGCGAGTAGATGAGTGGACAGTGAGGTGGATTGGGAACTGGCTGAATGGCAGAGCTTAGAGGGTTGTGATCAGCAGCACAGAATCTTGTTGGAGGCCTGTAACTAGTGGGGTTCCCAAGGGCTCAGTACTCAGCCCAGTCTTGTTCAACTTATTCATCAGTGACCTGGATGAAAGGACAGACAAGTTTGCTGATGATACAATGCGGAAGACTGGACTCCTGACACCGACCAATATGATCTCCAGAAGCTGTTTATTACAACTTTGCATACAGCTTTTATACTCTTCTAAGCCCCATACACACGGTCATGTAGACTTTTCTAATTCGTACATACTACTGTCTATCCAACAAGCATATAAGCCTCTAACTCACTCATTGGTTATTTCATTGTCATCATCTTATCCTACTTGCGGTTACTGCTTCTCTTATTCTAGCAACTAAGTTCGGTATACTAGCCAAGCATTTCCCCTTTAATAGTGTCCCATACACTGGCCAAGCATTTCCCCTTTAATAGCATTCCAACCCTATCAGAACCTGATGTCCTTGTTCTGCTAGGAATGTATCCACAATACAAAACGGGGAGGAGTCACTAATACACAAGAAGGCTGTGCTGCCATTTAGCGAGACCTGGACAGGCTAGAGAGTTGGGCGGAGAGGAACCTAACGAAGTTCAACAAAGGCAAGTGTAGGGTTTTGCACCTACAGAGGTTTAACCCCATGCACCAGTACAGGTTAGGGATTGACCTGCTGGAAAGCAGGTCTGCCAAGAGGGACCTGGGAGTCCTGATGGACAAGTTAACCATAAGCCAGCAATGTGCCCTTGCAGCCAATAAGGTCAATGGTATCCTGGGGTACGTTAAAGAAGAGTGTGGCCAGCAGGTTGAGGAAGGTTATCTTTCCCCCCCTTCTCTGCCCTGGCAAGGCCATGTCTGTGTCCAGTTCTGGGCTCCCCAGTTCAAGAGAGATGAAGAACTACTGCAGAGTCCAGCAGAGGGCTACAAAGATGATTAGAGGACTGGAACATTTCTCTTATGAGAAGAGGCTGAGACAGCTGGGTCTGTTTAGCCTGGAGGAGACTGAGAGGGGATTTTATCAACACTTACAAATATATTAAGGGTGGGTGTCAGGAGGATGGGGCCAGACTCTTTTCAGTGGTACTCAGCAACAGGATAAGGGGCAATGGGCACAAACTGAAACACAGAAAGTTCCATCTGAGTACGAGGAAAAGCTTCTTTACTTTGATGGTGAGAGAGCACTGGAACAGGCTGCCCAGAGAGGTTGTAGAATCTCCTTCTCTGGAGATATTCAAAACCCGCCTGGACATGATCCTGTGTAACCTGCTCTAGGTGAACCTGCTTTAGCGGGGTGGTTGGACTAGATGATCTCCAGAGGTCCCTTCCAACTACGATTTTGTGATCTTGTGACTTAATGAAAGCTTTATTCCTAATGAATTCCTAGTAATGGATACATTACAATATGATCAGCCAAAGCATCTGCTGAACTGAGATGTAATATATTCTCCATAAACAAGTCCTGCAGACAAATTTTGTTTGCTCTTTTCAAATGCTTTTAATTCCTTAAAATAGTTCCTAAAAACTTACACAGAAATAACGATTATAAGAAGTAGATATAGTTGAGATTTAACAACTGTCCTAATCTTGTCAGTGATTTAGTTACAACGGAACTGTGGTTGATGAATGAGGATTCTGATCTCACTTCTGTTGGTGCAAGATTATAATAAATACAGTGAAGCTATATGGGAATATCTCCAGAACTGTATCAAGACAGCTGAGAGCAGAATTAAGCCAATAAGACTTATATCTACTTCTGAATATAGAACCATGCCCGTGCTTGCAGGTAGCCAGATATTGTATGTCTGACCTGGCATCTAGTTTGGGCATAACAGCATTAGAAAGAACATTGTTATGGCATCCAGCAAGAGCTCCTTAAGCCTGTTTGAAATCTTGCTTGCTCAGGTAACAAATCTATACCTGTTCATGTTTATAGATTCGCTGATGTGGGATCCTGGTACAGGATCATAGTTACTTCATACAGGCCCCTATAGGCACTGCAGCTGAAAAGAAGACATCCTTACAGTTCAGAAATCTGTCCTAGTCTATTAGTTTAAAGACTGATTATTAGTCATATATTTCAAACTGTGAGTAGCTATTACCAAAAATAATGATGTTGGATTACTCATACAACTACCTGCATGCCAATGTAAGTGGTCTAGTACACAGGTCTTCATCAAACCAAATATTAAATTGTGATTAATCATGTTTATAAGATAACATATTTTACAGTCCTAGCTAAGCAGCGTTGCTAATTTGATGCAACTATAATGAGCTGACCATCTTTCATTTTCTCTGAAGTTGTTTATTACACTAATAAGTCCTTTTACTCATTTAATCTTGTCAATATGACTGATGCTTAATATAGTAGCTAAAAGATTATTAAGAAAAATAGCTACCAAGAGCATAAAGGAATGAATAAACCCTCCCACTGAAGGACTCTTTGGGGGAAGAGTCTCATTTCAATACCATTTTAAGATTTGGTTAACAATTGCTACCTGAATACATGATTCCCAGAAGAGTCCATCAAAAGGAAATTAAGACATTGGAAGAAAATAGAGCAACACAAAAATAACACCACAAAGTGTACAAAAACAGTAAGGAGAGTGAAATGATTCAGTGGAAAGACAATTTAAAAGTACTGAGCAGGCACAGCTTCCAGCTGCGGTTCGCCTCCAACTGCTGTCATTATTAGAAGCCAATCTGAATCAAGAAAGTCTGCTCCACTCAGCAGTCACAGCAGTACCAGCTTCTAGAAGGCAGCAAGTGTCTGCAAGCTCTTCTGAATGCCCCTTTGCTCACATCTTAACTCCACAGTGGTAGAAGACTAAGTGTAGCATTAAATAACAATGAATCATTATTTACATGTTCTTGATTGTTCTAGAAAAAAGAAAAAGCAGACTCAAATGAGGAGCATAAGTGACATTTGATCCAACAATGCGGTGGAAAGGGGTGATTCGAGATGCTATGATAGAAGGACAGTTTTTGCCCATGGCATTTCCAGTTGTGGTTGATAATAACGGTAGAGGCGTGTGGGAGGCATTGGATTGGAAAATATTGAAAGAAGCTAAAAGTGCAGGTACTCAGTATGGGCTGAAATCCACACTCAGTCTGTGTTGCAGCATATTTTTTCTTCACAGTTGCTAACTCCTTGTGGCACTAGAATGATTGTCCAGATGCTACTGCCACCATCGCAGCAGTTGTAGTTCTTCCAACATTGGCAAACTGCTTGTGATAAGGCAGCTGCGGTACCTCGACAACAGGGTTATCCCTTGTTTGGTGTGCAAGCTCAAATGCTGATGGGAGCGGGACCTTTTACATGAGCTGATTGGCAAGCACAAGTGTTACAATTGAGCCAAGAGTTAGTTTATAGAGCTCTTATTAGCGTGCATGACGAAAAAACCAGACCAGCCTTCACGGCGGTAAAGCAACGTCCCACAGAATTATATGGCAAATTTATTGATCAACTGCACGCCGCAATTATGGCTCACCCTGATTTGGACGAAGACATGAAAGGAAAGTTCTTAGATATGCTTGCCTTTGATAATGCTAATGAGAAAACTAAGAGAGCCCTTAGTGTGTTGCCAAAGGGATCTAACACAGGGCAGCTGTTAGAAGCCGCCAAGCGAATGTTAGAACAAGAAAAAGCTACAGTCATGGCCGCTGCTGTGGGGGCAGCAGTTAAGCTGTTGATATCAAAAAAGCAGGGAGGAAAAGGAGAAAAATGGTGTTTTAATTGTGGGATGCAGGTCATATCATGCCTTCTACAAGCCCTTGGAACACCCCCATTTTTACCATTCCCAAAAAATCAGGGAAATGGCGACTACTGCACGATTTGCGTGCAGTGAACGCTGTCATGCAGGACATGGGGGCATTACAGCCGGGATTACCTTCCCCTGTAATGATCCCTGAGAATTGAGATTTCCTTATCATTGATTTAAAAGATTGGTTTTTTACTATTCCTTTGCATCCAGAAGACGCAGAAAAATTTGCATTTACAATACCAGCAGTCAACAAACAAGAATCTGCCAAGAGGTATCAACGGGTGGTATTACCCCAAGGCATGAAAAGTTCTCCCACATTGTGTCAGACTTTTATAGCATGGGCTCTACAGTCATTTTGGCAAAAACATCAGGTTTTGTTAGTTTATCATTATATGGATGACATATTGATTGCAGGTGAGAAAATAGATACAGAGAGAACTGTGGTATGCAAGAAATGCAGAAGCCAAGTGGGCAGTAACCGCAAGGCCAAGAAGAGGAGGAGCAAGAGGGCATCACCGTGACCACACAGTGATTGGCAGGACTGGAATGTGGCCTTGCTATAAAACTTAGGGCTCGAAATTAAACTGCATCACTTGGAGCATCCATACTGTGTATGCTGTGTTTCCTTGACCCGCAGACGGCAGGGTGTCTGCGTGATCCTTCGGGTAACCTTAAAGTTGATACAAGAACCAACAGAGAACATTACAAGAGCTAGTAAAAACCTTGGAACCAAAAGGACTTAAAATAGCCCCTGAAAAGGTGCAGCATCAAGGTCCATGGCAATATTTAGGCTGGACAATTACCGGAAGCACTGTGCGACCACAAAAAATAAAAATCAATTCAGACATTAAGACCCTCTCAGATGTTCAGAAATTGATGGGAGACATACAGTGGGTAAGATCCGTTAGTGGAATCACTAATGATGATTTAGCCCCTTTAATGCCCCTGTTAGGAACCACGATCGAAGCCAATGAATGGCAAAGCCTATCAGTGGAACAGAAAAAAGTGTTAGATCAGGTTGTAGAAAAAATTTTAACAGCTACTATACAGAGAAAAATTAATACTTTGCCTTTACAGTTTTTGATTGTTAATTCATCGCCCAAGCGAAAACATTTAGTAGGGCTCATAGTGCAAGTAGAAGAACAGCACATTAATATTTTGGAATGGGTATTTTTATCTTATCAACCCAAAAACATGGTTTGTACACAGGTCCAACTGTTAGCTAACATAATTATTAAAGGCAGGAGAAGGATTTTGGAGCTATCAGGTCAAGAACCTG
>NW_009260809.1:103424-165341 GCF_000687185.1 Egretta garzetta
GGAACTATGACCGGAAGAGATGGAGAAGCCCCTCCGCATGGATAGATGATCTGTCCCAATCACGGTAGCGATGGAGGTGTGTGTATAGCGGCATTCTACCAACCACAGTGTGACTCGTGTGTATGTTATTGTTTTCTGCCTATATATGCTTTTGCTAACTGCGCAATAAAGGAGAACGACCATACTCATATTGAGATTCTATCATTACTCCGGGTCCGACTTCCCTTCCGACAGCATTTTATGTACTAAATTATTTGAGGTTGACAGGAGACCACGAATCTCCTCCAATTGTAATTCACCACATGTCATTGCAATCTGGATTGCAAAAAAGTGACTTGGTGAAGGTGCAGTACCGGGATTTAAAAACTGGGGAATGGAAAGGCCCAGCAGAAGTAAAAATGACCAGTCGAGGTTATGCTTGTATAATTACAGATTCCAGACCACAATGGGTACCAGCAAAATATATCCGGCCCTGGCTGCGACATCCCAAGAATGATGGACAACCTCAGATGCCTGAATTAACTGCGGCTGTGTTTCTTGGACACAGGTCATCTGTCCAGACTGTGGAGATATACGCTGGACTGCTGTGATGGGATGCTTTTGCATGCACAGCCGGATACTGCTCAACCTCATCATGGGGTACAAGAGCTTAGCAATGGGTTTGTTAATATGTATATGGGTAATGGTATAGAAAATGGAGCAGATAGAGGGAGTTACGAGCATTAAGAACAGTAGAGACGTGGTTAATATGGACAAATGAGACAGGGCAAACATCCTTTTGCTTATCTTTAGCCACTCCGGGAGACCCTTTTAGGACATGCTTAATAAGGATGACTTTTGCTGTTAGCACAGAGTCATGGATGTGAGGACTTTGAAGGGGTGTGTTGTTTTAACCTGTCTGATCACTTTAAGTCCATACATAGCAAGTTACAACTACAAGGGAATATGAGAAAGCTACAAGTTAACAAGAATCCGTGGGACACGTTTTGGGATAATTTAGGTGGGGAGCACTGAAATGGCTGTGTGATTTACTAATGCATGCTTTAGTATTAATTTTAGCTGTTTTACTTACATTGACTTTAATTCTTATAATACTGCGCTGTGTAACTGTTATGATAAAGAGGGCTATACATGGAGTCTGGATTGTTCAAAAACAAAAAGGGGGATTTGTGGGATATCTGAAGAATCAAGGACACTTAGTGAACAATCCAGACCAAATGCACCTGTTGTGTTTGTGAGCAGTAAGCCTCAAGGACATTGTGGGAGCGCCTGCGGTCAAATAATGATGAGAACAACCTTGAGAAGAAGAAAAGTTGGTGTACGTGACTGAGATCAGAAAGCAAAGCAGGACGCAGGTGGAGAGGACCGTGCGCGTGGACAAGAGACTTTAACGAATCATATCGTAGCTAAGAGCACGTGTACAGATATAGTTAACCAATTAGTTAGGAGCTTGTGCATGATAGGGAAATAGAAGAGCTATATTAACCGGGATGTATCAACAATAAATTGGCATTTGCTTGATCATATTTATCGTGTGCAGTGTCCATTACTTCCGTGTCAACAGGGTACCAGTTATTTTAATAATGACAGTATCATCAATGTAATTGTGATTTATTAGAGATTATAATTCAATGTTTACTATATCTTAATAATTTTTTAAAAATTAAAATCAAGAATTGGGCTAACATCATACATAAATAATATTACTTAAGGGTACAATGGTATGGATCAGATTCTTATCTGGTGTAGTTTTGGTTACAGTTGAATTATTTGAATTGAGAAATTGGCATGCAATTAGAAACTGCTCTGAGTTTATGGATTTGGAAACAGAATGGGAAATAATTTATCTCAAAAGTTTCTGAAGTGACTCATTTTGACTGATACGTTAGCTGCTATTATGATCTTAACAATAGATTTTTCAGCACTCATATCCTATTTGAGGCTTCCTACTGTTGTCTTATGTACAATATTATACCTCTGCTGAGACAGCGTTTAGATCAACCTGTGCTATCTTTTTTTCTGAGTACATGTAAAATTTATATCAAAGCAGTTAGTACTCCTGTTACTGACTAGTTTGCAATAGTTCACAACCATCAGAGAATTTGTCTGAAGGTGAAGGAAATACTGAAAGATTCCTTGAATAATTTTTGCATCCTGCCTGTATTGACTGATAGCTTGAGCTATCCTATCCTAGACCATCCTGTGTCACCTCTGTAATGTACCCAATCTTAACTTCTCTTCTACGTAGATAGCCTGTGACCATGTCAGGACAATGAACAGGAAGACCAACCACAGAAACTAGGACAAGGGGAGAGGAAACTGCAAGAGCTAATGATTCTTTCCTTGACACTCTTGTTACAGGAGCCTGAGATGAAGATGACACCTGCAAAAGTCTGTTTTATATATGTATATTTGAGTTCCATAATATTTCTGAGATCATCCACACATCTCTCTGCCATTCAAACTATTGCTTAGTACTTATGGATCAGGCGCTGTAACAGGGCTTGGACTACCACACGTTGGTAGTGTCTGGAAGCACAAAATACTGCGGTGTTGCCCCAAACCTTGTGTCCAAGTCATCTATATCAAAGGCCAAGCTATGCAAATTTGTATGGGAAACTGCAGACTAGATTATTTCCCTTTAAGATGTGTTTCAGAAGGGTTTACCTGAGATATGTGAACATGTTGGCACACTAGTTGTTGATAAGTGTCACTAAATCTGGGAGGGAAGGCTCCAGGGTCAGTCCTGTAACATTCATGTTTCTGAGGCAGTTAATAATTGAATTTTAGCAGAAAGGAAAGTAGGAAGATGTATTAAGTAGGGCAAGTGAAGAGTGAGTCTGGTGCATTATTCTCCATGAGTGATATTATTGGCACTTCTCCATGTGTCCTTGTAGTCTGCTTTGGGTGCTAATGGATTAAGAACTGCTTCAAGAACCATACCCCTCATTAAAGAAAATAACCTAGATCACAGCTTTGGTATGAAACAATATAGATAAAGTGTGAGAGATTAGAAAATTAAGATACTGTGCAAAACAGGAGATGTATCAGTGTTTTAGTATAGATGAAGCTTTATTTTTAAAGAGATTGTGTGGGGAAAAAGAACATTAAAAAATAACTATTAGCATCAACATTAAAATGCAAATTAAAACATTTCTAAATTTTTGATCTAATTTTTTAATATACTTTAAATTAAATTTTTAAATTTTTATGTACACAGAGAAATGCTGTCAAGATATTTTGAACACTGACTCAATCCTCTGGCATACCTTAAGGGTGGATGTCACAAGGACAGACTCTTCTCAGTGGTGCCCAGCAACAGGACAAGGGACAATGGGTACAAACTGAAACATAAGAGGTTTCAGTTGAATATGAGGAAAAACTTCTTCACTTTGAGGATGACTCAGCACTGGAACAGGTTGCCCAGGGAGGTTGTGGAGTCTCCTTCTCTGGAGATATTCACAACCTGCCTGGACGAACTCCTGCGTAACATGCTCTAGGTGAACCTGCTTTAGCAGGAGAGTTGGACTAGATGATCTCCCTTGGTCTCTTCCAACCCTTGCCCTTCTGTGATTCTGTGATACCAAGATGCATTAGCAGACAGCTTCTTTGCTCATTATTGGTAATTATTTTACATTTAAGGTTCTTAATAAAGATTTGTTTTCCTTACTAATTAGATTATTATATTTGAAAATATTAAAACTATACTGGTGATTTTTATAAAGCCAGATTATCCTAATTACAGTTTGGCAATTCCTTTTGACAGTCTCAATCTTTTTCTCATTCCTTTCCAGTGGCTGTTTGTGAAATGAGCTCTCGGTAATGAAATCCTAGCAAGTTCAAATAGTCTACAGGCAGATCATTACCATTCTATGGTTGAACAGGGTAAATGCAGAACAGTATAAGTTTGTGTAAAAAAGTGAGTAAGAATTACATGAAAGTATTTTTAATGTGTTTCAAGTAGTTTTAGAAGCATTTAAAAAGTGATATCTAGAGGAAAAATTAATGCAAATAGATGTAGTCTAAACTTAAAAAAGTTTCCAAAAAATTAGTCCCTTCATCACAGCTGGACTAGTAGAGCAATCTGTGTACAGAAAGGGATCTCTAGGTAGCCTTATTGCCATGCAGTCAGGATTCTTGCTCACTTCCACATTTTGTCTCAGAACATTAAGTTACTAAAATAACTTGTCATTCTGATGACATTATAGATAGCATTTGAATCATCCACTGGAAACTGAGGAGCTGCCTTTACTACTTTCTTCCTTTGTTCACCCTGGTAGGCTGTATCTGCTTACAGCCATAACAAGTGAAGGGAGATGTGGATTAGACATAAGTAAAAGGCAGATATCCTGGTACAGGTTAAGTAGAAGAATCATAGGACTGAATAGAAATTGTCTGAGGCACAAGCATTGTCTCAAGCAACTTTTCAGAGGTGAGGTGTCACTACACTGAAGTGACAATGTGGTGAGATGCTGAAAAGTAAGATAAAGTTCAAAATCTGAAAAACAAGGATTTAAAGATGTTTCAGTAACATGTAGAAGTACAGTTCGGGTGCTGTTTAGAAGTATCTTATAACTTGTGATGATACCGAGGTCAAATTTTGTGTAGTATTTTGGTATTTGTTTTCTAGAATGTCTTGAAGGGAGGCTAAAGGGTTAACAAAAGGACCTTTGTGAAGCCAACTGTAGATCCATCTTAAATTGCTAGCATTGTGTTTTAGATTAACTTACTAATCATATGAAGTAAACTATAGATAAGAAACTAACACTGCAGGGAATGTGGAAGAGGGGAGATTAGTAGCAAATGGCCCATCTTTGTTACAGGCCTTGGAAGGCAAGTAGGAGAACAAAGCATCTGGCACTTTGTCGATATGAGGATAGCTAAGGATGGGGAGCAGGTTGGTACCGGCTGTGTTGTTCTGACAATGGAATAAGGGGGGTGGAAGCTGGAGTTCACCAAAAGGACCAGGTGAAGAAGAGGAGTGGATGAAGTAAACGACCCCTGAAGACCACCGACTCAAATCACTGAGCATGCGCAGTTGGGAAGGACTTATGGAAATGACCTCTTGAAACTAATTTTAATACAAAGCGGGGACAGGTTATGCCTATGTATAGGCGTATTGGGAAACTTCATGCATATGTAACACTTTGCTACATATAAACAGGACAAACAGCCATGTTGCGATGTGCATGACTTTGGTGGGACTACCCCCCGTGCTGCCCAGCGCTGAATAAACATACCTACTTTACAGTCTTACAGATTGTGGAGTCTGTTTTCCGCACGTCAGTCTCATCAGCTGTTTAGGAGAAAAAAGCTTTTTCATGAGTACTTACAGTACAAATATGCATTGATTTGTAGAGCAGAAAAATGCTGGTACATTAAAAGAAAAAAGCAAACTGCTTTGAAAAGCCAAACTTGTGGGAGGTAGGTGTCACCAAAATGATGCTGAAATTGTTATGTACCTTAGTTTTCAGCATTGGGGTGATGGGATCAAATCAGTTAACTACAAAATGCAACCACGAATGCTGCTATGCTCTCTTCTGTACAGCCCTACCCAGCTGAACACGAAGTTCAGGACAATGAGAACAGTATATGGTCTGTAGTTTTAAGGTCATTATTAATGTAGCTAAAACTATAGACAATGTGCACCTGTCAGGGGAAGAAGATGAAGGGTAATTCCGTGCAATGGACCAAGAAAGTCAGCCAGGACTACCCAGATAGAGAGCCCAGTAGGTAGGAGGTAATTCCAGCAGGGGGAGATCGTGACCACCGACTCATTGACCACCTACCCAAATGATACCACCTACTCAAAAGAGAACAATGGAAGTGCACAACTGAGCCTGCGCAGTAATTTACATAGGAAGCGAGAGAATTTGGACCAATCATTAGAGAAGATGTTATTGATTATGTATGAATGTAATGAATATGCATGTATTTGATCAATATAACCTGATTGGAACAGGTGCCAGGGATGCACGTTAGGTGGAGCGATCCCCTGTGCATCCGGCGCCGTGAATAAAGAATGCCTGCCTTCTAACACTACATTGGTGTTACGAGGTTTATTCCTCCCGATTTCGGTGACATAGGGAAGAAACAGATGATCTGTAAACTCTATTTTCTCTTTTGATTTCCCTTTAATTCAGCTATATTAATCTATAAGTCTTTAAAAATTATGTATTACTCTATATTTGTCCAGTGAAAATCACATTAGCCAGAAATGTCTTTTCTTTAAATTAAATATTTGAAACTCAGAAGCAATTTCAGATCTTTTTCTCAATAAATAGTAAAGGCAACTATTGGTATCTTGGTTTATCTGTCTTGCCAGCTAGTCAGTTACAATAATAAAGTTTATTCAAAAAATATCATTGTATTGATATTGCTACAATTAAAGTAATGTTACTCTCATGTGAACTTTACATTTTTATTGCACTGGCAAATTGATGCAATGAACCCGCATTTAAATTTTCAGGGTGAAGGTCTTTAAGACAGTCTCAGAAGAGAAGTGTTAAAGTACATTGAATCATAAATCTGGAAGGTTTAAAGCAGTCTTATTAATGCTAATGACAAGAATGAGGCCAATCTTGGAAAAAGTAATTTCATTATGGATTTCCTTTCTCCAGCAAGCATCAAGTACAAAATTCAAGAGTAGGTTCAAATAGTTATTTTGAGTCCTATGAGTGTTGTATTGGATTTATGTATCCAGGTTTTGGCAGTGGGGGCTGCAGGAGGGTCTCTCTGAGAGATCAGAGACTGCCCCATATTGGACACAGCCACTTCCAGCTGATTCCAGCCAGTTTCAGTTGGCTCCACAACAGATCCACCACTGGACAAAGCTTCACCCTTCAGCAAAGCTGGTGGTGCCCCTGGGAAAACATATTTTAAAAAAATGGGAAAATGCTGCACAAGTAGTGAAGAGTGAGGAAGAAAAGGTGTGAGAGACTCCTGCAAGCACCAAGGTGAGAGACAATGAGAGGGAGAAAGTGCTGCAGGTGCTGGAGCAGAGAATTGAGAAAAAAAGTAGACATAAACAGAAGAAGTAGTCTGGAGAAAAAAAAACCACAAACAATTAAAGAAGCACTTAGGAAAATATCTTTCCTTCCCCTTCCCCAGACTTTAGCCAAACAGCTTTTCTTCCCCCTTTCTAGCCTCAATTTTCTGTGGCTTTGCTGTATGTCCACGTTACTTTGGCAACATAAAAAGTGGTGCAAGAGGAAGGAATCAGTGTGTAAAGTTTTTTTTCTGCCACACCTTGTTTCTTACCCATTTTCCTATACTGGTCCTTACTTCATATTTGTTTCCTTTACCTCACCATGGGTCCCATGGTGGCAGTCCATGAGGCATGATGGGTCATCCACAGCTGCAGTGCCTCAGAGTTGTCCCTGCCTTGTTATGCAGTATCTCCTCCAAAGAGCACATCTCCAGCTGTGTCCCCAACAAAGTCCCACTCCATGTGACTCCCCATTCCTCCTAACATCTCTCTTCTGTGTCTCCTCTCTCCAGTGGCCACCACACTTAACACATCTGACCAGAGACACCATTTACTCCTGCAACTGGTTCCAACTTTGGCACACAGTAGGGCGTTTACACCAGCTTCAGTCAGCAGCAACAGGCTGTGAGCAGCATGGGGCAGTCCGTGGCATCCTGGCATATAGGCCACCCTGGAGCACCTGAGACCAAACCCATATGTATCAGGTATGGTAATTCCTGTGTGTAATCTGCCTATGCCATGTCCTTAGATGGCAAGTAAAGAGACAGCAAGCAAGAAGAGCATGATCCCATTCTGTGACCTAAAGAAGTCTCCCAAGATCTTGCCCACTCTCTTCCCACTGGTGGTAGTGGGGGAGTGTTGGAGATGCAGCCTTGATGCTGTGTGAGCTCTGCTCAGCAGTAGCCAAAACCTTGGTGTTATCAACACCTTTCTAGCTACCAATAGAAAGCACAGCACTATGAGGGCTGCTATGAAGAAAATTAATTCCATCTCAGCCCAACCCAATACAAAAGGTTTAGAAAAAAATAATTGCTAAAGTTTTTTTCTAGGTATTTTACTTACAGTTGTATTTAGTATTGAAAAACAATGTTAAAAGCAAGCCTGATCACACTGAGAAAAAATATGCTGGAGGAATGTCAGAGATCAAAGAGAATCAATCACTCTTGAAAGGTAAAGAAAAAGAAAATCTATGGAACCTAAGGTAAACAGTGACATTAAAGAGACAGAAATGGAAAATCCTTGCATGAAAATGTTCATGCCCTCATAGCTGTTTGTGTGGCAACTACCCAAAGAATCATTATATCCAATGAAGTTGGTGAAAAGTGAATTTCTGAAGTAGAACTCAGAGTAGCAATGCATTTGTTATGTAGATGTGGAGATTTTAGCCATGAGTTCTCAGAATGTATTCCTACTGAGGATGTAAATTACTCTTTTTATCACAGGATGAAAACAATTAATTAGAAGTGAACATGTTGTGAAATAGCAGCTGGTGCAGTAATAGGAACTGATATTTCAAGCTGAAACTAATCTGTTCTTCTTAATACTTTACAATGTCATCATTTTTCATATTTTCATCCTGAATTCTGCCATCTTGAAGCATTTTTTAAAATGTCAGTGCTTAGGAAAACTGTAACTAAGCATTGGAGAAAATGGTTTCTTTGGAAATTAAGTTTTGCAATAGCATGGAAGGGATCATAATACAATTAAACAACCAGAACTTCTTTTGCTTGTTTTCATTTTTCTGTGAGTGAAACAAAGCTCCTGCAAAATACTGAAGCAGTTGCCAGGAATTTTTTCCTAAATATCTTGGGATTGTGCACTTCACCTCATTTGCTATCCACATCTAGCTTTCATGTCTATGCAGAAAATACTCCTTGGAAAAGCCTTACATAAAATAGACCTTAATCTCATGGTAAATTCTTGAGATATGTTACAGAATTCAATAGAGAAGTGTACCCCTCCTACAGAATAATTTGGAATAAATTATGTAGGAAATGGCTTTACTGAAGCTGATGACTCTCAGAAAGTCCTTGAACTAAACAAAAGCTAAAAACCCCCAGCATGTGCATTAAAAAACTATTTCTAATTGTTGTTTACAACTTAATCCCTATTAAATTTTACCAAGGGGACTCTCTATTTACATAACCATTTTCTTTTTTCCTGTTTATATTTGCACTAATGTATTTTCACATTCATTCTAAAGTGGATTCCAGGAAATCTTTTGAATAGGCTAAAAAAATAATTTTTAGTGATACATACATATATAGTCAAAACAGATTTGGTGAATCCAGTATTACCTGTAACCTATACACACCGTTGATCAAATATACCACAATCTAATGAAATATGGGAGCAAAAATCAAAGACCCATTGTAGGTCTTTCCATCAGTAAACCAAGAGAGTCAACATATATCAGGAAAACAGCATTATCTCTTCTTATGAAAGGTTTAGAAATGTTATGCTTGTTAATGGTCCCCTCAAGTAAATGGAATGGTATACCTTTGGATTATTGTGGATTTGATGCTTAGAAGTGAAAAGGTAACGTCCCAATGTAAAAGACTATTTAAGAAGTGTAGATTCTTTTTCCATAAACTGGACAAAGTGCAGTGGTGGCTGTTCATAACTTTGCAAACAGTAATTAATTGAATTAAAAGATTCTATTCAGTCTTTAAAGTTCTGTTTAAGTCATGTGCGTAATTTATTTCTAACAATGAAAAAAATGAAGAGAAAATAGGTGACATTGTCTAAAAAAATTCTGACTCCCATGAAAAATTTGATTTGGTATTTGATTTTTATGAGGGATTGTTTAATTTTTTAGATTTAATAGGAAAAACATTATTTTTAATTGAAAATTAAAAGATCAGTAGTTTTACTAATTTTTGTGACAAAGATTTTTGCAGGTTTTTAAACATTAATTTTAGTAAAATCAAAATGAATTCATGGACTTGATATTTTCAAATCTTCTGTCTGATTAGTGACAATAAAATAACATAATCAAACATTTAGTTCTGTTGCTTTGGGAAGTTATTTATGGGACAATGAGAGTAGTAAGATTCTGAAGTCTCCCTTCCTACCCAAGCAGCTAGGAGGACATAATTTTATACATACCTTGAATAAGTAGAGCCTAATCAGTCATTCAGAAATGTTTAGTTAATGTCAAGCTTTGTTCTAAGCTACAGAACTACGTAATACAGTCATGCTCTCTGTTTGTCCTGCAAGAGGAAAATTATCTTATTAGTGGGATTTTTTTTCTAGCTAGATATCTATAACTGTTAAAAATTTAGCATATGGAATATCAGTATAGATGAAATAAGTTGCAGCAGTGCAGTCCCACTCCCCGCCCCGGGCCTCTCAGGATGAGCCCTACTGTGCTGTTACCTTGGTCTCAAGTGCAATCACTTGTGTGCGAGACACCCCCGTCGTCACACCTGCGCCACCTGCTGCCTGAATAGTACATCAGGACCACCCTGAATGCTCAGGATAAGCCATGCATGCTTTGCAGAAAACTCCCAGTGTGCTCTTATCTTGGTTGCAAGTGCAGTAACGTGGGGCTGGGATGGTCAGGCACCCCCTGGACACACCCGGCCCATCTGCTACCTGAACTGTATACCAGAATGACTCAGCACAGATTGTTGCCAGAATAGAAAATACTGACCAAAACCAATTATCTCAAGATCCTATCGTGATCCTCTCTGGGAATGCAGAGGGCTGTGTGACCCAGTATTTCCCCCCGAGCTGGGAGACCTCTCAGGACAGGTATCTCAAAGATTGAAAAATCATCTGGCCAAAATTCCACGAGGACTCAAAAGCTTGATTTTACAAGGTTCACTGATCATCCATTGACAAATGCTAGCACATAAAAGTGAGCAATTCATAAAAATCACAAAGGGAAATCTTAATCACAGATTAATGAGTGTGTGTGCATGCAGTTTGATTCAGAACTGTTTGTGTGTTATTTGATTTAAACCCCACCTGCGTGTGCAATCCTGCTGTAAGTTTCAGGTGACCTTCGCCATTGTGGGATCTTTAACTAACTCACTCTTTTGATTGTACCAAATTCTATTGAACCACTCTGCTAATTTGGCTGATTCTTAAGTGCTGTATTTCAAAACCATTAATAAATCCTAAATTGATGCTAATTCAAAGCTGTGTAAAAAAATATTCCTGACAGGGATATAAAGGATTATATAATCCTTTAGACAAGCTATTGACCAAATCTGGGGCTAGGATTGGATGCATCCATACCTAGATTGCTCTCTAAGGAAGGACTTTAGAAAGCAAGGGGGTCCTTTCTGACCGTCATGACTCAATGGGAGGGTCTCCATGACAGTTTTGTCTAACCCTGTCCTCTATGCACTAAATAACCAAGCATAACTTGCCATCTAATCTTGTTAAACCACTGTCACATTTACCATTGATATCAATAAAGTATTTTTTTTTTTTTCTCCTTTCTCACTCCATCCACCACAAATCGGCATAGCTGGCAGGATCCTAAATCAGGATTTGCAACATAAGTTTATGTTTTACTTTTTAATACTAGACTGTATCACAAAGAATGAAATGAGGTAATTACCTTTAAATGTACTTGGTAATTACCATTAAATGTATTTTGAAGTGAAAAGCTGGTGGATAGAGTTCATCATCCCCAGTGGAATGTATGCTTTATACATTATTTGATCATTTGTATTGGAAGTCAAAAATTACAACAGTAACAAAAAAGTACACTAACTCTTAGAGTACTACTTAAAATGTGCCAACTCAATAGATCTTAGTTCATTTTCACATGGAACCTCATTAAGGCAAAATGTTCTGAACAAGTTAGTCTTTCCAAACAGTATTACTGAAAATTGTTAATGAGGTTTCCATATCATCTGCCAAATTACAAAACTAAACAAATCAAATATATACCATGCTAGATTATATCTAATGTCTATTTGTTTAACTGGGACATTGGTTCTTTTTATTTAATGCAATCTTGTATGTACACATCTGACTTCTAGATTTGGTGACTTGCTCGCATTGGTGTTTAAACAAAAGTTTATTTAAGCTGATATATAGAACTGTTAACAAAATGGACTGTCATTTACATTCTGTTCATGTTTTAGACAACTAACACCTTTCTAACAGATGTTAACAAAACAAGATAAAAAGATTTAAAAACACAATTAAGTAAAGCTTAAAATTAATGGAAGTTGTAAAGTTTGTTAAGTGCCAAGTTAAAAGAAGATGACTAACACATTTAGAATCATATCCTGTGGGGGTCTGTTAGATATAATGAGAAAACAATTAGATCCTTAAAATGTTATTCTGGTTCTAAACAGTGGAACTAGAGGTAGAGGGTCTTAAAATGTGAGGGGGTTTTAATCCATCATGTTCATTAAGATTATGAAATTTTTTTAAAATGGAAATATTATTGATATTAAAGTTTTGAATCACACTCTGGATTAAAATAGACCAGGTTTAAAAGCCATTTATGCCTTTCCCACCACCATACATAAAAAAAGTTTACACAGACCAAGTGTGGGGAAATCCCTGTAGAAGAAATCTCTCAAATTAGGATTCAAAATCTAAGGAAGGAACTTGAAAACACAGTTAAGGAATCAAATAGCTCTTTCAAGCAGTTATAATGCATTATTATCCAGTTCCATGTTATGACAGAGCAGACCGCTGGATGCCTCTTTTTAAAAATCAAGTATTCTTAACTTTCCAAACCCAATACTTCTAGAAATGAAGGTAACATGCTACCTCAGTACAATGAAGCAACATGAACAGACTGGCTTGGTGCCATTTGGCAATCTGACTAATGCATCAGACTGTTTGCTACCTGCTTTGCTGTGTACAAAGCCAGGATAATCTGATGTGTAATTGCAGGAAGTGAAGGAAGGGAGGACCTAATGGCAGAACCTTACCATCAATGTTACTCCTTGCATGAAGGAAAGAAGTAGCTATGGAAAAGGATTTATGGATTATTACATTTTTGTTCAAAGGTGCTTAATCATTGTTTTTCCCATGTGATATAAAGCTGGATTTCAGAGTTGTGTTTGTATATTGTGCAGTTAGCTGAAGGAAGTAGTCCGTTTAGAAAGGGAATTCTCGCTAATGTCCAGTTACAAGCTATTAATTTTTTTATGCAAGTCCAGCTGGTTCTCTGTTTTGCACTTAATTTTCTTTTAGTATAGTAGGATTTAAAATTCTTTAATAAATATCACAAAAGTTGAAATTTAGTATAAATATTGTACTCTAATACTTTGTAATTTGGATACTGTACCTAAAATATTATTTGATTTATTTTAATGAGGAGTTTATTAGCTTTTCAAACATATTCTTTCACTCCTAGGAATTGTTCCTCATGAAAGAAAAATAAGGGTACAATGCAACTTTATACTACTTTTCTGAATGAGACTGTTTTAAAAAAAAAAACATTCCATGAAATACAGGTAAGTATTATTATACGTTGTCAAATTTGGTCCTGAGGGCCTTCTACACTTTGGAAAATATTTCTAAAGCTTATTAAGATTATTAAAGTTTATAAAGATATATAAGGTTTTTCTTTGAAGAATTGTTACATTATAATTATTTTCCTAGTTTTATTTTTTCATCAGCAGTACAAAAACAGTTATTTGGTTTGATAGCTGAAGCAAAACAATCAAGCAAACATGTTGTGGTTCAAACTGAAATACTTTGTTTTTCATTTGCTTGTGATATAGCTTTGTAATTTGTTATTCTGATTTTTGTAGAATTTTTTTTTTCTGTGGCAGTGATACTTCTGTCTGATGTCTTGTTGCCATCCTTTTGTTTGTGTGACGTAGAGGGAATAAGTTGTAAAAAAGATCTTTTTTCACTTCAGATAATGCAACATTTTAACAACGTCAGTGTATTGTTGGCAGTTTATATTACCTGGGGTGTGGGATTTTTCAGGTGTTTAATCAGATGAGGAAATAATCAATTTAGTTTGTGGTTGTCTACAACAGCTAAGTGTGCTTAATGGCACCCTCTCTGGCACCAGTCTATTGGGTTCATGTGGCAAGGTTTTGGTAGCAGGGGGGAGGCTGCAGGGGTGGCTTCTATTGAAAGATGCCAGAAGCTCTCCCCGTGTCTGTCACTGCCAGCACCAGCTGGCTCAAGAAGGACCCACCACTGGCCAAAGCTGAGCCAATCAAGCAACACTGGTAGCACCTCTGTAATAACATATCTAAGAAAGGGTAAAAACTGCTGCGCAACAGCATCTGAGAGAGAGGAGTGAGAATATGCGAGAGATACAGCTATGCAGACACCAAGGCCAGTGAAGGAAGGGCAGGAGGTACTCCAGGTGCCAGAGCAGAGAAGACCATGGTGATGCAGGTTGTCCCCATGCAGCTCGTGGAGGTCCCTGCACTGGAGCGATTATCAGGTAGACAGTATCCCAGTGTGTTCAAAGATATATGCAGTTTTGTAGAATCACAGGATAGCTGAGGTTGGAGGGTGCTTCTAGAGATCATCTAGTCCAACCACTAGTCAGAGAAGGTTGCCCAGGACCACATCCATTTGGGATTTAAATATCTCCAAGAATGGAAACTCCACAATCTCTCTGGGCACTTATTACTAATGACCAATGCTCTAACATTTGTAAGGCTACCAAGGAATCTGTTTCCACTTTGCACCTCCCCTCCAATCCTGCTCCACCCCAACCTGTCCCATCTAGAGTGTAGGCTTTCAGGGAAGACAAAAAGTTCAGTGAAATTTTCCTGTAGACACTCAGAGAAAAACCCTTCTTTTTCTTTTCAGATAGGAATTTTCTTATGAGTCAAAACCAACAAAATGTGTTGACAATCATGAATCAGAAGAAAAGGTTATAATGACTGTTGGTTGTTAGAAGTGATTTCACAACTATCACTTCGTGGTGGAAGTCTCTTGATACAGGAATTAACAAAACAATTTGGAAAGGACCTTTGGAGATTTTCTAATCCATCTGTCTCAGTCTGTATCATCTAAACCTAAACCACTCGACAGATATTTTTAAAAGTCAGTTATAATTAGGTTTTTACTAGGAAAAAAAGATAGAACTGTCTACAATAGGGTAAGAAAAGATTAGTGTATGTTGACATTAGTTGTTTTTGAAGTTATATGGAACTGGTGGATTTCACCTTAGATAATTAAAAAATTGGTTGAACAGCAATGCAATACAATACGGGAGTTCTGAGGAGAGCAGCGAGAGTAATTAAAGGTAAAAGAAATGTGGTTTAGAAGTATTGATTGTAACAGTTGTGGCTAAAAAGAGTTACAGAGAACATGCGAAATAGGCAAAAAGCTGTTGCAAAACTTAATCTGTATCCATACTGGATAGTACCAGAATCAGAGCTCTTAAGTTAGATCAAGAAATAAGACA
Source organism: Egretta garzetta (assembly GCF_000687185.1). Lineage (NCBI taxonomy): Eukaryota > Metazoa > Chordata > Aves > Pelecaniformes > Ardeidae > Egretta > Egretta garzetta. The sequence goes on from NW_009260809.1 coordinate 118,778, forward strand.
TTAGTACATTATAGAAAACATTCTAGTGGAAGGATGAGTAGGTGTTGGAATAGATTGGGACACATAGTAGAGTCTCTGCTGATGTCTAAGTACCTTTCATGAAGCAGAATGTCTACAGATCTCAATAGTCTTTCTGCCTGTTGGAGATTCTAGGGAAGATCCAATAACAGCCTCTGGCAGCCTACTCTAAATCAAAAAGTATTCATTCTCATACATAAACCTATGGAGCTTACGCATCCAAGATTACACTCTGAGATATGTTGTCAGGTATATTCTGGGATTTTCAAGATATTCTGGGACAACCGTCCCATGTCATATTGATACATGCTCTCTTAGTTTTCCATCAGAGATCCGTTCATAGGACAATGTTTCTATTTCCTTATACAGTATAGGTATGGGTTTCCTGACATAAACCACAACCAGCTCGGAAGCTTCCACTGCCCAATAAACAAAGGATGAGGAGAAATGGTTAACTTACAGGAAGTTTTGGCTTGCTGAGATTGATTAGGCTGTGAAGCAGGTCGTAGAATGGAAAAAAAAATTGTACCGTAATGTCCAAAACTGTAGGTACCGTAACAGCTGAATACTACTGCAGTCTCATTGCATTGCAACAGCACACATAACCTTAGAGGAGCTATACAGGTTTTATAGGTACTTTGTATCACTGGCATGATTCAAAGTAATACTAAGTAAGGGTAAAATCTGCAACAGACAATGTTTTCTCCAGCAATCAGGTATCATGTTTGGGCATAACAAAGATTTCCTTTTCAGACAATAAATTAATATTACTTCTAGACAAATTACCTGATTCATTTGAGTAACAACAGTACACTTTCTACAAATCATTGATGATTTCTGTTCAGCATTTTTTAATCTTTGTAAAAGTTACTTGCTTTCTTGCCTTTTTAAGTTTTTTGCCTAGAATATGTTTTTAATGTCTAGAACTAAGCCATGTTTTCTCTCAATATTTATCATATACACATTAGTTTATTAGCCCCTGTGCACTGTTTTTACACGGTACATAACCACACTCATAAGCGCTCATGTACATGTCACAGAGGTACACTAAAACTAACCCAAACTAAGGACAAGCTCAAACAACTTTACTTCACGAAACAGGAAACACCTCAGAACAGAAACCAATGAGAAACAGGGGTAAACTGAAATCAATCACTCTGATAACATTTAACACGTAACAAATTCAAGGTGTCAGGCGGGGTATTGCTACTACACTCCCATACACGCAAGAACGATGATCCAAAGTGCGCACACACACTCACAAGGAGTGGGGGGGAACTCTCACGCTCGTGGGTACCCAGAAGATCTAATCGCTCACTGCGCAGGAAGCGGGCGGGGGGGTGGTGGGGGGGAAGGGCGCGGAGAAGGACTCACTCAACTATACATCCAGAAGAAATCGCTTACCAAAAGGAGGTGAGGGCACTCAATCTCGAAAAGATCCCTCAAGCAGCGTCCCAACCCAAAAGGCGAGGTTTTGAACGCAGACCCGTTGCTCTGAGGAGACGACACCCCAAGGGGCGTCTCCGGCGGCGCCCCGTTTATACCCTGGGTCGGATCTGAGCTGTGCTGATAATTGGTCATGATTCAGAAGTTTCTCCGAATCAAGGCGCCTCATTGGCTGTAGATCCTGTCTGTTGACCTAGGGCTCCCGTTTCTCCTGCTCCCCCGGGAGGCAGGGCGCCCTGGTGGGTGCGTGGTGGTCGGCACCCGGCCGCGGTGTCCACGTGCCGGCAGGCACCGCAGAACATAAAAGGCGCAAAAATTGTCTTCTTTATTCTGGCTTTATTCTTTATTTATGACTAAATTAATCTTCATTAAGCTAATTTCTGAGGCCCAGTAAAATAACTTGATATAACATTTGTACCTTTGCAAATCTGGAGTACAGCACAGGAAGAAAGACAACTGCCATATACTAAAGAATCTACAGTTTATGGATGTAATGTTTGCCTCTGGTTTATTTGTTTTCTCCTACTAATAACACCTTACACCCGTCTTCCTGTCTTCTCCATTTTGTGCATTAGGCTCTCTGCCTTTCCTGCCATTTCATAAACCCCTTCCATTTTTCTACATTTAATCAATATTCTTATTTTGTTTTTTTCACTGCAACTTACAGAGGTATAATTTCAGTCTGCCAAAGAGCTGTACACAATGGTCTCCATTCCTCTTGTTCCCCAAATAAGGTGGGCAAACTAACAATTTCTAATTCTGCTTCTAATGATTAGCTTGCTTTTCCAAATTTTGCATTGTATGTTGTAGAACCTAACACAGGCACCTATCTTTGTGATGTAAACTACCTGCAAAAAGCAGTAGACTTGGATAATACTGGATGATATGTTGTCACCGAAATCGGGAAGAACGAGCCTCGTAACACCAATGTAGTGTTAAGAGGCAGGCATTCTTTATTCACGGTGCCGGATGCACGGGGGATCACTCCACCTAACGTGCATACCTGGCACCTGTTTCAGTCAGGTTATATAAATCAAATATATACATATTCATTACATTCATAAATAATCAATAACATCCTCTCTAGTGATTGGTACAAATTCTCTCACTTCCTATGTAAACTACTGTGCAGACTCAGTTGTTCACTTCTATTGTTCCCTTTTGAGTAGGTGGTATCATTTGGGTAGGTGGTCAATGAGTCAGTGGTCGCGATCTCCCCCTGCCGGAATTACCTCCTACCTACTCGGCTCTCAGTCTTGGTAGTCCTAGCCAGCTTTCTCGGTCCACTACATGAAACTACCTTCCATCTTCTTCTTTTGACAGGTACACATCGTCTATAGTTTTAGCTACATTAATAATTACCTTAAGACTACAGATCATAGTCATGATATACTACTCTCATTGTCCTGAACTTAGTGTTCAGTTGGGTAGGGCTGTATGGGAGCAAACATAGCAGCATTCGCGGTTGCATTTTGTAGTTAACTGCTTCGATCCCATCACCCCAATGCTGAAAACTAAGATACATAACAATTTCATCATCATTTTGGTTACAATGTCAGATAATTTCCATTTTCTTAGTGGTATCAATTTAAAATATGGTATTTTTATAGAGAATACATGAATAATTTAATAATATTTATTTTGAGTACCTAAAAATCCACACACTGTATAACTACAGAGACACAAACTGAATAACTTCAAGGAAGTAGTCATAATTCTTTAGAAATAACAGCATCTTTAATAACATTTTTTTCCCAAAGCAGAATTGCTGATGTAATACGTTCAGAATCTCAGTCCACTGCAGTCTTGAGATTGGATTCAAACCCTGACATTTAGAATTTTAAAGTTTTACTTTGGCTTCTTGCTCCTTTCTCTGTTCCTACAGCTTACATTCTTTATTGTTTTGCAGGTTACATTTTTAATCTTTTCACTGCAATTATGTTGGTTATTTCTTTGATTTTTAACACTTTTTTGGACTTCCTATAAGAATAAGCTATCCTAGCATAATTGCAATTAAACTAGTGATTTTGCTGTCAAGGGTGTGAACAGTCACACTCCTAACAATTATAGTGGATTAACACCCTCAGATGTATCAAACTAGGTGATAGGCACAATGGATTCTGACAGAAAGGACCCAGGCTGCTTGTACTGTAGCTCTGGACAATCCTCCTTATAATCCAGTTCAGCCTAGATATAAAAGTGGTAAGATACATTATTGTGCCAGTTAACATTCTGGGTAACTTGTACTGTCAAAATTGTACAAGATTAACTATGGAGGAAAGTGGTTTTGTAGTGACATATACATGATATGTGGGACATAAATTACTTAGTTAAGGAAAGACAGTTATAGTAGAAGCGTGATGTAATATTTTAATATTGTTGCATCTGCGTAACTCCCCCATATCTCTTTATTCTTTAAAATCAATTAATGTAAGTTAAATTTCTTATGCTGATTAATTTTAGTTGTTTCCTTTGGTATGTTTCTTTTTATTCTGTGGGCAAGGATATTGTTTTTCCTTGGCTTTGATCCCTGGAAACCAACAGAGCTGGAGTCCATTTGTAGGGCAGTGAGAAGTTTTGACTGTCAATACTCTTCTTGAACTTACTTTGTAGGTAAATGTGTACTTTCAGTGCTGACAGATTGGCCTATTTCATATGCACTGTCACTTTCTTTAACATAGTAACAATCTTCACCTTAATTTGGATAGTTTCAAACAAGTCAGGAGGGTTACAGAAATACCAAGGTTAAAAAATACTAGTGATACTGCCAACACTGCTAATGCAAAAAAAAAATAGTTTAATAATGTTTACATTAGTAACTTGATGAGCCAGAAATTGCAACATTAATTTAGCATTAAAAACCTCATTAAAAATAAGGGATTTTAAAATACATCTACACAAGAAGCTATAACTCAGTGTGGAAGAAGGCCATTGTTCAGTACTTCTGTGAACACTGACTGCGGCTGGCATACCCAACCACAGTAGCCAGGAGAATGGCAAATGGTGCAACAGCTTAATTGTGTTTCAGCAGCCACGCAATAAAAGTTACTTCTTTATTCATAGAATAGTTCTTCTATATTCATAGAAAAATACCCATTCAAATGACTGATCCACTGTATTATTGAGAAAAATCAGTGCACATTGTGGAAATTGTGGTTTTCAGTTTATTTACATTTCTTTCCATTTGAAGCTACTTTTTTTCCTAGATGTTTCTTTATTATAGAAATAAAATAATGTAGTTTGTGCACTCTTTAGTCAATGCAGGCAAAAAGACTAAACAAAGTACTTTGTTGTGTTGGTAGTGAATGAGATTATTAGTGGCAGGTTTCTTTCTAATGGATATAAAGTTCATGAAATAACATTCGCCTGGGGCTTTGCATGTTTTGATCTTTTTTGCTGATATCTTTTCTGAGAAGGTTCAGATACCAGTTTTCACCTTATCACTCAAGGATGAAGTTTAACAAGCAGAGGTTCTTAGGCTGAAGAGAACCTTAGTACATAAACAGAGCTGTGAAACTTGTAAGACTCCTTCCAGAATAAAGACAGATTTATCAGACCTAGACCTGATATTTCACAGTCACTGTATTTCTGCTTGCCAAATCATGTAATCCCATGTATTCAGATTCCCCACTATCTCACACCACAGGATTGCTATAGTCTGCTATTTAAGGATTGCTATTTAAGGTCTTCCTAATTATGACTATACTAATGTGGTGGATTGCCTTCACCAGCCACCGGCTGCCCACCAAGCTGCTCCCTCTTCATCATGACAGCGGGAGAAAATAAGATTAAAAATTTGTGCATCAAGATAAAGGTTAATGAAAATTTAAACAAGTTAAATGAAAGAAAACAAAGGCTGCTGATGGAAGAAAAGAAAAAAAAATTCTCTACTTCCTGCCAGCATACAATGTCCTGAGAAGTAGGGCCTCAGTATGTTTAGCAGTTGATTCAGAAGACAAATGCATTAATAATGAATGTCATCCTCCTCCTGCTCCTTTCTCCTAGCTTTTATTGCTGAGCATGACATCCTATGATACAGTATATATCTTTGGTCAGTTTGGGTCAGCTGTCCTGGTTATGTCCTCTCTCATCTCCCAGCCCTTGCCCAATTCCCAGCCTACTGGCCTTTGGGGTGTGGGGTTTGGAGAGACAGCCTTGATGCTGTGTGAGCAGTGCTCAGCAATACCGAAAACATTGGTGTGTTATCAACACTGTTCTAACTACAAAGCATAGCTCTATGAGGACTGCTACGGGGAAAGTTAAATCCATCCCAGCCACACCCAATACAAGTATTAAATATAGTCCTTTTCAATGTTCAGATTTAGCAAACGATGATAACAATAGTGTCAAGAGTGACCACACCTAAAAAGTAAAATTAAAGCTTTACATAAAAATTAGAAGTTGAGAATACATAAATTGTATATAATAAAAGACCAATACAGCTTGTGAATGTAATCTGTGCTGGGAGCCTTTGGAAGGAATAAATCACCAATATCCATAACAGGAAATGCAAAAGTACTTCCTAGAAAAAGTATTAGAAAAATATATATTAAAAAAAAAAAAACAAAAAACAAAAGGATGGAAAAATGCAAAGAGGGAATTTTAGTGCTGCTGATGTTCTCAGTATAATTGCTCTAGGTTACCATTGGAGACAGCAGATAAGCTACCTTTGGAGTTCTTGCAGGGCAATTCATTTCTAGGAAAACACAAGGAAAGAGGAATAACTGTCCCAGAGATGAAAATTGAGAGGAACTCTGCCAATCAGTTTTATGAGAATTATCACTGTGAAACCGTAACACGGCATGGTATGTCAGTCATATTTTTTTCATTAAACGATAAACAGGAAAATAATCTATCCAGGCCCTCCCCAACCTTCTATTGTTTCACAATGCAAAAGTAACTTGATTCAGAGTTGATCATGTTGTTTGGGAAATGATTCTTTTCTATGCTTCTATAGAACTGTAATGCACAGAGATTTTATCTACTATTACTTTTTCTGACCTCGTCTGTACTTCCTTTTTTTATTCTCGCACATCAAAACACACCTAAACTTAGGGGATGCTACTGGAGCATGTAAGTCATCTTTCTGTATTTCTCTTGGGCTGCTTATAAAAAGCTTCTTGGTGCTAAGAGCAATAGAAAAACCATACATGAGGTAAAATCTAGAAATAAAATCAAACTGGGGACAAAACACTATGATTCCTCCCATTCACCTCTGACTGTCTCTTCAGACACAGGATATAAGAAACCAGGCTTACAAGTGCTACAGGGTGAGACAGGAAGTTCCTCTCTGATCTGGAAGACATACAAGACAGTCTTCAAACAAAAGCATCATATACTCTGGTCTCCTGAAAAATATAACAAGTCAACAATTTCAACAGCATTCATAGCAGCACACGTATGGATTTTCCAAAACATTTCACCTTTAGAGGTGCCAGACTTATGCTGCTGAGATTTTTCCCCTCTCAGTGTAAGGCTTGGGCGCTAATTCTATCAAATTTGATTCTATCAAATCAGATCACAAATGTGATCCACTTTACATACGTGTCTGCCAAGATAATTTTGAAATACTGAAGTGATTTTTCTACTGTTATCAAGAATTATTTACAGCTGTACACAGTATTTGGGAGAGAACTAATGAGTTGCACAAAATGGAACATCTATAAATTTATTAAATAAGACAAAATTACTTGGGAAATTCTGCCTTGTAATAGCATGTAAAGACTGAAAGTAGAATTTGAAGTAAGTTCAGTATTATGAGTCGGTCAGTCTTTCCTTGTCTGTGGAACAAGACAGGTACTTCTGAGTACTCATTGCACACAGTAAAAAAGACATGGCAGTTTACTCCTGTCCAGCACATAGCAAAACACTGTGGCATTTATTTCTTTGTCTTCTTAGAAATATAATCATGAGGAAATGAAACAAAAAAGAAAGATTAAGTATGACATTTGATTTTTAAAAAAACCACATTTTTAAATTAAAACTGCTTTTTTATGCATTATCATTATTTGGAGGTGTGTGATTATGTAATATTTGTATTAGTCGTTCGACATGAAGCTGAAACATGCTCTAAGAGAATTGGGAGGAGAAGACCAGTAAGCTTGTGAGGAACACTACAGAATAACAATTAGGAGAGGAGGCATTGTGACACATTTCCAAACTGATGTTTTCTCCATTTTCCAAGTAAGCAACTTATATAACAATTATTTAATGATAATGGCCATCTACACATAAATTCTATGACAGAAGCAAAAACTGAGGCAAATTTCTCATGCATCCAGTACAGTACTTAAGCACATCTATGGTTTTTGTGTACATCTTGCCACTTTTTGAACAGCAAATACATTTGGTCAGACACTAGCTGTTTTGACTAAACCCCATATAACTTTTAAACAAAGGCATAATGATGATATAATATATTCATAAAGGTATCCACAGTTCTGGTAGGTTCCTCTGAGCTCTTCTCCACATAATTTTCACAACTGAAGTGATTATTACCTTTCTGTTTGAAATAGCTCAGGGAACGTATGAACCATCATAGTAAGTTTCAGGGCTGTTGTGATTCGTAAGTCCTTATTTGCAACTTTAGCATTCTGTAACGGTGGTTATATTTATTTAACTTTTATACTGTACTTCTGCAATTAAGGTTAACTTTAATTTCTGAAATAGAGATCAACATATCTTAAAATACCATATGGTGTTTCAACAATACATTTTTTGAAAACCTACATGTTCTCATAATCCCAGAAAATGTGCACTTAGACATCTTTTGCTTTGCTTTTAGCATTTTATTAATCTTCAGTCAAAATGGAATTTAGATTAAAATTGATTATAACACCTTCTTTTAGACCCCAATCCTGCACAGAAACTTACGCAGCCATTGTGCTTCACAAGCCACTTTTTTTTAGAGAATACAGTGGTAATTATTCACATTTCAAATAATTTGTAAATTTTTGCACAATCATACCCTTGCACATTTTATCTTGAATGACAGTGGAGATTTCAGGAGAATATGAGGGGGAAAAAGTCAGTATGAGGATAATGAAGCATTGGAGAAGGTTGCCAAGAGAGTTTACACAGTATCCATCTTTGAACATTTTTGAGATGGAAGTGCATACAGCCCTGATTAACCTGGTCTGAGCACAGAGTAGAACCTGCTCTGAGCAGGAAGTTGGATCAAAGACATCCTGCAGCCCCTTCCAGCCAGAGTTATCCTATGGCTCAATTGACTTAATATGATGTTAGTTTGCCTTGATTTTGTTTAGGGTTTTTTTTCCCCAGATTATTTTTATTCCTCCTTCAAAAAAAAATCAGATTTTTTTCTACATGTTCTTGGTTCATAGTTCTTCCTGTCCTTTTTTGTGGTTTACCTTTGGCTAACAGCCAAATGCCTACCCAGGTGCTCCCTCCTTTTCCATTCTCAGTGGGACAGATGAGAAAATAATCTGAGAAAGCTTATTGGAGATTGCTTACCAGTCACTGTTGTGGGCAAAACAGACTCAATTTGGGGAAAATTCATTTCATTTATTGAGAAATAAAACAGATTCAGGTAGTGAGAAACAAGAAGACAAACATCAAAGCACCTTTCCTCCCCCTCTTTCCTCTGTCACCTCAGCTCAGAGGGCTGTTTCTCATACTCATCTCTTTTTTTTTGTTCACTCCTCTCTCCATCCAGTGATCACTATTTGCAAAACCCATCCAATCAGAAGTTAATTTTTGGAAGACAGAAATTATATCCTTTTGCTCTTAGCAAATTTTATGGAATTCTGTCAGCTGAAATAATAATGGCTATCAGCTTTGACCAGTGGAAGTGACAAGGAAGTTTTGGATGTTAATGATTTTTCTTCCTCTTTGTAAACTTGCATTTGCAATTCCATTCATTTAATAATTATTTACGCATAGCCATTCCAAGTTCATCTTTAAAATTGTATGTAATTCTTTGCATTAAATTTAATGACTAATTTATATTTTCTGGGAAGTCTTGTTAAAAGATAAGATAAAAGTCTTATAAGGATAAATATTTATCTTTTACATACCTCTGAAAAATCTATTCACTTCCCATCCCAAAGCTAACTTCTGCTCATGACAGTATGTCCACATTTACCAGTAATGTTATGCTTGAAAATTGCTTTTAAGAGCAAAAATAAATCAGAATTTTAATATGATATGGAGAGTTTTTGTTAGTATAACTGGAATCTTAGCAATCTAATAAAATAATTTTTATTAGTAAGTTGCAGAAAAAGAATGACAAAATAATAGACATGCGGAAAAAATCCCCTTAATAATAATATAGTTAATTTTTAATGCACACACTTCCTACGCTTTTTCCTGCTGTTATGCCCACTCTTCAGCTGTTCCTCTAGTTTCTAAAATATATAGTTTCAGTCTGGGGTGTCAGGGCAGGGCTTACAGTTATGCAAGTCCTTCTCTGGCAAGAGTGTGAGTGAAAGAGAGAATACTAGAAGGTTATTGTTAGGTCTCCCCAGAGCCTTCTCTTCTCCAAGTTGAACAGATCCTGTTCCATCAGCCCTTTCTGTTAGATTATGTGTTCAAAGTCTTGGTGGCCCTCCATTGGACTTCCAAGGTTTTTTGTGGAATTTGATGTAGTATTCCAGCTGCAGCCCAAGAAGTACCAAGTAAAACGGAACACTCCCCTTGATCTACTGGCTGTGCCCCTGTTGGATGTGCTCCATAATGCTGGCACCAATGGCTCATGCTTGGCCTACTCTTCCTCCAGGTACTTTTCAGCAGAGCTGCTCTCTGGCCAGTCAGTATCTAGCAGGAAGTCACTATGGCTGAGGCTCAGGACTGTGCATTTGTCTTAATTGAATTTTATGAGGTTCCACTTGGCCCATTCCTTCACCCTCTCTAGGGCCCTCTGCTCACAAGCTTATTGACTGCATACCACCGGTTTGGTGTCATCTGTATGAAGGGAAGCCAAATTTTAAAATCTTCAATTATCTGTGAAGCTCAGTTGTATCTCACATAAATTTCCTTTAGCCAGCTGTGAAGTCTTCCTCTTGGTGCTGTCTGTAACTTTCATCAACTTCTCACGTTGTTATCTATTATGGCCAGCAATTGCTCATGTCATGGTCAGTAGTTTCTCAGGGTCTGTTCAGTTAGCTAAGCCTCAGACAAGGGCCTAGCCATCTCCCTTGCATACTTTAACAGTCTGTAAACTCCATGAGGGTAACCTCTGCCTCTTCTTCCAGATCACTCGTTAATCACTACTTTTTGAGTCCAACTACCCAGACAGTTTTTCACCCATGTACTAGTTCACTGTACAAGACCATTTGGACTTGGAATACGAGGAGCATATTGGAGACTCTCAAAAGCCTTACATCAGTTAAACAGCATCCATTGCTCCCACTTCACCTAGAAATTCAGTCATTTCGTCACAGAAAGCAAACAAGTTAACAAGGCATGATTCAGTCTTGATAACCCCATGCTTGACTGTTAAAAGAGCAAGACTGTTCTCCTTCATACGCCCAGAAATAATCTGCAAGAGAGTTCCTTCCATTATTTTCCCAAGGAAAATAGTGAGGCTGACCTGCCTGTAGCTCCCTTGATAGACTGTTTGGTCTTCTCTGAAGATGGATGCAGCATTTGCCTTTCTCCACCTGGTTAATGACACTGTCTGATCTCCACAGTCTTTCAAAGAGAATACAGAGTGGCCTTGCAATAATATCAATCGACTTTCTTGGCATTCTCAGATCCATCCCACTAGGCCCATTGGTCAAGCTTTATCAAGAGATGCATGACTCTTCTCCTTGAATCTTGTCTCTAGGCACAAAGTTCTGGGAGACCATGTCAGTGAAGACTGAGGTAAAGAAAGCATTAAACACTTCAGCTTTATCTCCCCTGCTGTCATTACAACACCTGCTTCATTCAGCAGTGAGCCCATATTTTCTTCGTTTTTTAATGTTACTGCTCATGTAGCCATAGAATCTCTTCTTGCTTCCCTCTGTGTCCATTGATAAATTCAACTCTAGTTGAGCTTTGGCTTTCTAAACACCGTGCCTCTATGTACAATAAATGTTAATAATGTACATAAACTTTGATGTATGATGCAAGGAGAACTCTGAAGCTCCTTCGCAGTCTTCTGGGATTGTGCTCTCATAGTTGTATTTTACAGGGTGCAGTACAGAACTGGAAACATCCATAATGGTGACAGGCAGATTGGACAGCATATTCCCTTTCTTGTGCCTCATAACTTCTGCCATGCTGGGGAGAACTGGCAGCAGTATACTTCCTTCTTTCCCTCTACTGTACTTTAATATATTCCAGATTATAGGATAGGTTAGACAGCTCAAGAATGAAATCATTAATTGATTTTACTACTAGGAAGGACATAGGACCAGGGCTCATAATCATGGATTTACTCCTATGAGATTGGTAAAGGCATTAAACACAAGATGAGACAAATTTAAACTAGCAAAAGTTTTAAACTTAACTATACGTATTATTTCATTTAATTCCAAGAATAGATTCCAAGTTAAACTGTTGTAGAGAGCAATGAGGTCTCCCCTCAGCCTCCTCTTCTCCGGACTAAACAACCCCAGTTCCCTCAGCCACTTATCTTAAGATTTGTGCTCTAGACCCCTCAACAGCTCTGTTGCTCTCCTCTGGACACACTCCAGCACCTCAATGTCTTTCTCGTAGTAAGGGGCCCAAAACTGAACACAGTATTCAAGGTGTGGCCTCACCAGTGCAAAGTACAGGGGGACAATCACTTCCCTAGTCCTGCTGGCCACACTAATTCTGATACAAGCCAGGATGCTATTGGCCTTCTTGGCCACCTGGGCACACTGCTGGCTCATGTTTAGCTGGCTGTCTACTAGCTCCCCCAGGTCCTTTTCCACCAAGCAGTTTTCCAGCCACTCTTCCTGTGTTGCGTGGGGTTGTTGTGACCAAAGTGCAGGACCCTTAACTTAACATTGTTGAACCTCACACTGTTGGCTTCAATCCGTCAATTCAGCCTGTCCATATCTCTCTACAGAGCCTTCCTTCCCTCAAGCAGATTGACACTCCTGCCCACCCTGGTATTATTCTAGACATTAGGAAAAAATTCTTCACCGAAAGGGTTGTCACGCTCTGGAATGGGCTGCCCAACAAGGTGGTAGAGTCCTCATCCCTGGAGGTATTTAAAAGAAGGATAGATGAGGTGCTTAGGGACATGGTTTAGTGGTGGGATGGCAGGGTTAGGTTAAAGGTTGGACTCGATGATCTCAAAGGTCTTTTCCAACCAAAGTGATTCTATGATTCTATGATACTACGATTATCTGCAAACTTACTGAGGGTGCACTCAATCCCCTCATCCAGATCATTGACAAAGATATTAAAGAAGACTGGCCCCAGAACTGAGCCCTGGAGAACACTGCTTGTGACTGGTCACCACAATTCTCTGGGCTTGGCCATCCAGCCAGTTTTTTACCCAGAGAAGTGTACACCTGTTTAAGGCATGACCCACCAGCGTCTCTAGGAGAATGCTGTGGGAAACTGTGTCAAAGGATGTACTAAAGTCCAGGTCGATAACATCCACGGCCTTCCCCTCATCCACTGGGTGGGTCGCCTGGTCATATAAGGAGATCAAGTTGGTCAGGCAGGACTTGTCTTTCATGAACCCATGCTGGCTGGGCCTGATTCCCTGGTTGTCCTGCATATGCCTGGTAAGCACGCTCAAGGTGAAATGTATCTCAGCCTTTTCCTCATCCTTGGTGGCAATGTACCCCCCACATCCAATAAAGGATGGAGATTCTCCTTGGTTCTCTTTTTGTTGTTGATGTATTTGAAAAATTTTTTTTTTGTTATCTCTTACAACAGTGGCCAGGTTGAGTTCTAGTTAGGCTTCTGCCTTTCGAGTTTCCTCTCTGCATGACCTAATGAGATCCATGTACTCTTCTTGAGTTGCCTGCCCCTTCTTTCCAAGCTGGCAAACTTTTTTTTTTCCTGAGTCCCAGCAAAAGCTCCCTGTTAACCAGGCTGGTTGTCTTCCCCGATGGTTCATCTTATGGCACATGGGGACAGCCTGATCCTGCACCTTTAAGACTTCCTTCTTGAAGAATGCCCAGCCTTCCTGGACCCCTTTGTGCTTCAGGACTGTCTCTCAAGGGACTCTCTCAACCAGTGTCCTGAGCAGACCAAAGTCTGCCCTCCGGAAGTCCATGGTAGTGGTTTTGCTGACCCTCCTCCTTACTTTGCTAAGAATCAAGAACTTTATCATTTCATGGTTGCTAAGCCCATATATGGCCTCCGACCACCACGTCTGCCACCAGTTTTTCTCTGATGGTAAACAAAGGCTAGCGATTGTGAGACTTCCGCCAGCTACTTGTAGAATACTTCATCTACCTCTTCATCCTGGTTGGGTGGTCTGTAACAGACTCCCAGCAGGATATCTGCCTCGTTGGCCTTCCCACTCATCCTTACTCATAAGCACTTGACATTATTGTCACAATCATTGGGCTCTATACAGTTGAAACACTCCCCAACATGCAGAGCCGCCCCACCTCCTCTTCTTCCTTGCCTATCCCTTCCGAAGACCTTATAGCTCTCCACTGCAGCACTCCAATCATGGGAGTCATCCCATCATGTTTCTGTGATGGTGACTAAATCATAGCTATCCTGCTGCACAATGGCTTCCAGCTCCTCCTGTGCATTGGTGTAGATGCACTTGAGCTGGGCTATCAAGTTAAACCCCAACGTTGGCATGCCACTCCTAGGCTCCTCTCTAGAAAGCCTGGTTATAAAAACAGAAAACAGAAAAACTATAACAACCATATATTACCCATGACATCATACCATAACCTTTTCCTTATTTTTTGATAACACCTTGCTGTTGGGCCATGTTACATTTAAACTGCTCTCCTCCAGGTTTGGAGCTGAGCTAGTAAGTTATATGACACATTATTGTTGGTCAGTACTGCATTATAATTTATGAAGCTTCATTAATGAATAAACAGATCTTTGCAAGTAGATGATGAAAGCCATAGGTGATTTCTCATCTGAAGTCTCTGAAACTATTTTGGGGAATATAGCAGTGGCATCAATAATTTGCTTTGCTTAATCACTTTTGCACTATTTATTATTTAGTCTGGGAAGAAACAACATTTTTTGGGATGAAGAATGAACAAATGGATGAGTGCTTATCAAAAACATACCAGAATAGTATTTTAATTTCTTCTATATTTTGGTGATAATATGGGACTCAAGTCATGCAGTAGGAACACCCTGTTTGTCAACAGCTAAAAATAAGACTTTCATATATCAACTTTCCTTTGTTTCTTAGAGAATGTAGATTTTGTACTAGATGCGTCTTTTAATTAATCTACTTTTTTTTTTTCAAATTCCAAGTATCACAAAGGAATCTGAGCTGAGGTTGCTGCTAGGAAAAAAAAGCATTCTTCAGTGACATATCTGAAATGTGTTAACTAAACAGGGTACGAATAGCAGACAGATAGTAGTTTATATTCTTTGAAACTCACATGCTTCACATTCACACAAATCAAGGTCTCTTCCCCTCCAATCCAGTTTAGATATGTACCGCGGACACAGGGGAACAGGACAGCCACACCAAGCACTCATTGTGTCTAAGCCCTGGCTGCTGGCTTAGCCAGCTATGGTTCCCCCTCAAGATCAGCATTTGACATGGAGTGTATAGAGTTCTCCCTCAAGGAGTTAATGTCTTAACTAACAGCTTTTTAAAATTAGATTGTCAGCATAGCCTGCCAGCAGCCTTGATAGTCATGTAGCCTCTTTTCTGACTTTCCCCCTATAAAAAACCATTTAGCATTTTTTACCTGGGTTACTATAGTTTTCTGACCTCCTAAACCAATTTTTTCACTAGAATGTCAAGTTATTAGCAATCATATCTGTGGGCTTTTGTCTCGTTACCACACATTCCTCAGAGAGATTAGGTTTGGACCTAACCACACCTAGATCTTCTCTGAGGAAGGAGTTTAGAAAGCAAGGGGGTCCACTCTGAATCTCGTGACTCAATGGGAGGGTCCTCTGTACCCTTTTGTCTCCACAGTCTCTCTGTGAATTGGTCTAACTTGAGTGTAACTCAGTTTTCCTTTGTATGTTTCTTCCATGCTGTAATTAATAGAGTGAAACTTGCCATTGAACTTTGTTAAGTTGCACTTTTTCAACATTATATTAAAACCACTTCTGATAATACCTTTGATAGTGATTCCTGAAGTGATCTAAATCACTATCTCATGATAAGTTGGTGTAGTTGGCAGGGTCCTAAATCAGGATTTGCAGGATGGCAAGTGATATCACTGATTACTTACGGTAGCATGGAATAAGCCCAAGTCCCAAATTCTCAGAAGAATGGGCTCGTATAATTGGCGTCACTGGAAAGCTGTGGAAGAAAAGCTAAATATGGCCAGGAGACAGACAAAGAATGGAAAAGGGAAAGGAATTATTTGCAAGATGCTAGGTACCTGTTAAGAAGCTGCTCATCTGTCCTGGTTTCGGCTGGGATAGAGTTAATTTTCTTCACAGTAGCTAGCATAGTGCTGTGTTTTGGATTTAGTACCAGAAGAATGTTGATAACACACTGATGTTTTCAGCTGTTGCCAAGTAGTGCTCAGACTACTCAAGGACTTTTTGAGCTTCTCCTGCTCGGGCTTAGGCTACTCAAGGACTTTTTGAGCTTCTCCTGCTCGTTCAGGTGCATAACAAGCTGGGAGGGAGTACAGCACAGCTAGGACAGCTAACCCAAACTGACCAAAGAGCTATTCCATACCATATTCCATACCAATGTCATGCTCAGGGGGGGTTAGCTGGTCGGTTGCAGGGAGAGTAATCACAGCTTGGAGAGTGATCACAGCTCAGAGAGTGATCACTGCTTGGGACAGGCTGGGTATCGGTCAGCGGGTGGTGAGAAATTGCATTGTGCATCACTTGTTTTATATATTCTGTATATTCTCTTACCATTATTATTATTACTATTGTTATTCTTCTCTCTTATTAAACTGTCTCTATCTCAACCCACGGGTCTTACTTTTTTTTCCCAATTCACTCCCCCATTCCACTGAGGGAGTGAGTGAGAGGCTGCATGGTGCTTAGTTGCCAGCTGGGTTAAACCACGACAGTCCTTTCTTGGCACCTAATGTGGGGCCCAAAGGGTTGAGATAATGACAGATCTGAACATGTTAAAAAACAATTTGTGATAAGCATTCATTATATTAGTCTAATAGTCGCTGGTCACAATGTTGTTTTATTTGCTCTCAGAGTTGTTGTCCTTGTTCACAGCGTTCTTTTATGTAACACCTTACCTGCTGTATGCAATCCCTGTGCTGCTGGTTATCACTTTCTGCAAGTGGATTAAAGTTACTGTTCTGCTGTACTGTGTAATACTGGCTTATGTTATGATAAAGTTGTTGGTCATTGCGAAGCCTCCTGGAGTTGGAGGAAGAACACTTTGTCAGTCGGCTCCTCTTGATCTGGAGGCCTGTGGTAGACACCAACCACTAGGTTCCCTTTGTTGCCTCTCTCTCTGATTCTTACCCATAAGCTTTTGACCTGCTTGTGGCTATTTTTCAGGGACAGCTCTTCACACTGTAATGATTTCTTGATGTAAAGGGCAATGCCTCTGCCCCTCCTTCCTCACCTGTCCCTTCTGAACAGCCTGTAGCCATCAATAGCTACATTCCAGTTGTGGGACTCATCTCACCAAGTTTCTGTAACGGCAATCAAGTCGTAGCTTTCTAGCAGCACGATAGCTTCCAACTCCTCCTGTTTGTTTCCCACACTGCGTGCATTTGTATAGAGGCATCTGAGCTGTCAGCCTCGTCACCTTCATAGCCTCATTTCCCTTGAGGTGTTTCACAGGCATTTCCTTGTTGGCTCCTACCACCTCAGGAGCCTCCAGCTCACCTCCACCAGACTTCAACTTTGCTGCAGCGCCCCTGGCACGCTGCTGGGCAATGGGTTGAGGGCTCATACTAGCCCCCCATCCATCTAACCATTGCGTACCATCCCCTAGCCTGTTGCTGGCAAGCCCGATAGGTTCCCCTTCCCCCTTCACATCTAGTTTAAAGCCCTGTCCATGAGCCCCGCAAGCTCCTGGGCAAAGATCCTTTTCCCCCTTTGAGAGAGCTGGCTCCCATTTGATGCCAGCAAGCCTGGTGCTGTGTAGCTGCGCTCCAGATTCCTTTACTAACCGCCCCAAGGCTTTGAATTCTTGTTTAATCACCCTTGGGCTACTTACTGCAACTTCGTCAGCACCCATGTGGAAAAGCAGTAAGGGATAGTAGTCCGAGGGTTGGACCGGTCTAGGAATTTCCTAGTAATGTCTCTAACCCAGGCTCCCGGGAGGCAGCAGACTTCACTAAGAGCAGGGTCTGCCCGGCATATTGGACCCTCTGTTCCCCTCAGATGGGAGTCTCCTACATAGTCTCCTATTACATGTCTTCCTCCTCATGGAGGCAGTAGTAATACGAGAGGGAGATCTTTCTCATCTTCGTGCCTCCTCTGATGTGGATGGGTCAACACCTACCCCATCCACTGCCTCATTTTCCACATCTAGAGCCTCATACCTATTATGCAGAGGCACCTGGGGAGATGCAGTGGGCAAGGAAATGGTTTGCCTCCTGCCCTGATTGTTGACCAGTTTCCACTCATTGCTTTCCTTTGAGGCCCTTCCTTCATCCTGACTTGGGGAGGATACTAGTTCCCTTTGATCCTGGGCCTTTTTTGGTGGCTGTTCCTGTGTAGAGTTCTGGGAGATCAGGGCACAGCTCCACCAGTCTATCTCCTGCTCAACCCAGGTGCAGAACCTTGCACTTTGCTTTGTTGAACCTCATGACATTCACATGGGCCCACTTCTCACGTTTGTCCAGGTCCTTCTGGATGGCATCCCACCCCCCAGACGTGTCAAATGCACCACTTAGCTTGCTGTCATCTGCAAACTTGCTGAGGGTGCACCCGATCTCGCTGTCTATGTCACTGATGAATATATTAAACAGCACCGGTCCCACTATGGATCCCTGGGGGACACCACTCGTCACCGGTCTCCATTTGGACATTGATCTTTTGACCACTACCCTCTAGATGTGACCATCCAACCAATTCCTTATCCACCGAACAGTCCACCCATCAAATCCATAGCTCTCCAATTTAGAGAGAAGGATATCGTGGGGGACCATGTCAAAGTCTATGCAGAATTCCAGATAGATGACGTCCATTGTTTATACCTCGTCCACTGCTGTCACACTATCATAGAAAGCTACTAGGTTTGTCAGGCAGGACTTGCGCTTTGTGAAGCCATGCTCACTATCTCAAATCACCTCTCTGGCCCCCGTGTGCCTTAGCATAGCTTCTAGGAGGATCTGACAAAGAAGATGTAGCCTTCTGATGGGGGGTGCCATGGCTGGGCTTCCTCCCAGAAGCTGAGTTTCCTGAGTTTACCTTGGGAGTTGGGGGAGGGCCTGAGTCTCATTCAAGCATTCCAGAAATGCAATGATGGTGAAAGTAGAGAGTGTACTCTAAGTACTCCGGTGCCATTGCCCACTCCAAAAAAGAGTGATAACCCCTTCGTTCATCCCCCTTAGTGATGAATTGCAAAACATGAGGCCAAAAAATGTGTAATGCCAGGACAGCAACTGGGCCTGCCTGCCCAGCAAGTGGAATGCTATCAATGGTTAAATAATAATGGCACATACATTTTGATTCCAGTTGGTGCTTGACAACAGTTGTTAAAATTCCTAATAGATACGGGAGCATAAATTTCAATATTAACACAATAGGATGACAAGATGCTGGGTGTATGACCTGGATGTCAAAGAGTTAAAATTACTGGAGTGAACAGAGCAAGTGCTCTTTGCCAAACTGTGAAAATTAATTCATGGCTCCCAGACAAGAAGCTCATGTTGTCTACCCACTTCGCAATCAAAGATCACAATGAAAATATTTTGGGTTTCAGTGTTTTGAATGGCCAAACCTGGCACCTGCTGGACAGCAGTGTGTGATTTTTTAGTTCAAATTTCAACCCTAACACTCACAAAAATCAGGAGACTACAGCGTGTGTACTCCACACTACCCCTGTACTCCCTGATTCAAAGATTATTAATGTACTGCAATACTCAATCTCTGCTGAGGCACAAAACAGAATTTCCAAAGTAATAGCAGACTTGGAAAAATGGCACATTATTTCTAGAACCCACTCCCCATACAATTCACTGGTCTGGCCAGTCCATAAGATGGATGGGAGATGGCATCTGACAATTCATTATCGGTGCCTAAATGTCAACAGGGCTCTGCTAATGCTGCAGTTCTGCAGTATTAGAGTATTGCAACTCTAACAGCCACTTTACAAGCAGCCACACACCCATGGACGGCATTGCTAGATCTGAAAGATATGTTCTTTATGGCCCCCTTGAAGGAGGAGGATAAAGAGAAATTTGCTTTTACTTGGGAAGGTATACAATACACCCTTAACAGACTCCCACAGGGATATACACATTCACCCACAACTGCTCATGCTGCATTTGCTGAACTGTTACAAACAGTCTCACGTCCTCAAGATGTGAAACTGTACCCATATATAGATGATATCCTAATTGGAGGAACCTCCCCTGAAAAGATGGGGGAAGCAGCAGCAGCAGTGCGGCAAACACTACGTAAAGCTGAAGTTGAAATTCCACCTGAAAAATGCCAAGGACCAAGTGAAGAAGTAAAATTTTTAGGTACTTGGTGGATTGCAGGTAGTGCAGCAATCCCACTGGACACCCTAAGTAAAATAGAATAGTTACAGATGCTCCAATATAGGAAAAGAATTACAACAACTTATGGGTACTTTAGGGTACTGGAGGAAACATACCTGGATTTTCCACCATTGCTTTTCCACTGTACTCACTTTTATGAAAGTAAAAACCATGGAAATGGAACCCAGAACATGAAGAGGCAGTCAAAACTCTAATATAGGAATGAAAGACATATCAGTCACTTGGGCCAGTACACACTCGTGATCCTATCATAGCAGAATTGGATTTTGCAGAACACAGTACTTATTG
This sequence comes from Egretta garzetta, assembly GCF_000687185.1. Taxonomy (NCBI): domain Eukaryota; kingdom Metazoa; phylum Chordata; class Aves; order Pelecaniformes; family Ardeidae; genus Egretta; species Egretta garzetta. Next base: position 139,261 of record NW_009260809.1, read on the forward strand.
CAGTCTATTCCAGACCGGGACAAATGGGCCAAAAAGATCTTTAATGTTTAACTCAACTGCATTTAAAGAAACAGAACAGAGATATTCCAAATGGGAAAAAGGACTTTTATCTTTAGTCTGAGCAGTTAAACAAGCTGAGAAAATACACCAGGGGCAAATTGTTCAGACTAGAGGGCCATTTAATTTGCTTAGAAACAGTCCTAAAAGAAACTGCTTCTACAGAAGGAATTGCACAAAACCCAACCATCAGGAAACAGTATACCTACCTAATGGGAGTAGCAGATGAAGTGGAACCGACTGAAGGACATACAGAAATTTCCAAATTACAAATGCCTATAAACATCACCCCACTAGCACTAAAGCAGCCATTTAAACCTTCATCAATTCTAAATGCACCTCCCCTCACTGAGAAAACACTGACTGAAGGCATTTGGCTTATCAATGCCTCAGCAAAGAGGGTAAACAGCAAATGGCAGTATAAAGCTGCCACATTAGAAATTACCACTGTCATACAAATAATAGAAGAAAGTGAAGGTAGCGCACAAGTAGGAGAATTAAGGGCAGTTGTTCTAGCAGCACAAAATGGAGCAAAAGTTATCTATGTTGACTCTTATGTGGCAGGTGCCACACAATGGCTTTGTCAATGGGAAACCCTAATTTGGGAAATAAATAGATCACCAGTTTGGAGAATTGAAGACTGGCAATTACTACTAGATACAGCTAGACAAGCAACATTTAAACTAGGGTGGGTAAAAGCCCATGTAAACAATGACCAACCAGCCACAAAATAGAACCAACAAGTAAATGAATTAGCCAGAACAAAGGGAATAAAACCAGGAAATATGCCAGAATCCAAATGTTCCAACTGGGGGAATGGTTACAACAAAAACTAGGCCACACAGGCCAAGAAGCATGTTATTTTGCAGCCAAAGCCAAGGTTGGCCTCCAAAGAGGAAAACATGTGAAACCGTCCTTAAAGAATGCCCCCAATTGAAATTGCAAACAGATCCCCCTACACATTAATGAGGGAAAAACCCTATGGTCAGCATGGCAAACTGATTACATTGGACCATTTAAACACTCCTCAGGATATTGGTACATCCTCACAGGAGTAGAGGGTGTCTCAGTCTTAATTAGGACAACTAAATGTCAGAAGGCTAAAGGTCAGAGCACCATTAGAGGATTATCCTCTTGGTTTTCAGGCCTACCAACCCCTGATTTCATCCAAAGTGACATTGGCTCACATTTTTCCAACAAGGAAGTACAAAAATGGGCAAAACAGAAGGAAATTCAGTGAGTATTCAATACCCCCTACTATCCTCAATCAAATGAGATGGTAGAATGAGTTAATGATTTGTTAAAAGCAGGTGTTCAACCATCCCCAGGAAAGCAGGTCTCCATCATGCAAAACGGTTACTTGGGGAGCCAAACACCATCACTCCTAACGTGTCCCCCCCCTTCCTTCTTCTTCCCTCAGTTTATATATTGAGCATGTCATCATATGGATATCATATGGATATAACTATCCCTTCAGTCAGTTCAGGTCAGCTGTCCTGGATGTGCCCCCCTCCCAACTTCTTGTGCACCTGGCAGAGCATGGGAAGCTGAAAAAGTCCTTGACTAGTATAAGCACTACTTAGCAACAACTAAAATGTCAGTGTGTTATCAACATTCTTCTCATCCTAAATCCAAAACACAGTATCATACCAGATACTAGGAAGAAAATTAACTCTGTCCCAGCTGAAACCAGGACACCCAGCCATACTTTATCTGAAGCGTACTTTCAGTTAGACATCACACATGACATAAGTGACTGTTCTTTGGGTAGGAAAAAAAAAAGACTGTAAGACCAACAAATGTGGACTGCTATACTTACATATACCTTGTTTGCATTACATGTAAATTAATTGTTTTATTTAATTAATGTTGCTTTTTTCTCTTCCAATGTTTGTGTGCTATTAGTCTTACAATTAAAAAGTATACCAGTGAATCTACATAACAAGAAAAAAAAATGTTCCTCCTTGTTGTGGGTTAACCCTGGTAGGCATCTCTTTGGTCAGTTGGGGGTCAGCTGCCCTGGCTGTGTCCCCTCCCAACTTCTTGTGCAATCCCAGCCTACTTGTTAGCAGGGCCGTGTGAGGAGCAGAAAAGGCCTTGGTGCTGTGTAAGCACTGCTCAGCAATAACTAAAAAATCCCTGTGTTATAAACAAGACTGTTTTCATTACAAATTCTAAACATAGCACCGTATCATCTATGAAGAAATTTAACTCCATCCCCACCCCAAACTGATATACTTCTAATAGAAAAGCTAAAATACTGCTATAAAAATTTTTAGATTGTGTATATCTGAAGAATTATCCTGGCATGTTAATGAACCCCTTAGAGTAAGCTGTGCAAAGATGTTACATATTTCTGTGTAATAAATAAGCATGAACTCTTAATACATATTTTGTTCCTACAATCAAATTTAAGACTGTTCAATCCCAAATTTAAACCTTAGATAGAGGAAAGTAATTTGCAAAGCAGATTATTCTCCATCTTGATGGCGTCAAGTCTTTAGGCTCCCGTGAGGAAGTTAGTGCCACAGGTACTACAGGAATAGCACTTTCTAATTGCAGACATGTTGAGATAAAACCTCTACAACACAAAGCAGTGTTCCTCTTCTCCACTCTGCACTAAATGCAAGAAGTAGAGCCAACACAGTGTTGTGGCTTAAGTTATATTTACAAGCTCTATAAAGTGAAATTATATGCTACTGGTACTGCCTCAAGTAATCCCTTTTAAAAATGAAAGTCTTCAAATTATTATTTTTTTTTTAAATCTTGTGTTACACAGTAGAAGGCATGTATTTATAATTACATAACTGAAGATCCAGAAGTATAAAGGGCACTTGTATTAACCAAGTGACAGTAATTTAACCATCACTAGACTGCATGTGGGAAGTTTGCAGGAATATATCTTTCAAAGCAAGAGGCAAAAATACTTTTTTCTGACTGTGCGTGGTATGCATAAATGGATAGAGGACTTTATACAGCATCCTGCAATATAAGGTCTATATCTGAGCCTGACACTTGGTGCCCAGCTGCTTATTGTTTGTAGCAACAGGGGCCATACAACACTGGTTGATACAACTGAATGGCAGAACATACTTTTCCAAGGCATTTTCTTGCCCACAGTTTCTTACCATAGTTTGAATCAGTCTTAAACCCACAGTAAGCTAATGCATATGATTTTTGTTGGATCAAGCTACTTCTAGAATCTGACAGATCACAGCAGGAAAGTTTTATCTATGCTCACTAAATCCTACGTTAGAACACTAAAGCAAAACCCAAGCTCTTTTATTATATAGCGAAAAGTCAACTCATCTCTTCCCAATCTCATATACTTCCAAAGAGTTATTCTTCCTAAAGAACAGATTGTTACCTTTATTTAAAGATTTCTAAGAAATGGTTCTGTCTAAGCATGACATGGATGGCAGTTCCAGCAGTGGTGCAGTAGACACACCAGAAGGATGGGATGTCATCCAAAGAGATCAGGATAGGCTGGAGAGGTGGGCCCATGTGCACCTCATGAGGTTCAACAAAGCCAAGTGCAAGGTCCTGAGAGGGACTTGGGGGTGCTGGTGGACGAAAAGCTGGACATGAGCCGGCAATGTGCGCTGGCAGCCCAGAAGGCCAACCATACTCTGGGCTGCATCAAAAGAAGCGTGGCCAGCAGGTCGAGGGAGGTGATTCTGCCCCTCTACTCTGCTCTGGTGAGGCCTCACCTGGAGTACTGCGTCCAGCTCTGGAGCCCTCAACACAAGAAGGACATGGAAGTGTTGGAGCGGGTCCAGAGGAAGGCCACAAAAATGATCCGGGGGCTGGAGCACCTCTCTTATGAGGACAGGCTGAGGGAGTTGGGCTTGTTCAGCCTGGAGAAGAGAAGGCTGCGGGGAGACCTGATTGCGGCCTTTCAGTACCTAAAGGGGGCCTATAGGAAAGATGGGGAAAATCTTTTTAGTAGGGCCAGCAGTGACAAGACAAGGGGTAATGGTTTTAAACTAAACCAGGGTAGGTTTAGACTAGATATAAGGAAGAAGTTCTTTACAATGAGGGTGGTGAAACACTGGAACAGGTTGCCCAGAGAGGTGGTGGAGGCCCCATCCCTGGAAACATTCAAGGCCAGGTTGGACGGGGCTCTGAGCAGCCTGATCTAGTTAGCGGTGTCCCTGCTCCTGCGGGGCGGTTGGACTAGATGACCTCTAGGGGTCCCTTCCAACCCAAAACATTCTGTGATTCTATGATTCTATGATTCCTGTGTTTGATGGTAGTACTTGCCAGTGAGAATATCATTTGCCCTCTATTATATGCATGGCTGCAATCTATAGTGTTCCCTTCTGTATAGCTCAGTCCTCAAGTTTATGATAAAGATCTTAATAATTTCCCTTAAAATAATTTTTTCATGTTTGCTCTATATTGTCAAGGTTTTTAGGGTTATGTATCTATTCCCTTCTTACCTATTTTTAGATCTGTGACAAGTCTTGCTAGGATTTGTAAATAATTCTCAAGTCTGAGATGGGTAGTTATTCTAATAGTTGTATGGCTATTATAGAAAAAGAAAAAAAAAGAAAATCACCACCATAAACAGAGGAGTATCTTTTTGTATCTTGTTTGCATGCACCGCTATGTTTAACAGTGGAAAGAGGGTGGATGAATGGCGTATGGATGAGGTGAACAAAATTAATACTGCTTTTCTATTCGATGAGGAGAAGAAAACAATTGGACAGGCCTGCTTGTCCTTTGAGTTTGCAATGATATCCGAGTTTCCCTGAATATGACTAGATTGTCATTTTTCATAAAGGCTCAGAGTTTAGGCTTCTGAGCATCTCTACCACCCTGGTATTCTTATAGTCACTTGTTTTGATTTTTCCTCAAGGCTGATTCTAACATGACACGGGGCTGTAGAGTGAGTCAGCAAAATTTAATGACCTTCTATTACTGTGGAGTTGTGGCTGACTGAGAATGGGCACGCCTTAGTCCCGTTTGACAGCCCACGCTCTGCAGTGGAAGTGGGTGGAACTATGACCGGAAGAGATGGAGAAGCCCCTCCGCATGGATAGATGATCTGTCCCAATCACAGTAGCGATGGAGGTGTGTGTATAGCGGCATTCTACCAACCACAGTGTGACTCGTGTGTATGTTATTGTTTTCTGCCTATATATGCTTTTGCTAACTGCGCAATAAAGGAGAACGACCGTACTCATATTGAGATTCCATCGTTACTCCGGGTCCAACTTCCCTTCTGACATATTACAACCAAAAAGAAAACAAAAGGAGAGGTGTTAAGTCATAAAAGCTCTATTTTACTGAAAGTCTGCAGAGGAGTTTCTTCATTTGTTTCTTTACAGAGGATATTTCCTGCCTTCTCGCAGTTCATGAAAGTTGCTATTCATTCCTGGAGAGAATTTACAATTACATTATGCAAATAAACATGGAAGGGAAAGGGAAAAAAAAGTTAATTAAATGTTTAAATAATGACTTATTACATCAACATTTTAGCTTGCATCATTGTAGCTGTCTATGAAAAAGCAGAGCAGGAATTTGTTTGCTATGATCAATGTTCTCTATTTTAAAAAAATTTCTGTTTAACTAAACATTGAAAATGTTAACTCAATACCTTTAAAATCCTGCACAGTTCCCTGTACATAATGCAATCCTCCTTATGGAGGATATTATTCAAAATGGGTCGAGATACTAGAATATGTGATGCTACACACTGCAGTGGTGTATTTTGGACCATCTTTGTGATAAGTTCACAGCATCCAAAAGAACTAACTGCAGTAAATCACTAAGTGACCACTGAGCTCACCGTCTTGCTCTGAGTGTACCCACATAGCAAATGAAGGGCTGACTGCAATATGGATAAGCATACCTGCACTGTCTTACATTACAACCCAGTAACAGCAGTAGCAAAGTTGTGCTAATGTGGATATGATACCTATTCCAGCCTACAACTGCTCTGGATAATTATTTACTATTCCAGTACAACACTAAGCCCTATTACTATTTTTGCCAACCCAAGATAGAGGTATTTCATTCTGATGGCAGCACAGCAACATTTAATTTGGTTTTAAGCAAAGATAGAATTAAACAAGGAAGATGTTTAATCAGATACCAAGTAACAGAATAAACGTGAACTCTGGCATAACAACTGAGAGTGAAACAAATTACAAAGAAAAACCACAAGTATTTTCTGCAAATAGCTGCATTGCAATAGCGTTGTTTTCATGCATGAATGACACTGAAACTCTCAGATCAAAAATAGGGATGGCAATGGTCTTTGTCAGGGAGCCAGATAAGTTGTGTTCACTTCTGGTGAACAGGTGACCAAGCTTCCTTGACTGTTCCTGTTCCCAGGTCAATCAGAAAGGGATGAATATGGGACAAACTGGCTTTATTTGTCTGTGTTACCAGTAGTGAGAAACAGGAAACTATCTAGTCCTTCTTCTGGTATTTCTGTTGGTGATCATAGCTTCAAGTAGATTAGATGTTGGAGATACAGGTGTCAGAGATGTGTATTCACGTTGATAGGCTGACTATACCTACAGAGACTTTTTTTTTTTAACAGATGAATTTGTGAAAGATTTATTTATACAATGTTTGCTGTGTGTTATGTTACTAGCCTGTTTTCCTCTAGTAGCATTTTTCCTACTATAATATATCTGTCCTCATTTTTATAAAAGAAACCTTTTATTGTGTGAGTAACATGGCTATTGAAAAAGGAATTTGTGTTATAATGTTTTATCAATTAATTTGATCACTAGCAGGATGAGATAGTGCAGATTTTGTCTTTTGTTTATTTCTGTCATAAATGGAGCTTAACAAAAGACAACCACATTTTTTTAATAAAAAAAATGCTCAGGCATCTTTAGCCCTTCAGGAATCTCTCTTAAATTTCTGTTCAACAGAATCCATTTGGCAGCGAGTTTGGGGAAAGCAAGTTAATGAAAAGATAAACAGCTATCAACAGCTGAGTGGACCAACTGGTGGTGTAAATGTCTCCTTGAATTAGCCAGACTAGCATGGGGAGAGTGAATGTGTGCCTCAGACCAACCTAGAGTATAAAAACAAGATAAGTAGAGTTTCCAAGAGAGAAACATGCCCCATGTATTTCTTTCCAGGGATTTGGTATGCCCAGGTTCATGGCAGCGAGCATGTTATAGAGACTGGTAATGAGGATCATGCTAGTACTGTGTTTGAAGTGGGTATTGTAATTGCTGCATTTTGCTAAGTGTCTCGTTTGTATTTTGCTTTCAGTATACCTTGTATCATTCTTCTAAATCTGAAATCCCATGTAAGATCAACTGTCTTCATATAAGAAAATTTTATATTAAGCTTCATGCCCTCTTGGTCAGAGCTTGGACAGCATCACCTGCAAAACAAGACTAAGCAGGTATCACAATATAGGATGTGTTCTCAGTTTGCTTATCCTGACCATTTCACATATCCTGCTTTTTGCTATGGATAGCAAAAGCTGAGAATTGGTATGCTTTTACAAGTAAAAAGAAAAAATGTGTTGTGTTTATTGATATTTTGGCATGAATGGCAGTATCTAATTCTGCCTCTGCTGCCTTCAAAATGTTGTTCCTTGTGAAAGAAAAGTGTTAAATTAACCAAAATGAGGCAGTGAGTACCAAGAAGGTTGCTTTACTTTTTTTTTATTGGCATGTGTTATAGCTGCTCTCTGAGCAATACAGATCTAATTATTTGTAGTTGTTTATGCTGTTTTATTCTTTTCCCCCTACTGAGACATTTACTGTTTGGTTGAATTTTCTTATCTGATAGATGGGATCAAACATGCACACTTTCTCCTGCTATTTGTCCCCTTAAGTAACCTTTTTCATAAAATACATTTTACATCTTCTGGAGGAATGGGGTTTATTAATCAAGAAAATGTCCAACCCACACCTCCCAGTTCAGTGAAGTGGTTGCATGCAGAAGAGGAAGTTTATTTCAGGACCTGATTCAGATTATTTTTTTTTTTTTTTCCGCATAGGGGAAGTTTGTTTTTGTGAGAAATTGTGACAAGTTCCTACAGTGCTCAAAGTTTACTAACAGGGAAACAGCTATGAAATACTTGAATTTTCTTAGAGTACCAGAGCTCTTGATTCCCAGGTGTAAAAAAAAATCAGGCAAGGAAGGCAGGTGATCAGCATGGCTGAGCAACATCACAATAAAATGTAAGAAGGAAATGCACAGGCAGTGGAAGCAGGGTCACTGTTGTGGTTTAACCCTGGCCAGCAACTCAGCACCACACAGCCGCTTGCTCACTCCTGCACAGTGGGATGGGGGAGAGAATCAGAAGAGTAAAAGTGACAAAACTCATGGGTTGAGATAAAGACAGTTTCATAGGTAAAGCAAAAGCCACATATGCAAGCAAAGCAAGGGATTCATTGACTATTTCCCATTGACAGGCAGATGTTCAGCCATCTCCAGGGAAGCAGGTCTCCATGACATGTAACGCTTACTTGGGAAGACAAACGCCATCACTCCAAACATCCCCCTCTTCCTTCATCTTCCCCCAGCTTATATACTGAGCATGACATCATAAGGTATGGAATAGCCCTGTGGCCAGTTTGGATCAGCTGTCCCAGCTGTGTCCCCTACCAGCTTCCTGTGCACCTGGCAGAGCTGAGAGCTGAGAAGTCCTTGGCTAGACTAAGCACTACCCAGCAACAACTAAAACATCACTGTGTTGTCAACATTCTCCTAGCACTAAATCCAAACCACAGCACTATGCCAGCTACTAGGAAGAAAATTAACTCTGTCCCAGCAGAAACCAAGACAAAGCCCTGTTATGAAAAGTTACAAGATAAGTGACATATCTTTACCAAAAAAATGTAGCATCTTCATTTAGAGAAGTAGCATGTTACTGGAAACTGTCCCTTATCTCCTGTCAATGGCAGAAAATTTTGTGTTGGAGTACAGAGAAATGGTGGATTATCCACCTCTTACTGTCTTCCAAATAGGACTTGCTACACTTCTGAATGAGTGAAGCACAAATGAACAAACCCAAAATACGTGTAAGAAAGGGAGTATGGACAGATCATCTCCTTTGGTTTAAGCATTCTTTTTGGTATCATGAATGATGATGTCAGGGAGCAGCAAAGGCTGGTTGTTGCCTTAAGGTTGGAGAGTTGGAAACTGAGGGAGACCACAAGACCCAGACAGGGCCCATCCCACAGTACTGGAGTGAGTACCAGGCCGGGACTGGAGACTGTGGCTATGTTCAACCAAGAGCCAAGATCATCAGGGAAATTCATGGTGATGAGGCAGGCCTGGGATCAAGCCAGAGTGTCAGCCCACAGCTTGGGCCTACCTCAGCAGGTACCATGACCAAGCAGGGCAGGACCAACATCCTATGGAGAAGGACTGTGGGTCCTGGGGAGGGCTGAAATGGGGTCTTAGCCATGGGCAAGGGGGTAAGTGCCAGTGGAGAAGCAAGTCAAGGCAAGTAAGAACAATGGGTGCCCTCAGGGCCCTGACAGAGTCATCCTGTTGCCTGATAAAGGCCAAACTGAAAGTGGTTTAAGAGAAAGCATCCTGGGAAAACAGATTCAGTTTAGGGTTAGGAATGAATTAGACTCTTATGCTCTTATTTCCACACTCAGTAGTTTTTGTCTGTTCTTCAGGGAAGCACACTAGCTAGAAAAATTGGAGAGGTCAGTGTTAAGGACAGATCTCCACGTGATTCACATACATTGCTGTATGTATGGATGACCTGCCCTTGATTTATCTTCTGTGTGGATTATTCCAAAATTGGTGCTTATTTTTCATTGCTGTCTGTGAACAGTGGAGAGTAAAAGAGAAATTCCCCAAATTAACTCAGCTATACTGTAGGTAGAAAAAAATACTCACCAAATCTTAAAACCCACACCTGACTAGGTCTTTCATCAAAAATTTCTCTACAAACTACTAATCAAGACTGGGAATTTCTTTCCAGGCAAAATATATGCTTACATGCTTACACAAACAAACACCAAAAGAAAAAGAAAGAAAAGAAATTTTTACCTTGCTCTCTGATGATGCCTGACATAATAACATGATAGATATGCATACAGCACTGCTTTTGACTCTAAATTCAAAGTTAAAATTCAAGCCCAGGTCTGTAAGCCAATGCATTCTGTTTTCTGTATGTCCAAGATTGGTTTATGCACAGAATTATTTAATTTAGAAGTCTGATGTTTTACAGCAATCCCCCCTTAAAGATGTTATAGTTGATTACATTGGATGATGAACACAAGAGTAACACTAAACATACTTCTGCCCTTAGATTACCATGATTTTTTTTCTAAATTCATTAAGAGACTGTCTTTCTAGCTCTTAATCTTGAAATTAATTTTATCTCATACAAGCAAAATGCTACTGCTGGCTGCAATGTCTATGAAACTTTTGATCCTACCTCAGCCAATGTGGCTGTTTGTAATGTAAAACTCCCAAATTCAGTCAGTTATGACCCACTGGTAAGAAGATAATTGGCATTCCCCTTTTCCCTTGCTTGCTTATTTGCTTGTGTAAAGTTATTCATCCTTTTGCTCCTCCTTTTGAGTAAAGAACGTGGAATTATTTTTCATCCTATTAATTATGATCCATCATTTAAATCCCTATTCATACTGAAGCAAGTGCAGCAGAATTAAACATTGTGTATATAAGACTGTATTTATTAAACTAAGGCTGTTGTCATAAGCATCTTGAAAATCTCCCCTTATATTTAATCTGTTATTCTCTCTGTTTTCTAACATAATTTGATGTTTGTATCGACATGATTCATACCCCGTAATTTGCTATTATTACATTTCTGTTTTCAGATGTGAAGATCAACAAGTACAATTAAAAAGAATTAATGAAGGAACAAATACTAAAGCAAAGAACAGGTCTTCAAATTCTACCTTCTCTACTTGATGAAAATAAATACATTTTCACCTATGTTTGTAAAATTCAATAATGGCTTCTAAACAGTTTCTCTAAAATTGAATTTTGGTAAACTTATTGTCTGACAAAAAAATTGAACCTTGATGAGCTTGTAATTACTTGGCTTTGCATTCTTCAAATTGTTTTAAATATAATGGCTTTCTCAATAAAAATAATAAAAAGTATCAGTATATTGACAATCCAAATCTCTTAGAATTGTAGAAGCTTTTAATTTACTTCCTAGTTCTACTCAAGATTTAAAAAAAAACACAGACAAACCAACCAAGTTCTATAGTATTACAGATATACTTACCTTAAAAGCAGGTTTCTAATTATGGAAAGTCACTACAATATTCTGAAAGTAATATAACATCAACCCCAAAACTTTTGATTTTAATCATGTCATGTTAAGAATAATGGTAACCTTTTTTTTCATTTAATGATAATAGATTTAACAATAAACTAGAATTAAGAAGTTAGCTAATTAAAAATGTTAACTAGATTGTTGCAGTTTATTTGTGGGAGACAGGAAGGGAAGAATGGCTGGCTATGCTTGAACATCCTCTGGTCTATGCTTGCTACTACTTTGCATGAACACGATCATGAAACTTTCATGATACTACAAAAAAAGACAGTCTGACATCTCAGTTTGGTCATCTGTGTCTGGTTTCAAGGTGATGTGGGAAATGCCAAAACTCATAATTGTCATAAATGATATATCTGCTAAGATGAAATCTTAAAATTAGTAGATTAAGCAACAAAACTCTTATGGATTTATTGTCTGCCTGATTTTCCTATAAAATTTCATGTATTCTATAGACAGCAATTGGTAGCAAGTTTTGACTGAAAAGGCTTAGTGTCCTGAGTTAAAGTTGCCCATGTCTGGTGAGCTTTGGAGCAATTATGCTAGAGCCAAATATGTCGGGATATTAAGCCAAGTGGAATTCTCCCATCCCAGTCCAATAGATGCTTTCCCTTCCTCTTATGTCCATCTAGCAGTGAGGCTGAGCAGATATTCTCATAAGCATCCCACTCCCCAAACACAGACACACACAATCACAGCACAAAACAAGACCAGCCACACTGGCCACATGAACACTAACAGTACTCACATAAACATGAACAATTCAGATCTGGTCCTCTTTCTCCCCTCCAGCTGACGAGGATTGAAGTTCCGCCTACCCCAACTCTGTTGATTCACAGTTTCACTCACAGTCAGAGGTCTCTTGAATGTTGGTGTTGGCTTTATGTCCTGAATCCATGCCAGGATCATAGGATACTGAGGTCACTCCCAAGGCCTGCTCCTCCCCAAACTGCCTTGTGCCTTCCTGATCCCCTCCTACATACCTTCCTCTAAATAAAAAAAAAATCACAGAATTACAGAATAGCTAAGGTCGGAAGGGGGCTCTGGAGATCATAGTCCAATGTTTCCTCATCCCCTCCACCCTGCTCTAGCAGGGTCAGCTAGAGAAGGCTGCCCAGAACCAGGTCCAGACAGGTTTTTAATATCTTCAAGAATGGAGAATCCACAAGGCCTTGAGGAAACCTGTTCCAGTAAAATTTTTTGCATATCAGTTCGTGCTCATTGCCTTCTGCCCTGTCACTGGATACCATTGACAACGGTCTGGCTCCATCTTTTATACTTTCCTCCCCATCACTTATTTATACACATGGGCAACATCCTTCTCTTCTGCAGATAGAACAGTCCGAGCTCTGTCAGCATCTGCTCATATGTTGTTTTGAAGTTGTCTGAGTTAACATATGGATAGTATCTACACAATGGAAAAGAATTTCATATGAGGTCACTGTTATTATGTGGAAAATTCTGAGATGGGCATCATTAGACATAATTTTCAGATTAAAAAGTTATTTTTATAAAATACATAGAGCTCTCATGAAACACATGGAGAGATAGATGCACATAAAAAACATCTGTCTTCCAAAGTTACAGCCTTATAGAAATTTATAGAAAATCCAGATTTATTACATATGTTGTATATTTTGAAGTCTGTATTTTTTCACTAAATAAATGTTAGAACCAGACTTAAAAATATTTATCAGTCTATTCTGAAAAAGTTTCCAGATTTCACACTGCATTTTCAACAACTTCTAGTTTAATGTATATGGTTAGAGAAGAGTAGAATAGTCATGACATATTGACATTTTCTGTACAGAAGAAAAATGGGCATGAATTTTTATGTGCTGGAGAGAGACACTGTAAATGGAAGAGAAAAAAACAGTAGCTTGAAATGATTACATAGAAAGGAAGAAAGTGAAGAGGTCATGTGTTCCAGCATCTGAGAAAAACAAAACTGTACAAGAAGAACCGCACTTATTCACCCAGCAGTTGTAAAGGACTTGAAGCTCAGGAAAACCAGTTAAAATTGGCAAAACTAAAATCAGGAGCTTTTAGTGAAGTTCTACTAAAAATTAAATTGCAGAAATGTAAGGTAGTTACTAGACTTTGCAGTATGTCTTGTCATATTTTATTCTTTCACTGTAGGATGAAGTTCTGTGCTTTGAAATACATCTGTGTATAAAACTTGTTTTTACAGACATAATCAAATCCAGTAACATCATGATGAATAGGTTCAATCTATAGTAATCTATAACAGCTACTTTTTATGCACTTCAAAAATTTAACTTACAATACAAGAACAGGGACTCAAGAAACCAAAAAATTAAAACATTCTTTTTTTTATTCAAAATTCTAACAAACATATCCATACAAATATCAGGCTCTTTTTCCTCAAAAAAAAAAAATTACATGTACAACGTTTGGAAAATTTTGGAATCTAAATCAAACTCCATTTTCATTAACAATAAAAAAATACATCTGTGCCTTTACAGCCATTTGTTGATGTGAACTTTTCAGAAAAATCTGACTCCAGCTGCTGAGCACTGCTGATATGGAACAAAACCAGGCGGCCAGTAATCAGCCAGTAATCTAAAATTTCTGTTTAAAAGAACTTTCTAATGATATAATAATAATGTCACATCTTTTTTGTTGAGATGAGTGCCTGGAAAATGGAGTACTCTGCATGTTAGTTACCCATTGCTGCTGAGATGGAGATATTGGCTCATGCTCATCTGGTGTATTTTGTCTGGAGTTTAATAAAAAGACTATTCCCCTTATGATCCTTCCCCTTTTTTCATTACTCAAATTCCTATATGAAAAAAAATCCCCATGAAAAAGAAGGATCTCACTCTGTTAGTGGCAGTCTTTTTCATTATCACAGTCTAACATTTTATATACACTTTAACACTTGCATTTTATGTTGGCAGAAAACACATCAAAAGGTACAGTTTACAGATGAAATAATAACAATGAGTTGTCCATAGATCAGATATGCTGGAAAACTACATAGTGGCCTACCTAAATATTTTTGCATGCTTTTTCTTAAGTGACTAGATATAAACTTCAGTAATTCATCATATAGGTATTATAGTCTTAGCTATGTTTTGTATTTATTCTACGGATAATTGAGTAATTAATCATACAGATTAATTCATAAGAGATCATTACTCACTAATTAGAAATGACATTCACTTTTGGAAATCACATATTTTTTCAAAACTATAAATTGTATATTGTTAGATAATTCCTTATCTGAAATATGACAGCACATGATGTTACCTTGGCTGAATTAATGAAATTTCCTTATTTGATGGCACAAATTTGAAAAAAAAAAAAAAAAACAAAAAAAAACCCAAACCAAGCCACCAACACATTGAACTGGAGCTGTATTCTTGTTCTTGTTTTACTGCTTAGATTTTAGATAAAACCAGAAAGAAAGGATATTTTTTCATTCCATAACATTTTTCCTTAAGAAACTAAGGTGATTGGTTTTATTTTTTAATTTAGAAAATGTAAGTGAAGCATGCCACAAAACAAACCCACAGAGATTCAAAATAAAAGAAACAGAAACTTTGTTAGATAATATAAAAATAAAATATTTTTGCATGTCTGATTTTAAATATTCCACTTTAAATTAGTTTAAAAAACTCTAACACTTCTTAGTCCCCCAGAATAACCTAATCTAATGTAAAATCATGAAACTAATTCCATTTATTATTCAGCCAGTTTCATTCAGCTCTATTTTTCCTTAATTTAGAAATACTCTTTACTAGTCATTCACCATGAGATTTTTACCAGTCTTACAAATATTTCTGTCTTATATTTATGGTGATCTTTTCAGCAATGATTTTTTCTTTATATCTATAGCTCACATGTAATAATTTCATATTTATATTTTTAAGGATTTTAGGGGGGGTTGCTTATTTGTTTTATTATGGATGTCAACATAATTCGCTTTTTATTTAGAATTGTAATTGTCAGTATTCTTCAAAATTACTTTCTGCAGCTCATCTGTGACTTTTGTGATCTTCTTGTACCTTCTGAGTACTATGACAGAGGAGGATCTAAGGAAAACTCCATTTTTGTTAACTATATTACAGCAGGGCAAGGTCCTTAACAACCAGGCCCTCAGCCAAGCAGGATGGTCCCAAGGGTGGCAGCCAGGATCAGCTGAGAGCCCTGATCACAAGGGAAGAAGTGTTACCTGAAATCCTGGCATTTTCAGCAAGAATAACAGTAATCTTTAACCTCAGTACCACATATTTTACCCATAGTCCATAGTCACAATCAGAACATATCTCCAAAGCTTGAGGAGAATCTGCCCTTCTCTAATCCTATTTTACTAGTGATTCCACAGTATGTCAAAGAAGTAGGGAGTGGAAGAGCAAGAATTACTTAACCTTTTTCTTTGCTTTTTGTCTCAGTAAGGCAGGGAATAGACAGCAGTTGTTTAAACCAGTCATAACTTATCTTGAGCTTGTTTCTGGAGATGCAGCACACTTTGGTTCTTTCCTGACCTGTGTGTTACATGCATACATTCAATTTTTTATTGACAAATAAAGTCTCAAAAGCCTTCCAAGGAGAGATGTAAAAATGCCTTAGCAACAGCTGGTAGACTGATGAAGTGCTGAATAAACTGTGCAGCAATAAAATTAGACTGTTCTGCTGACACTGTGAATTGACTCCTGACTTTATAAATGACTTTCCATTTTCAAGAATAAGGTTACCCACTGGCGAGCACACATGAACAAGTCATAGTCAAAACATTCAGAAGTGTAAATGTTGTAGAACCATCAATCCTCTCTTTTTAACAACTACATCAGGTGTGTATTTGGAACTTTTCAACAGCATCCCTTACTAGAAAAAAAATGCAATGTCCAGTTTCAGAACTGCTTTTCCTCTTTGTTTTCAAGGCTACATTAAAAAAACCTACTATACATACCATACAAACCAGCCTTCATGATCATATAAAGGTTTTTTTATGACTCCCACTTTAGTCCCAAAGGTCATGAGCACCTTGCTTTCCCATAATAAAATAAAAACGTTCTCTTTGTGATAGTAAAGACAACACTTGCAGTAGGATTAAGTCAGGGATATAAAATGTTACAGTATTGAAAAATGCCTTAAAAATAATATACACAATGAAGTTTGAGTTCAGAATGAAAATGAAAATATGGCCGTTACTGGTAGACCTGGTTTTAGATTCACTCCCTTTCAGTCATGCATTTGAATAATTAATATTAATCTGATAGAACACTTTATAACAGGAAACATCTAGTGTCATTTAATAACGTCTGCAATTTTGTGCTGGCTTCTATTTACTGCGCAATTTTCTCAAATTTTTATACACTTATGTGTAAAGTGACAATAATGATATTATATTGTTCAGAAAGCAGGAGCAGAACTGGTTTTACTGACAAGGTGAAAAGCTCCTTCCCCTCTTCTATGTCTGGTTGGTTCTTTAAAGCAAGCCTCCTCCACTTTATAGTCAAATTAATATTATATCCATCATATAGTCTCCTGTGACAAAATTCCAGTGGTTATTTTGATATTTGCCTGAATACACCATGGCAAGCATAATTGTGTCATAGGTCCATCTAAATTGCCTGAAGAACACAAAGATAAAATTCCTACACCCCAGGGCTCATTGAAAACTTCTGAAGGATTCAGAAGGATTGTGAGATATGGAGCTCCTTAAAAAACATTATCACAAGTCTGGCAGTTTTCCTTTGAAACTGAGATAGCACAAAATTGACAGTCAATAGGTATGTTTCTTGATACAAAGGAAAAAACAGAAATACAGGTTTAGAGCTGTTTCTGTATAGATATGCATGTACTGAGCTTCGATGTACATAGTACCTTGAAACTGTGACTGCCAAATTTTTGAAAAAGTAAATTATCACAAGGCATCTGGAGGTCTGGATCTTAAATATAATTTTGCATGGAAAGACAAGCAGTTGAATCAGATGGCACTCAATATATGGAATATTGAGTTATGCTATGCTTTGCTATATAGAACAGTATTCCAGCTGTTAATGTTTGCTTATTGCCCGTAATTCAGTCACACACAAACTATTTAGCCTAACACTTGCAGGGAAAACATACATGGTCATGGAATCACTCATGCTAATTGACCTATTGCTACAGGAACACCATCTTAGAATCATACAATCATAGAATTGTTTAGGTTGGGAAAGACCTTTAAGATCATCAAGTGCAACCATTAACCTAACACTGCCAAGTCCACCACTAATTCATGTCCCTAAGCGCCACAACTACAGGGACTCAACTGCTTCCATGGGCAGTTTTTTCCAATGTTTGACAAACCTTTCAGTGAAGAAATTTTTCCTAATGTCCAATCTAAACCTCCCCTGGTGCAACTTGTGTAAAGTGACAATGATATTATATTGTTCAGAAAGCAGGAGCAGAACTGGTTTTACTGACAAGGTGAAAAGCTCCTTCCCCTCTTCTATGTCTGGTTGGTTCTTTAAAGCAAGCCTCCTCCACTTTATAGTCAAATTAATATTATATCCATCATATAGTCTCCTGTGACAAAATTCCAGTGGTTATTTTGATATTTGCCTGAATACACCATGGCAAGCATAATTGTGTCATAGGTCCATCTAAATTGCCTGAAGAACACAAAGATAAAATTCCTACACCCCAGGGCTCATTGAAAACTTCTGAAGGATTCAGAAGGATTGTGAGATATGGAGCTCCTTAAAAAACATTATCACAAGTCTGGCAGTTTTCCTTTGAAACTGAGATAGCACAAAATTGACAGTCAATAGGTATGTTTCTTGATACAAAGGAAAAAACAGAAATACAGGTTTAGAGCTGTTTCTGTATAGATATGCATGTACTGAGCTTCGATGTACATAGTACCTTGAAACTGTGACTGCCAAATTTTTGAAAAAGTAAATTATCACAAGGCATCTGGAGGTCTGGATCTTAAATATAATTTTGCATGGAAAGACAAGCAGTTGAATCAGATGGCACTCAATATATGGAATATTGAGTTATGCTATGCTTTGCTATATAGAACAGTATTCCAGCTGTTAATGTTTGCTTATTGCCCGTAATTCAGTCACACACAAACTATTTAGCCTAACACTTGCAGGGAAAACATACATGGTCATGGAATCACTCATGCTAATTGACCTATTGCTACAGGAACACCATCTTAGAATCATACAATCATAGAATTGTTTAGGTTGGGAAAGACCTTTAAGATCATCAAGTGCAACCATTAACCTAACACTGCCAAGTCCACCACTAATTCATGTCCCTAAGCGCCACAACTACAGGGACTCAACTGCTTCCATGGGCAGTTTTTTCCAATGTTTGACAAACCTTTCAGTGAAGAAATTTTTCCTAATGTCCAATCTAAACCTCCCCTGGTGCAACTTGAGGGCATTTCCTCTTGTGCTATCACTTGTGGCTTGGGAGAAGAGATTGACATCCACCCTACTACAACCTCCTTTCAGGTACTTGTAGAGGGTGATAAGGTCTCCCCTCAGCCTCCTCTTCTCCAGACTAAACAAGCCCAGTTCCCTCAGCCACTCCTCATAAGATTTGTGCTCCAGACCCTTCACCAGCTTTGTTGCTCTCCTCTGGACATGTTCCAGCAACACAACCTCTTGTAGTGAGGGGCCCAAAACTGAACACAGTATTCGAGATGCAGCCTCACCAGTGCAGAGTACAGGGGCATGATCACTTCCCTAGTCCTGCTGGCCACACTATTCCTGATACAAGCCAGGATGCTACTGGCCATCTTGGCCACCTGGGCACACTGCTGGCTCATATTCAGTTGGCTCATATTCAGTCTTTCCACCCATTGGTAACTCAGTGTGGTAAAACCAGGGAAATTCCAGGCTCCTGAACACCATCAGACTGGTAGCTGGAACATCATCATCCATGCTGATGACAGTGGACAGCTCACACCAATTTAGAGTATGCTGATCCAGTCAAGTGTCCATACATATACCTTCTCTGCCTCGGGCACATGGTAGAGGCAAGGTCTTCTCTCTAGCCAGCAGTCAGGTCCAAAGAAGGGTCTTTTTTCTGGGTCTTTGGAAGAAATTCCCCAGAATTAACCTGATGCAGCTTGTGCTTATGCTGGTGATCTCTGGTCTTGGTGTCACCGAAATCGAGAAGAACGAACCTCGTAACACCTATGTAGTGTTAAAAGGCAGACATTCTTTATTCACGGTGTCGGATGCACGGGGGATCGCTCCACCTAACGTGCATACCTCCAAGTGGCAACTTGCCCAGTTTATATGAAACAAAGTGTTACATATGCATGAAGTTTCCCAATATGCCTATACATATGCATAACCTGTCCCCGCTTCATATTAAAATTAGTTTCATGAGGTCATCTCCATAAATCCCTCCCCACTGTGCCTGCTCAGTGCCTCCTTGTGGTGGTCCTCGGGGGGTCGTGGGGATGAAGGCTGATGGCTCTTCTTCGTCCCCGCTAGTAACCCCTTGTTCTTGCTAGACTCTGTTGCTCCTTGGCTCTTACCTAAACTGCAGGGTCAGTTTAAACCATTTCTTAAGGTAAACTCCTGGTTCTTATCAAAAACTGTCCTTTGTAAGGAGCCACAAATCTTCCTGTGTCAGTTAGTTTGCACAAGAGTTAGCAAAACATTTGAGTACTATCTATCAATTTGATTCTCTGGGCTACACAGCAATCTAGACAACTATTACGCAGCATCTTACCTACTAAGATTCCCTCAACCCCTTCTCTCAGTCACATCCTGCCAACTGTCCATCTGTTACTTTTCTTCCTTTACCTTCTATGCGCCGTTTGTTCTCATTCCTCCTAGTAAAGCAGCCTTGACAAATCGTTATTATCTTTTTGCTTCATCCCCTCCCGATTCTTCCCGTCCTTGAATAAGGTTCTAAAATTACTAAGTAACTACTGACTCTAGCAAAGCATCAGCAAACTAGACAACAAGGCCTAAGTCTTATGCATGTAAGCCACTTACATCTGGGGGTCTTTTAACCCTTAAGGCATCATTGGCATCATACAGGTCTGCCAATCAGATGTTTCCTCATTTATCTTACCTGATTTTATCCACCTGCCATCATTTCCTGGCACACCAGGCTTTCTGCTTTTATAGTTTCAAACAATCATCTTGAAATTCAACAATTATTTTTCTTTCTACATACATCTTAGAGCTCAAATTTATTTATTTCTCTCTAAGGTTTCAGATATGTAGGGTATGCTATATAGATTCCTCTGCAGTAGATAGCTTAACCATTTTGGCATTTCTGTACTCTAGATTGACTGACAATAAAAACAGTCTACAGTACTCAAAATTTCTGAAATTCCTATGAATTTTTTGAGTCTGGTTACCTTAAAACTGAGACAAGGATTTTGAAAAAAAGTGACAGTTTTCTCTTTGTCTGTATATGTGTCGTGTTACTTCTTTATATGCTGCCATAGATGAATTATGCATAGGGGGAGAAAATGATTAAGAGAGAGCCTACACATAAGAATGATCACAGGATAATTTCCTCATAAGCATAATCCTATGTTGAAAATTACAGTTTCAGTGAAACTTTAGAACCATTAATATTTCTGAGATGAAATATTTTACCTGGAAATCCTTTGGGGTTTTTTTTTCAAAGTGCTGCCTTTGCAAGCAGAAATTAGCCACTGTTTCAGTTTTTAGTCTGAGTATCAGCACTTTCATTGTATTCAGTAAGCTTTTAAGTGCTCTGTTACAGAATACAGCTTGTTTTTCATACATTCAATTAAAAAAAAAAGAAAAAACCCAACTTGACAAAGAAAACAAAGTTTTCTGAAACATTAATCAAGACAACTGAGAGGCTAACTATAGTTGTAATGAAATGATATGAATTATTTTAAGAACAACCATTTTGTCTTGACTCTTAACAGCATTTATTTAAATTAGCAAAAATTCCTGAAAGTGATACCTTAAGGGTCAAAAGACCCCAGATGTAAAACGGCTTACATGCATAAAATTTAGGCCTTGTTGTCTAGCTTGCTTGCTGTGGCTTTGCTAAAGTTAGTATTGTCTAGTTTGCGGTTGCTTTGCTAAAGTCAGTAGTGTCTAGCTTGGATGGTTTTTTTTCTCTCTTAAAGTCTGTAGTATAGCTACTTAGTGAATTTAGAACCCTATTCAAGGACAGGAAGAATCGGGAGGGGATGAAGCAAAAGGATAATAACGGTTTGCCAAGGTTGCTAGACTAGAAGGAATGAGAACTAATTGATGTAGAAAGATTTGTGGCTCCTTACAAAGGACAGTTTTTTGATAAGAACCAGGTGTTTAACTCAAGAGCTGGTCTACACCAACCCTGCAGTTTGGGCAAGAGCCAAGGAGCAACTGAGTCTGCGCAAGAACAAGGGGTTACTAGCGGTGATGAAGAGGAGCCATCGGCCTTCATCCCCACGACCCCCGACGACCACCACCAGGAGGCACTGAGCAGGCGCAGTGGGGAGGGACTTATGGAAATGACCTCCTGAAGCTAATTTTAATACAAAGCGGAGACAGGTTATGCATATGTATAGGCATATTGGGAAACTTCATGCATATGTAATATTTTGCTACATATAAACAGGCAAGTTGCCGCTTGATGGTATGCACGTTAGGTGGAGCGATCCCCTGTGCATCCGGCGCCGTGAATAAAGAATGCCTGCCTTCTAACACTACATTGGTGTTACGAGGTTCGTTCTTCCCGATTTTGGTGACACACATATTATTGTTCTTACAAGAACTTATCTTGAGCCTTCCTAACCTGAGAACTGCCAAAAGAAAAAAGATATATTAATCATCATTATCCATTTATAATGTGTACAACTGTTGTCATATTCCACCATAAAACATTTTTGGAAGACATATTCATACCAATGAATCTTTTTGTTAAAAAAAAATACATAAAGCCCAAGCAAATAAACAATAAACTCCACTTAAGATACTTAACATATAGGTATTTAAAATCTTAGACAAGTGAATGGCTAACATTAGTCTGTTTTCATACTTACCCAGAGCCCTTTTGAACTAAGCTGGGGTCCAATAATTAAAAAATTCCTTTAATTGCTCCTAGCTATGGATGAGAAACAACTCTCTTATTAATAAAGAAATTAAGGGGGTGTCATGTAATGGTCGTAATTTTTTTTTAGATTATATGATAGTGTAATTTTTCCCTACCAGGAAAGATGCAGAAGTTAGGAGACTAATGGGAATCAGAATTCAGCAATCTACTGTCTACAGCACCGGAAGCTGATGGACTATGATTAAAAGCTTTTACATTATTTTTTCTATACCTTTCTAAATTAGCAGAGCCAGTTTAAATCCATGCCATTTAGCATTGACATAGCAACTCCTGAGCTCTGGCAAAATTCCTGCACAGCACTTCACAGCGCAGCAGCTTGTCTTCAGTTCTCTGCATCTGGCAACGGTAAAGGATGAATTAAAATGCTATAATGCTGATTTGGAAAAATAAGTAGTGCCAAAGGAAAAGAAATTGGCTAAAAGCCCTGTGGCTCATAGTCTGCTTGGTTCATCTTGCCCAAGATAAATTTATGACTTGCATTACTTAGGGATGCCACTATAAAAATGTCTTCACATTCAGTCTGCTTATTGTAGGCTCTTAGCAGTCTGAGCAGCTAAATGAGCCAGTATTCAGTTAACAACCATCCATAGAAGTGACAATTTAGTAAATAGGTATCCAATACTGAAACATCCACGTGTTAAAAAAACTTTGGTTTGGCCTTCCAGAATTCTGACATGAATGTAAAAAGAAATTTTGCATTAAATACACTGAAAAGATGGAAATCTCCCCAGTATTCTCCTGTGGAAGAGAACTACATAGCATCCATGTATGATAAAGCACCAAAAACTATACTCTGAATTTGACTCTTGAATTAATAGCCATCAAGGGAAAGGAGATTTTACCCATATAGCAGGTGTGTATATGTTGATATTTTTATTCTCTTTTTTCAATGTGTTAGCTGCATGTTGGATTTACAAACCTTTCTTATAACCATGGGGGCTCGAATTTTAAAACAAAGCTCAGAACTGTGCACATCTCTGAACATAGAATCATAGAAAATGAGGTTGGAAGGGACCTCAAGGATCATGTGGTCCAACCATTCTAGGCAAGAGCACAGTCTAGACAAGATGGCCCACCACCCTGTCCAACTGAGTCAAAAGTGTCCAGTGTAGCAGAGCCAACCACATGCCTGGGGAGATTATTCCAATGCTTGACTGTTCTCATTGTGAAAAATTTCCCCCTTATGTCCAATCAGAATCTCCCCAAGAGTAACTTGTATCCATTACCCCTTGTCCTCTCCATGTGACTCCTTGTAAAAAGGGAGTCTTCATCTTCTCTGTAACTACCCTTTAAGTACTGGTCCATGATGACGTGATTCCTTCTAAGCCTCCTTTTCTCAAGGATAAACAAATCCCATTCTCTTAGCCTATCCTCATACGGCAGGCTTCCCAGTCCTTTGATCATCTTGGTGTCCCTTCTCTGGGCCCCCTCCATCCTGTCCACATCTTTTTTGTATAGCAGAGACCAGAGCTGTACACAGTACAGGTGAGACCTGACAAGCACTGAGTAGAGTGTGATAATGACTTCTTTACCCTCTGCTGGTGATGCCCTTTTTGATGCAACCCAGCATCATATTGGCCTTCTTGGCCGCAGCAGCACACTGTTCACTCATATTGAGATTCCTGTCCACCAGGACCCCCAAGTCCCTTTCCACAGAGCTGCTCTCCAGCCAGGCGGATCCCAGTCTATGCTGCACTCCTGGATTGTGTTTTCCTAGGTGAAAGACCTTACACTTGTCCGTGCTGAACTTCGTAAGGTTTTTGTTAGCCCACTCTTCCAGCCTATCCAGGTCTTCTTGCAGGGTTGGTCTCCCTTCTGGAGTGTCCACTTCCCCACTCAGTTTTGTGTCATCTGCAAACTTCATCAGGCTGCACTTGATCCAGATCACTTATGAAGATATTGAATAATGTTGGGCCCAATATCGATCCTGGGTGACCCTACTTGTGACAGGTTGCCAGTTTGAAAAAGAGCTATTTACCACCACCCTTTGGGTGCGGCCTGTCAGTCAATTCCCCACTCACTGCACAGACCACTTGTCCTGGCCATAATGCATCAATTTCTCCAGGAGGAGGCTGTGGAGAGCAGTGCTGAAAGCCTTGGAGAAGTACAGGTAGATGATGTCCACCACTCGCCCCATGTCAGCTGAGCAGGTCACTTTGTCATAGAAGGTCACCAGATTTGTCAAGTACAATCTGCCCTTAATGAAGACATGTTGGCTTTTCCTAACCATATGCTTAATTTGACTTGTGATGTCCCCCAGGAAGATTCGTTCCATAACTTTCCCAGGGATTGAAATAAGACTAATGGGCCTATAATTACCCAGATCCTCCCTTGAGGCCTTCTTGTAGGTAGGGGCAACATTCACCTTCCTCCAGTCCTCTGGGACATCCCCCAGTCTCTATGACTTCTCAAATATTACAGAGAGTGGCTTCACAATGACATCAGCCAGCTCTCTCAACACCCTTGGGTGGATGGCATCAGGACCCATCAATTTGTAGGGGTCAAGCTCCTGTAGTAATTCACATACTAACTCTTCCTTCACTGATGGTGGGTCTATGTTTGGACCAATCTGGATTTTTGTTCTCAAAGCCTGGGACCCGACAGTGTTGGTAAAGACAGAGGTGAAGAAAGTGTTGAGAACTTCTGCCTTTTCAGCATTGTTGGTGACTGATTCACCCCTTCTGTTTAACAGTGGGCCTATGTTTTCCTTCTGTTTCTGCTTGTAGTTTACATACCCAAAGAACGCTTTCATGCGATTTTTGACATCTCTGGCCAGTTTCAATTCAAGCTGAGCTTTTGCTTTTCTATCTGCATCTCTGCACACACTGGCAATGACCTTGTAGTTCTCAACTGATAATCTTCCACTTCTCCATGTCTGGTACACTTCTCTTTTGGTTTTGAGCAGACTCAGGAGCTCATGGTTGAGCCTCTTGCTCTGCTTACTTCTTTTCCTTTATAGGGGTTAAACTGGTTTTCAGCTTCCAAGAGAGCATTCCTGAAGAACTCTCAGGACTCGCTAGCTCCTTTATGCTCCATGGAAACATCCCATGGAATCCCTTGCAACTGAGCTCTGAGCTAGTTGAAGTTTGCTCTTCTAAAATCTAGAACCCTTGTCTTCATACTAACCTTCAGCATGCTCAGCAGGATCCTGAACTCCGCAATATTGTGATAACTGCAGCCAAGGTTGTTACTAACTGAAATATTACAAAGCAAGTTCTTTCGGTTAGTGAATAGCAAGTCTAGCAGTGCCTCATTCCTGGTCGGCACATCTAACAACTGTATGAGGAAACAGTCCTTTACACATTCCAGGAACTTGATGGACGACATGCAAGCTGCTGTATTGTTCTTCCAGAAAATGTCTGGGTAGTTGAAGTCACCCATAAGAACCAGGTTCTCTTGACCAGAAGCTTGCTTTAGTGCCCCAAATATTGTTTTGTTGGCTTTATCATCATGGTTTGGAGGTCACTAGCAGATGCACACTGTAAGATCCTGCTTGGAGATGACCCCTCTGATTTTAACCCAGAGGCATTCGATAATGAACAATTGCTGTTCACTGGGAACTAAAAAAATGTCAAGTACTGTAAGACAAATACATGAGCTAGCAATATTGTGTACTCCAGAAAACTCAATCAGTCATATAGGAAATTACCTCCTATAGGCAGTACAGCTACTCTGACAAGAAGTG
>NW_009260809.1:165378-229297 GCF_000687185.1 Egretta garzetta
TTACCAGCACGTATAACAGATTGGATAGGGGTATATAGCTGTTACTCAAAGCTACTGCTAAACCATTTTGACCAAGGAAGATTTTAAGGGTTGCACTGAGATGCACAACAAAGTCTTCCACTCCTATTTCCTACAAAAATACTGTTTTATCAGTGAACACAGGAGGAAATTGAGAGTCAACATTATAGACCCCACAGTGTAAGAAATCCTGCATATTTTTATTTATATAGAGTCTTTTTATTAATAGAGCCTTCTACCACTGGCACAGTAGCAAAAGCTTGTCCTTCTGAGCAGGAGCAAAAATTAATTTCCCCTTTCTTCTCCCTTTGTCTAACTTCAGAAGTAAAATTGTTGTAGATTACTGAAAAGCCTACTTGCACTACTGTTGGTTCTTGCATCAACTTTAAGGTTACCCGAAGGATCACGCAGACACGCTTGCCGTCTGCGGGTCAAGGAAACACAGCATACACAGTATGGATGCTCCAAGTGACGCGGTTTAATTTCGAGCCCTAAGTTTTATAGCAAGGCCACATTCCAGTCCTGCCAATCACTGTGTGGTCATGGTGATGCCCTCTTGGTCCTCCTCTTCTTGGCCTTGCGGTTACTGCCCACTTGGCTTCTGCATTTCTTGCATACCGCACACTACCTGTTATTACACTTGTCCTGTGTTTTCACGTGTTGTCCTTTTTTCATTAATCTGATTGTTTAGGGTTTAACAAATAAGATTCAAGTTTATTTGTCTTCTGCCAG
Source organism: Egretta garzetta (assembly GCF_000687185.1). NCBI lineage: Eukaryota > Metazoa > Chordata > Aves > Pelecaniformes > Ardeidae > Egretta > Egretta garzetta. Next base: position 166,129 of record NW_009260809.1, read on the forward strand.
ACTTAGGCTGAATCTAATAGGTTAGATTTCAGCCAAAATGCTTCATGGAATCACAGAATAATTGAGGTTGGAAGGGACCTCTGGAGGCCATCTTGTCTAACCCTCCTGCTCAAGCAGGGCCACCTAGAGCCAGTTGCCCATCTCTAGGTGTTTTTTGAATATCTGTGAGGAGGAAGACTGCACAACCTCCCTGGGCAACCTCTGCCAGTGCTCACTAACCCTCACAGTAGAAAAAGTGTTTCTTGATGTCCATATGGAGCCTCCTGTGTTTCAGTTTGTTGTGGGATGCAAGAAGTGCAGAATGGTTTACAAAACAGCTAGACATCAAAAATGTAAAGGATATAGATGATGGGTAGTTAGACAAGACCTTCATGAGGTATCTGCTAATTAGAATGTCTAGGTATAATACGATACAGTTAAGACAGACGTCACTGATGGGCATTTATGTTTACATTTTATATAATTTATGAACATATTTACTGTTGAGGGAAAGAAAATGTGAATCCAGGATTTCTCACTCCTGGTGAAGTTTTATACACACTAGACTTTAGAGTTCTACCTTTAAGTCCATGAAAATTTGTATGAGTTTAACCCCATGACAGCCAAGCTTGAACAAGAGAAAAGTAGGTGATAGTGGTCTCTCTTTTAAAATGCCAATCTCAAAGTATCAACTGTCAGAGAACTGCTTCTGAAGTACAGACATCCACGGGACTGGGCAGATAGCTGGGCAATAACTTATGAAAGGTCATAAAACCCCAGTAGTTTACTCTAGGGGTTCCTGAAGAGGTCTGAAATATGAACTGTTTGTAAAAAAAGTGCATAGTTTTTGCAAGATTAAGCAAAGCACCTCTTCTAGACCGCACGTGGAGTACTGCATACAGTTCTGGTCTCCCCAGTTTAAAAAGATGAGGAACAACTAGAGAGAGTCCAAGGGAGGGCTACAAAGATGATTAGGGGACTGGAGCATCTCCCCTATGGGGAAAGGCTGAGGGAGCTGGGCTTGTTTAGCCTGAAGAAAAGAAGACTGGGAGGGGAATCGCATCAACACATACAAATATCTTAAGGGTGGATGTCATGAGGATGGAGACAGACTCTTTGCAGTGGTGCCCTGCGACAGGACAAGGGGCAATGGGCACAAACTGAAACATAAGAGGTTTCAGTTGCATATGAGGAAAAACTTCTTTACTTTGAGGCTGACAGAGCACTGGAACAGGCTGCCTAGGGGTGTTGTGGAGTCTCCTTCTCTGGAGATATTCAAAGCTCACCTGGATGATGTCCTGTGCAACATGCTCTAGGTGAACCTGCTTTAGCAGGAGGGTTGGACTAGATGATCTCCTGAGCTCCCTTCCAGCCCTTGCCATTCTGTGATTCTGTGGTCCTACTCCAGTTGGACAGTATGTCTGTTTCTCTGAGCACTGTTCTCAGCCTGCTGTTCTTCTTCTCTGATCCTTTGGGCTTGTGAAGGTTGTCCTTTGATAGATTGCTCAGTGTCCTGTGAGGGGAGTAGCAGGAGTAGAGTACTACTCAAGTTGTTTGTCTGCTGTTCTTTGCATGTGTGTACAAATTTTTTATCACTTGAGCTCATGCTCAGAGCCAGGCCATAGTTAAAATAGTCTGGTGAATGCCTGAGCATTGAACAGGAGAGCTTCCCTTGTGGCTAAGCTCCACTGGAGTCATTTCACTGGATGTTTCAGCCCTCCGCTGTGCACATGGCAAGTAATTTCTAAATTTCTACCCAGAATAACCTCCCTAGAGTGTTTTAAATAAGCACAAAGTGAATTTGTGCTCCTAGTAGAGCTAGGAGGAACCATCAGGGGTTAACAGAGTTTCTATTAGGTGCTTGAGGTTCTTATTCACCATCATTGTCTACATAAGTGAGGGCTGGAAGGTCTTCATGACTCTATGAGAGATGATTCTTCATATGATCAAGAGATGCAAGATCCTTCATGTCTTGGAATGCCAAAGGGGGGACACACTTTCATGAAAGATCAGAAGCAAGTAACACTTCCTAAGTGTCATCACAGGGTTCACTTAAACATTGTTTCAAAATATACAGCCTTGCCTCTAGACAACACTGGAGATTTGGGCTACACAAAAGCCCCTTTTACTAGCAGACCTTAGCTGCTGCTGCAGTGATACATGGCGCCTAGACTTCTAGACAGTGACCTGTAGGTGGATTATAGCTTGGCCACTCCTGGTATTTTGAACCCAAGTGTTTAGGTTGCTAACGTTCTCAAATTAAGATGGGTGGATTTGGGCCTCATTTTTTTACTGGATGTCTACATAGATATTCTTTCCCTTGTGTTTTGTTGTCTTAGTTTCCTTCAAAGCCTCTGGGCATCAATGTTGATGATGTGCTTATAAAGCAAGATTATTGACAGCAATTTATGAGACAACATATTGTTTTGCTGATGAAAGCAGCACTATACTACTTTCCAGAAGCATGCCTGGCTACTTGTATGCAAGTAGTGATGAAGAGGCCCTTTTCTCCTTGGGACCTTATTTTAGCAAAACATATGGCTGCTGATTGACTAAGGACTTTCCATTACTGAATCTTAAGCACCATGGCAGGAATTTCAATATCTTGTGTACCCAAGCTCCAGGTGAAGAAGAAGATTAGTATTGTACATTAAACCAATTATTTTCAGGGTCATTGTGTCACCGAAATCGGGAAGAAAGAACCTCATAACACCAATGTAGTGTTAAAAGTCAGGCATTCTTTATTCACAGTGCCAGATGCACGGGGGATTGCTCCACCTAACGTGCATACCTGGCACCTCTTCTACATGATTTATATAAATCAAATATATACATATTCATTTTACTCATACATATTCAATATTATTCTCTTTGGTGATTGGTGCCATTTTACTTGCTTCCCATGTAAATAATTGCGCAGACTCATTTATCCATTGCCATTGTTGTCTTTTGAGTAGGAGTTATCATTTGGGTAGTTGGTCAGTGAGTTGGAGGTCGTGATCTCCCCCTGCCAGAATTACCTCTTACCTACTCGGGTCTCAGTCTTGGTAGTCCTAGCGAGTTTTCTCGGTCCACTACAAGAAACTACCCTCCATCTTCTTCTGACAGGAGTGCATTGTCTATAGTTTCACTCACATTAATAATTATCTAGAGACTAAAATGCATTTGAGCTGAGCAGAAGTGCATTTTCTTATAATGATAGTGTGCTGTGTTTTCTTGTATCATGAGAGTTAATACTGTATGCCTCTATCAAAACTTAAATAAAGTTGTCTCTCAGACAACCTGTCAGGTTTCTTTTCTCCCTCTCACACAGCACAATTTGGACATGTTTTGATAAGAATCTGAAAGCTTTCATTTTCTTTAGAGATAATGAGAGGATCAAAAGCCTCTTTTGACACTCAAGCAAGGGAGAATGGTTGCTTGCCCTTCAGATCCCTTAAACTTTTATACCAGAAACCTTAATCATATCATCAACATTTTCATCTTCCACTAATACAATGGATTATTCTTTATTGGGACTGTCTTCCATATTTTATTTTCAGCTTAACGTGATCAGTGATCAGTTTATTTTTTGCCTTTAAAAATCTTCATTTACTCTCTAGTCCAGCAAATCTGTAAGTCTTTAAAACTATATGAAAATGCACTCAGTGCTATATTTCAAAATGAACAATGCTTAATTGTAATAAAAAAGTTGCAGTGCAAGAAAATATTTGGCTGAGTAGTTTTTCCATCCTTTACTGCAGATGTATAATATTTCCATCTTCCACTGATTTAACTTATTGTACAGATGACAGGTGTGAGGAAAGTGCGGAGAGGCATGCAAGTGGTTAAGTCAATAAGGGTGAAGAAACTGTCTGTTATTTCTGAATAGAAATAGGCATAGAATAAAGAGTCTTTAGCATGTAAGAAAAATTCTAAAATATTTCCAGAAAATATTAGCAATCACATGCAAGTCTAGTGATAGCAATTCTTTTATTATGTGGCAAAGGAAAAGTAATACAAAGCTACACCGAATATTCTTTCAGAGTTTTCTTTTCTTAATAGAATAATCTTTTCCAGACGCACATTTAGTCATAATAAATATTCCAAATCCATACTCATCCAGGTACTTCCTAAATCTTGCTATTTTTCTTTCTACAAAACTTCAAAAGCTACTGTTCTGTTTTGAAAAGAACTTTTGCATTTATTGACAATGTAGTCTGATTACTGTTTCAGTTACTTTTCGTGTTTCTTCTTTGACATTGTCACAAAAACCCACTCAAAACTTAACTCTGAAAATTGTATTTATTCTCAAATAATCATGTATAATTCTAAGTTCTTAAAAAAGAAGAGAGCACAACAAATACTGTCTAGCTAACTACTAAAAATCAAGACATATCTAATTTTTTCCCCAGCTCATGCAATTGCAGGACAAATGTCCTGGTTTCTGCTGGGATAGAATTAATTTTCTTCCAGGTAGCTGGTATGGTTCTCTGTTTTGGATTTAGTGCTAGAAGAATGTTGATAACACACTGATGTTTTAGTTGTTGCTAAGCACTGCTTACACCAGTCAAGGACTTTTTTCATCTTCCCTTGCTCTTCTAGGTTCACAAGAAGCTGGGATGGGGCACCGCTAGGACAGTTAAACCAAAGTGGCCAAAAGGCTATTCCACACCATCTAATGTAATGCTCAGAGGGACTTAGCTGGAGGAGAGGTATTGCTGCTTGGGAAGGGCTGGGCATTGGTCAGTGAGTGATGAGCAATTGCATTGAACATTGTTTTCTATGTTCTGTATATTCTATGAGTATGTTTACAATTATGACTATTATTATTATTGCTACTATTACTTTTTTTTTCCCTCTACTGTTTTATTAAACTGTCTTTATTTCTACCCATGGGCTTTAACTTTTTTTCCACGATTCTCTCCCCATCCCACTGGGGGTGGGGGGTGAGCAAGCAGCTGTGTGGTGTTTAGATGCCTGTTGGGTTAAACCAAAGCAACAAACATTGGGTAAAAAGCTCACTAGATACGAAGCTCTGAAGAAATTAGACTGCAACACAGCTGTTTTATATGGGAAAAAAATTGCAATTTTAAGAAATGCTATTTCTAGTATTTCCAGTCTCATAGGATACATATATAACATACTGCAGTGCATCTTTCTTTAGATTTGAGCAATACCAAAAAAACCCCAAACAAACAGCACAATGTATAGTGAAACTATTGTGTTAATATTAAATCTGTAAAAATATGTACACAACTAGCACAAAAAATATTTTTTTCTCCTCTGTAACTGTGGTGGTGTGCTTGCCGCCCTGCCTCGATTCCCCTCCAGCTCCCCCTCCGTCGAAATCTTTCAAGTGATAACCACCTATGGCAGTGGTGATAGATGTGTCTGGCCATGAAGGATGCACCCAATGGATGTGGGGGAGACAAATAACAATACAATAGCCAAGGGCTATTGTGGAATATGCGCTCCTAAGCACAGTGGTCAGTATGCAAAAAAGACTATGAGCCAGTTGTATTACCCCCCATAAATAGTGAGCAGCCCGAGAGTCCTTTGAGCTCTCCTGCACAGCAGTGGGCTGCACACCAGGATCTCCCCTTGAGCAAAGATGTCTCTCAAGGTTAGTCCTCAAGGCTGAGAGATTCCTGACCACAACAGATTCTCGGTAAGGGGCTAAGAGCGTGCTAAACTTTCAAACATTAGCTAATTGATATAAAAGATTGATTGGAGGTCTCTGCCTCATGAAAATTACAAGTATTCTAGAATGGTGTAATTCACAATAGATAACGTGACTGTATCACCAGACAGTTTGACTTATGTGTAAGCTATGTGAACACCAAGGGGACAAAAGACAGGCATAGCTACATGTAGGAGGCATCCAAGTAACAAAAGTTGCCAGACAAAGCTAAACACAAAGAACAGCCAAAAGGCAGAGCACTCTCCCAAACACACAGAAGGAAGACTGGCAAGAAAAAAGAAAACAATGTAAGAAGTATCAGGAGTAGAGAGAATTCCTGTTTTCGTGAGGGAGGAAATAACATAATGCTGTAAACAGCGTGATGGAATCAGCCAACCATGGATGTTGCTATACTTCTTTTACAGCCCTATCCAACTGGACAAGGAGACTGGGAACATCGAGTATATGAATCAGTGTATGCTTTGATCTGTATTTTAGACTTTAAGTAATCATTAATGCAAACAAAACAATAGAAAATATGTTTCTGTCAGAAGAGGATGATGGAGTATGATTTCGCGCAGTAGATGGAGAAAACTGGCCATGATTAAGAGCTGAGTAGGTAATTCTAGCACGGGGAGATCACAACCACTGTATCACAATGCTAGCAACTTAAGGTGGATCTACAGTTGGCTTCACAAAGGTCCTTTTTTAAGCAATTAGTGTAAAATAGTTTGCCTTTGTTATATAATATTTAATAAAATTGAATACATAGATATACAGGTTTCCATCTGGTTATTTGGGAGCAACTAACTTTATAAAGAAGAAACAGTGTTTGGCAATTTATTTTTGCTCAGCTCAAATCATCCTCTTGTGGACTTACTTTATATTTTTGGTTACATTCACAGTCGGTCACGGTCAATGGCTCAATGTCGAGATTGAGACTGCTGACAAGTGGTGTCCCTCGGGGTCCGCACTAGAACTGGTGCTGTTTAATATATTCATCAATGACATAGACAGAAACATCGAGTATACCCTTTGCAATTCTGCAGGTGACACCAAGCTGAGTGGTGCAGTTGACACATCAGAAGGATGGGGATGTCATCCAAAGAGACCTGGAAAAGAGGTGGGCCTGTGTGAACCTCATGAGGTTCAACAAGGCCAAGTGCAAGGTCATGTACCTGGGTCGGGGTAACCCCCAGTATCAGTACAGGCTGGGGGAAGAAAGGATTGAGAGCAGCCCTGCTGTGAGGGTCTTGGGGGTACTGATGGATGAAAAGCTGGACATGAGCCGGCAATGTGCGCTGGCAGCCCAGAAGGCCAACCGTACCCTGGGCTGCATCAAAAGAAGCATGGCCAGCAGGTGGAGGGAGGGGATTCTGCCCCTCTACTCTGCTCTGGTGAGACCTCACCTGGAGTACTGCGTCCAGCTCTGGACCCCTCAGAGCAAGAAGGACATACCCACACATCTTTGCTCACAAGCCACTTCACCCACTTGCTGCTTTTCTGGCTTGATCCTTTATAGTGATCACATGCTCCCACAGACACATACTGACTTCAGTCACTGGCACCTTCAGTCACTGGTCCCCTTTCAGCCGTGGTCTCACTGGAACTTCTGGACTCAGCATCCCCACTAAAACACAAATGTGCATAATGCATAGGGAGCCTTCACCCAGGTCAGAACTAGGAATAAATTTAAGGAGACAGGACAGACACTGATGGTGTGTTGCAGGGCAAGGCCAAGCAAACATATCAGTATGCCTTGTGCTTACACAATACACACGATTCTTATTCCCATTTCTCTGTTTTTCCATGCTTGTTCCTCCCTGAATCACCTTAATCCCCCACTTTCTCTGCCTTCGGCTCCTCCTCTAAATATCCCATGAAAAGTTCTTCTGAACTTCATATGCTGTAATTAACACAAGTATATTTTCCCATGTTTGTTTAACTGTATAATTTTTTTAAATACAAATTTAAAAATACATATAAAATAAAATAATTTTCAGGAATATACTGCGCAAGTCTAATGGCATTATGCCATCTATCCAAGGCAAAAAACCTTATCTTTAGTTAAACTGTACAAGGTTTTCAAGGGAACATTTAATTTTCTCAAAATAAGGTCATCTATATTTTATCAGCTTGAGTCAATTTTGCTGAGTGTTTGCCTTTTGGTTTTTAACATTAATGATAATGTCCCTCATGTTACCACTGAGCACTGTGAGGTAATCTTGTTCACTTCTCTCCTTTGCCTGGGAAGACTCAAATCCATTATATCTTCACAATCATTGCAATACTTCTGGGAGACGTGGACCTTGGGTAATGATGTCTATGATAATGAGAGATGCACTTAATAAAAAATAGGGAGAAGTCAGGAGCAGAAATCAGTATCAACACATATATATTTATAGAGTGTTTTGCATTTTTCTAAGACAGATATTGAAACTGAAATCTACTTTATGTTTGATTGGAGAGAATGGATTTTGACAAAGGCAACCTGCATAACTAACAAACCGCAGATTTCTAGGCTATTGAATCGTTCTTTCCTCTGGCTCAGGAAAGGATATAAATTTTAGAGTTTGAATATGTGCTCTTGTTTCCAAACACTCTTGTATTAACTCTAACGTAACACTACCAGTTCTTTATTTTGCTGTAAGAAAATAAAAAAAATAGAGTCAAGTCTTATCATTAATTTTGCTTAGTTAGACAGACCAGACCAAAAAAATCGTGAATTGATACTACTCTAGCATAGGCAGCTCCCTGGAATTCATTCCAGTCCAAAAATTCCTGCCTCCCTGACTTTGCTTTAGGACAAATTGACAAATCAGTGCTGCTGAAATGAAGAAAAACTTCCATGTTTAGACGGAAATGTGTGAATTTTCCTTTTTGATTTTCTTGCCCATCATGGTCATAAACTGCACTATCTGCAATGCATCAATGAAAACTTCGGCCTCCAAGAGTTAGAGGAGCCAATGAGGAGAAGTGCTCTGTGGTGCTCATACTCACCAACAATGAGGATCTTCTTGGGGATGTGATGGTCAAAGGCAGCCTTGGCTGCAGATCGCACAAGACGGTGGAGTTCATCATCCAGAGCAAAGGGAGGAGGGTAAAAAGATGACTGTTCTGGATTTCAGGAGAGCAGACTTTGCCCTCTTCAGAGATTTGTTTCGAAGAGTCCTGTGGGATAATGCCCTGAATGGAAGAGGGGCCTGAGAAAGTTGGTTGATATTTGAGAATCACCTCCTCTAAGCTCAAGAGCAGTCCATATCATCAAGTGGGAAGTCAGATAAAAATGCCAGGAGGCCTGCCTGTATGAACAAGGAGCTCCTGGCCAAATTCAAACACAACAGTGAAGCATATAGTGGATGGAAGCAAAGACAGGTAACGAGGGAGGAATATAGAGACATAGTCTGAGCATAGATTTGCATCTTTTCAGGGACATCAAACAACAGGAGAGGCTTTCCTAACAGCATAGGTGACAAAAGGAATGCTAGGAAAAATGTGGGCCTATTGCTGAATGAGTCAGGGGATTGGTTATAAAGCAAATAGAAAAGAATGATGTACTGAGTACCTTCTTTGTCTCAATCTTTAGTAGTGAGACTGGCCTTCAGGAATCCCAGATCCCAGAGACCAGAGGGAAAGTCTGGATCAAGGAAGACATTTCTCTTAGTAGAAAAGCATCAGTCAGGGAATACTTAAGCAAACTAGATATACACAAGTCCATGTGGTCTGATCAGAAGGACCAACAAGTGCTGAGGTAGCTGGCTGATGTTATCTTGATAACCTTTGATCAATCGTGATGATTGGCAGAAGTGCCCAAAGACTGGAGGAAAGCAAATGTCAGTTCTGTCTTCAGGAAGGACAAGAAGGAGGATCCAGGCAACTACAGACTAGTCTGCCTCACCTCGGTCCCTGTGAAGGCAATGGAACAGCTAATCCTGGAAACATTTCCAGGCACATGAAACATAAGAAAATCATCAAGACTAGTCAGCATGAATTCACCAAAGGGAAGTCATGTTTCATCAACTTGATAAACTTCTATGTTGAAGTGACTGGCTTGACAGATGAGGGGAGAGCAGTGTAAATTGTCTACCTGCACTTCACTAAGACTGTTGACACCATCTCCCATAAGATCCTGCTAGAGAAGGTGTTGAAGTCTGAGCTGTATGAGCGGAGAGTGACGTGGATTTAAAACTGGCTGAAGGCCGAGGTCCACAAGCTAGGGATCATTGGTACAAAGTCAAGTTGGAGGCAAGTCACTAGCCGTGTGCCCCAGGGGGCAATGTTGGATCCAGTCTTTGATATTTGCACCAATAATCTGAACTACGGTATAGAGTGAGAGCAGTGGCTGTTATGCCAGAGGCTCATGATGCCATCCAGACGGAACTTGACAGTCTGGATAAGGAATCTCACAAAGTTCAACAAGGGGAACAGACCTACCCCTGGGGAGAAAGACCCCGGGCACCATTATATGCTGGGTGCTGATCATCTGGAAAGAAGCTTGTCGGAAAAGGCCTTTGGATTTCTGCTGCACATGAATTTGAAAATGAGCAAGCAATAGGCCTTCGCAGCAAAGGGGGCTAACAGTATCCTGGGTCGTATTTGGCAAAGTAATGCCATCAGGTTGAGGGAGGTTATCCTTCTGCTCTACTCAGCACTGGTGAGGCCACACCTGGAGAGCTATGTCTAGTTCTGGGCATCCCAGTCAAGAGAAACTTGGACATAGTGGAGACGGTCCAACAAATGTCCTTGAAGACGATGAAGGGACTGCAACATCTCTCCCGTGAGGGAAGGCTGAGAGAGCTGGGACTATTTAGCCTGGAGAAGAGATGGCTCAGGGGGAACTTATATCAATATTTATTAATGCATAGTTACAATAGATATTTATAGGTATTATATCTCTCACACACCCTGTTTTCTAAATTAAATTTAATTTGTTTATCCACAATATAAAGGAATGACAATTTGAATTGCAGTATGTGTGTTTTATTTTTCTGTCTTTGGAAGACTGAATAAAAAAATAACTATGAAAGCATATATTTGGCAATAAAATTTTATATATACATAACACTTCAAAAGCAGTAATAGTTATAACTCAGCACATAAATAGCAACTTTGGCTCTTCAAAGCACATTAACTAATTAATCTTCATAAGACCCCGAAGGAAATTAATGACCTATACAACAGTTAATGGAGAATGTTCTTCAAAATCCCTAATGCTCTTCCTCTAGCGTTTCTTAAATTACTAAATTTTCCAAATAAATTAATTAATTACTATAATGTGTAATAAATAGATTGTGATTAGAAGAAAGAGAACATAATTTAATGTTTTACCTTCATCAGTTAAATCAAGAACTTTATCCTAAGCTGAAAATACATCATCCAAAATTAAAAATTAATAAATATCAAAATGTCCTTAATTCTATAATTTTAACAGCTCAGCTGCTCAAGTGTTTACATCAGTCTTACAGGATTTACAGATCCTACAGAACAATGGCAGGTGGTGGGGAAAGGGAAACCTTGCTTTCAGCCACTTGGAGAATTACAAACTACACAAAAATCTAGTGATACTAATTATCCAGCATATCATTACTGCTTCTTCCATGAGACACAGCATGTTGGTAAACCTGAAAAATGTGAGCACTCAAACACAAATACTTACACTGCTAAATTTCATTTCAAACTTTTTCAGGTAAAAACAACTGCTTAGGATCTATTGCTAAAGTCCCTTTAAAACAGGGAAAAAAATTTCCATCTTACTTCTCTTTTCTTGCTTTGATTAGTAAGTAAAAAATACAAACATTTCTTGGAGTTATGGAAAATACCAAAATTTCAACTCACTTATCATAGCCTAAATTAAATATCTTAGTACACTGTTATAATTAATTTTGTTAATCTTACACTACAAACCTGGATCAAAGTGCAATTTATTCAAGTCTGCCTGGTAATCTCCAAATTCAAAATGTTACAACTGGGTGCCTTTGGCTGGAATAATTAAAATAATTAATAATTCAATCCTTGGCTGGCAGTGACCCTCCTGAATCTAAGAATTACAGTTCCACTGGGGAAAGAGCTCATTAGCACGCTATTAGGTCTTCTCTGTCATATATCAGTTCTTTGCAGAAGGTACTCAGCGATAAATATAAAAATGGTTTATAAAATCATTTTCATATGGATTGCAGAAATGTGTGAGAGTAAAACAGAAGGATTTTGTATTATCCTTTAGGGGTTTTCTATGCGTTTTATGCATATTTAAAATATTTTTGAGATTATTACAGGACAATATTTAAACATTCAATATGTATGCTAGATATGCTGTATAGATTCCTATATTGTGTATGTTATTATATAATTGCATAATCAAATATTGCTTTGCTTAAAATGTGTGTATGAGCATTCTACCACACTGATTTTTATATATATTACCTATGTTACTTTAACATATATAACATATGTATATATATTATTATAGCAGTTTAAGACATTAAAAATTCTCTCTTCAAGCCAATATGATTTCAGAATATTTAAAGGAAATCTGGATAGTTTCCATAGGTGATAAAATTCATAGCAGACAGCAGAAGTGAAATTCCTTTTTTAGGAATGAATACGGGGGGGAAAGTTATTCTGTATGCTTATTTATGCTTCTAAAAACTCTCTCATGGGATATTGCAAACATTACTAAGTCCAGCTTAGAATCAGTTCATGTAACACAATGATAATCGTAAATACTGAGAAAGGTTCCTCAATTATTCTGAGATATCATTTTAAGTAAAAAAATAGACATCTGAGTTTATAAGCCTAATTCCCCTCTTTTGAAAGCCATCGTAATCCTGCTTATATTTTGGCACAACGAAAAATATCTTAGGTCTCAAAGAAATAATTAAAATACAAGAATGCTGAAAAAAATCAAGATATATTTCTTAATAATACAATAAGAAGACCAGTGAAGCCCTGAAATTTTCTGTGATGCATACCTTCTGGACTGTCTGAACTAGTATTTGGATCTCTCCTTTTTTTTAAGTTTGACAGCTGGGCACCATCAACCTGTGTCATTGTCTATGGAACCATAACCACTCTAAAACTAATTGCTTTCCTTTTAATAAGATGTTTCCATTTGGGTGAGTTCTTGTATATTACCTGATGCTCTCTTCTAGTTAGTGAGCATCTGAGGAGTCCCTTTAATTCTTTAGGAACTCCATTTATACATGAAGGCAGGGCTTTGTGATAGTGCAATACATCTCAGAGTTAGAACAATAAAACAGTAAATTCAGCTATCAAGCTGCATTTTATAGAGCTATATATGCATGTTTCTGTTGCAGGTAATATAGAAAGAGCAATATTAAAATATTATCCCTGTGCACTTGATCAAAAAATATCCTGTTTTTCTGACCACAGAAAGAAAAGCTTCATTTGCAGAGGCTTTTTACCCAGAATTCCTCTGGTGGCACCTATCACTTGTGGACTAGTGTTATTGCAAGATAGTGAGAGACCTTTTTTTTGCATATTGTTTTACTTCATAAAGATGCGGTTCAGAAAAAGATATAGCTTAAATAGTACCTTACAGACACAAAGTAGTTAGCTGGATTGGATGATGAAAACTCAGTATACGTCAGCATAAAGATACCTAAGCCTGCTCCAAATCCTATTGCTTGTTCATTTAAAATCTGCGTGGAGTACCCTGGATCAGAAAAGATCTAATGTAGTATGAAGGGTATTTTACACTTAGTTGATTGATATATGTTTCCTTGAGATTTGCTGTATAGAATACTTCTTATATATCATACTGAAATGTTATTGAACTCACTATGTGATTAATATCATGCTGGCTCATTTGGAGTTTACAATAATAGCTTTGCGGTTAATTATTTGGCTAAAACAATTTTAAATATTTTAAATCCCTTGCTATTCAGTGTGATTGGTTTTATGTTTATAAATATAAAAGTTAAAGCTCAAGATTACAAGTCTTTGCTTTTAATCCACAGAGCCATTGATGATAAGGAATGATAAGATTGATAAGAACGTAGAATAATGTGTTGCTTCACAGCTGAATTGTTGCTTATTAATAGAGGTACTATTTGGATAATTTCTATTTTGAGCTACTGGTAATTGCTCTTTCTGTGAACTGCACTGATTAAAGCATAATTTATTGTCCTGGTTTCGGCTGGGATAGAGTTAATTTTCTTCATAGTAGCTAGAATAGTGCTGTGTTTTGGATTTAGTACCAGAACAATGTTGATAACACACTGATGTTTTCAGCTGTTGCCAAGTAGTGCTCAGACCACTCAAGGACTTTTTGAGCTTCTCCTGCTCAGCCAGGTGCATAACAAGCTGGGAGTACAGCACAGCTAGGACAGCTAACCCAAACTGACCAAAGAGCTATTCCATACCATACGTTTTGTATATTCTGTATATTCTGTTATCATTCTCATTATTACTATTATTATTATTTTCTCTTATTAAACTGTCTTTATCTCAGCCCGCGGCTCTAACCTTTTATTTTCTTTCTGATTCTCTCCCCCATCCCACTGAGGGAGGGGGGGAGTGAGCGAGCGGCTGCGTGGTGCTGAGTTGCCAGCCGGGTTAAACCACGACATTTATGAATAAGGAAATTTAACAAAGAAAGAAAGGCTTTCAAAGTTTCCACGTTTTTAATATAATTGCCTATTTTTCACAAGCATATAAATATTATCCCAATTCCGTGTGAGGCCTATTTTTACTTTTTATACATTTTAAGTAGTAACATAATGAATAAAAGATATAAATTTAATGAAGTATTTCATACACATTTAGCAACTCTTGGAGGATAATCAAGGGTGGTGAGATTTTTTTTCTGCACATATCTCTTTTGAGCACTGGCAATTTATCTGTTTGCTAACACTCCCTTGTTGTGGCAAGCTGATCATATTTTCAAGAGGAAAACAAAGTAAAGAATAGTAATTCTATTAGCCCTGCTGCTGGCAGGCAGTGTACCAAAGAAAAACATTTCAAGAAGATCGCATCTGATAGTACTGATGAGATATTGGCTTTGGGGTATTTTTTTAGTTATTTTGGGTTTCATGTTTTTTGGTTTTGTTGTGTTTGTTGTTTTTAATTTGTTTGAAAAGGAGAAGAAAGTATGAAAGAACTTTGGAATACTTTTTTCAGAATAACTAAAAAGGCTGTATACATATACTCAATTGAGCAGATGTCTGATTCCATATAGAGGTTTTCTTTGTGATTGAAAAATTACATTTTTTATTTCTGTATTGTGTCTGCTCTCCTTCTTAGCCCAATCACATACTTATATTGGATGGTCTTATTCTGCAAATAGTTTTCTGGTAATGAATGTTGATATCTATTATACCACTAGTTAACATTGTACTGCTGATCCTAGGTCTAGGAACTTTTGACTGTGTTTCTGTATGGGCTGAATGTTTAATTAGAATCACTTGGTCACGGCAAAGTGTGGTGGACTGACCTTGGCTGGCTGGCAGACACCCACATAGACAGTCTCTTACCGTCCTTCAAGAGGAATATAAAAAAAAAAAGCTCATATGTCGAGATAAAGACAGAGACACCACTTGTGAATTACCATTACTGCAAAATACACTGAATGTGATAAAGGTAATTGAATGTATTACAAATTCAGAAATAAAAAAGCAAAAATTAAAATACCCTTAACTCCTTTCCAGGTTCAGCTTTACTCCTTCACCTCACTCCTCTACGTCCCTGACACCGAGGGGCGCAGGAGCAAAAGGAATGGGTGGATTGTGACCCATAAACAGCATCTCCTCTCTGCCACTCCTATTTCCTCACACTTTTCACCTGATCCAGTGAGGGTCCTTCAACAGGCTGCAATGTGAATACCTGCTCCACCATGGTCTCCACACACTCTGTGGCGGTGTATTGTGCCTAGAGCATTTCTTCCTTCTCCTTCTTCACTGATCTTGGTGTTACAGGCTTTTTCTGACAATTCTTATCCTCAGCCTTGTCTGCCTGCATGTCATTTTGCCCTTTCTTAAATACAATTTCACAGAGATGGCACCAGTTAGAGATTCAGCTGTGCCTGCAGGGGGGCTGTTGTGGAGCTGTTGTGGACTATCATGGTGCAGCCCCTATTCTCTTCTTGCAGAAGCCCGTGTACAGTCCCCATATTCCAAACCTTGCCACTCTTACCCAATACACCAAGTCAGTTTCTGGTGGTTTTTATTTTGCTTTTTCTTTTAGTGGGCTACCTTTGATCAGCTCTTCTATTGTTCTTTTTGGCAGCAGAAAAATTAGGAAAGTTGCAATATTACTGGCTTAAGGATATAAGTTAATTAACCTAACAACCTTTGTACAGAGTATTTTGAAGCCAAAGCGTTAATAATTCTAACCCCCAGCAACTTAAAATAATTATTCTTTTACCTGGTTATTGGCCTGAGGCTTTCAAAGCTCATTTTTTCCTATAATAAAAGTTATAAAGTAGTAGTTTGTCCACGTAGTGCATTCAATTAATTTCATTTTTCTATAATTACTATTACTCACAAAAATCATGGACGTAATCTTTTTAATTTCTGAAATATATAAATAAAGAATAATATTTGTTAAAGATCTCAATGGTTCTTTATTTTTACATCATCTCATTCTTTCCTTCCCAGCTGATTGCAAAATTAAGCATTATACTGAACAGAATCTAAGAAAAATAAGCACAGTTCCAGTCTTGTAAAATACATAGATCCAAGCATTTCTTTCAAAACTTGATAGAGTCAGGCAATTTAACAGCGCATGTTAAAAAGAAAGCATAATGAAATCAAAGTAGAGATTGTTATTACAGTAAAAATCTATAGAAACTCTAAAACAAATACATAAATCTCTGTTGTACTATAACCTTCAAAATAATTGGTTCTAAATAAAGAAAGGGCACTTCTGTTGCTCCATCACCTTTCCAGTGATGGAGATGAGGATGACCAGCCTCTAGTTTACTGTATGCTCCTTAGTGAAGTTCTTGAACAAAGAAGTGACATTTGCTTTCTTCCATTGAAAGATAGTGAAGTATTATGTTGAGGATATGAAAAGAAATTATATCTTGAAAATTTAGAGTTTTCTCTTACAAAACAGAGGTGGCGATAGATTTTTCACCTGCCCTACTGTAAATTTCGAGCAGTGTGATTAAATTAAAAAAAACACACCTATTCTATCTGCATGCACGTAAGAGCACAGTTTGGTACTAGTTTTTTTGTTGTCTCTGCTGTTTCTTTCATTGTTGTTATTATGAACTTAATTTGAGTGTAATTTTTAGTGTTTAGGGTTAATTAACTAAGCTGTGTGTTATCCAGACTTTATAGTAGCACACCCCAAACTTTCAGTTTAAAAATTCTGTCCCATTTGTGGACAGAAAAAGTTACTACTAATTCAGGAAAGAATACGTCTTCCATTTTTTTCTGTACTTCCTCTGGTCTTATGCACATTCCACAGCTCTAGCAGCAGAGAGGAAATAAAACTGCAATGTGTCAAAATATGCACATATGTTCTGTGTAAACAAATAAAGCCTTTATAATATAACAACTACATAGGTACATTTCATGAATGTATTTATATTTTTGGAATAAGGAGAGTTACTAAAGAAATCAGCAAACTTTGGGAAAAAGATTTCTGGAAAATAAACTGCTAGTTTAAATTATTTAACTAATCTTAGACTCTCTTCTGGCTCTAACTTCGTTGTTAACATAGCATCATTCATACATCAATAAATTGCATGAAACATGATTCAGTTAAACAATATGAACTGAATAATTATTCATTGCCACACACTGTAATATGAAAATGCTTAATAAAATGGTTGATATTTTTCGAGTATGACTCATATTCCGATCACTTGGTCAATATTCATATTAAAAACCAAGTCAGCCTTGTTAGGCTCTGCCAAGTTGTCCTCTATTATGTGAGCTGTGTGTAACAAGGAACTAGAGCTTCCATTTGCTGTTGAAGTGATGATAAGAAAAGCAGGGAGAAAACCAAGAAATTCATTATTTTCTTTGAATGTTGCAGTTGACACTTTGGAGGAAATTAGGGATTTGGGTAGTTGATCTGATGTCTTTCTAAGACTCAAAATACCTCTTGCCATGTGATCTATGGATTGGTCATCTCCAAACTGTCTAGATTTTTATTTGCTTCCTGCTTTCCATAGACACAAAATATTTTATGTTTTCTTACAGGAGTTCTGAGTTCTACTCCTGTTCTGTAAAACTAAGAAAATAAAGGCTCTTTGTATATCATATTTCATGTTGACTTTTCCCAAATTGTTTTGAAAGAGAATAAACAAAGAGGAAGAACCACCATCTGCTCAGTACAAGAATTGAAAAAATCTTGAATGATTGTCTTCCTGAATAAAACATCTAACTTCCAAGATAACATGAAAGTGGGAAATGCTTATTCTGTTCATTAGCAAGGTCTGTTTGGACTCATACTAGTCCATTAGTGTATCAGAATAAGACCATGATATTATACTTCAATGAGTATGCTATTTTAAGGCACATATTTTCTTTTACATAAATGGAAATATCTCTCCCCTTTTCTCCCTCATATTCTAGAAATCGAACATATATAAGAAACTACGAACTATAAATTTTAAAGAAGTAATTTTCCCCATTTTTTCAAAACTATGTGAAGTGTTCTATGAATTTGTCCTCTCATAAGCAGAAGTTAAATCATTGCAAAATAGATTTTAATGTTATCTCTAAGGAGAAGTAACAACCTAAGGTGATATTATATACATAAATACACACTCCCCTAAGTTGATATTATATACATACTAAAGTAACCTTTCTCAGATTTATATTGACATTCATTAGTGATGATTTCAGGATGACACTGAAATAAATTTCAATAACTCAAAAAATACAGTAAAGTTCACTGCCATACGTCTTTAATACTCACTGCTAGTTGTCATGTATTCAGCTTTTACTTTTCTAAGCAATATCTAACAATATTGTGCTATGCTGTCTTGTATGATTCATCATCTGTAAAGACTGAATCACAATATCACCAATAAACATCTACTTAAAAATATTTAGATAGAACATGAAAAATACTGAGGAAAGTGTAAAATATTTAGAAAAACATTTAAGCTTCATATCTGTAAAAAATATCTTGACAACACACTTTCTGAAAACATTTTTTACAATTCAATTTTTAGACTTAATATTTATTATTTAAATTATTATTTTATATGTCTTTCCTCTGAAATGGAACTAGAGGTGACAAAAAATAATCTACTGTGTTTTCCAGAATATTACGAAAAACCTGTGTTTAATTTCCATATTGGGAAAAGCTTGTGGCTCTTTTTTTCTTTGGGGCAACACTTCAGTCAGAATTTCACCTACAGTAGACCAGCATGTGTTGATGCCAATAAAGTTACATAAATTCTTCTTCTTCTCCAGCATCTAAACACTTAAAAAGAAAAATATATTGTAAAGGTTTTATTCAGGGATTCTGAATATGATAAAATATCAACGTAGGTCATGATGCTGAGAATTATTTTGCAGACTAAATGTGTGTACCTATAACAAAAAAAGTGAAGCTGATCTTCAATAAACTAATGAGCTGATTTTTTTCAGTTTTCATATCAGTGACTTTCTGCATAATTGAGAAACTGAAATGCATTTAGGAAAGTTATTATGATTTTATTTTGTCAAGGCAAAAAAAATCCGGATTGATATCCTCTTAATGAATTGTAAAACAGATAACTGAAACTCTTCTTATATGCTTGAGTGCTTCTTGTAAGACCAGAAGATGTAGGCAGGCAGAAGAGAATAAGGTGGATGGCCTTGCAATGTGAAAGCTGGTTCACTGGGGGAAGTAGACAAAATGATGCATCTTTAATGAGTACATAATCTACAAATCATCATTTTCTGTCTTTTAAGTTTTTAAACTTTTTTTTAACTTTTTTTTTTAAGCTTTTAAGTCTCTATAGTTTGTTGCAAATAGAGAAAGAATGTTACTTCATGAAAAATACTCCTTTTCTCTATGTATGCATTTTTTTCACTCTAAGTAACATGATAAGTAAAGAATGGATTCTTATATTACTTAAGAAAATCAGAAAGAATGAGATAAAATAACCATTACATATTTGCCTCCAAAGAGAATGTTCTTGAGTGTCGTTCATCTGGAAAGTAGTTGGCATTGCTGAAGCACAAACATAACCATCTACTCTCTATCAAAAATTGTACACATATGATATACACAGTAGCATTAAATATCCTTTCTTTGTTATGCTAGTACAAGAAATAAATTGACCAATTTGAAAAGTTGTGCTCACTCACTTGTAACTCAATTGTAATAATTATGCTATGCTCTTAAGCTTTCCAGCTCAAATTTTCTAGCTCTTTTTCTTTGTCTACAGCTGGAATTATCTGGCTTCTGTTTCCTTTCGTATGTGCACAAAATATAGTGCCAAGTCAAGATTTCAAGATCTCATTTGGTGAAAAAACACTAAAACCGGAAATTAAGAGTAAAAGGTTTTTTAGATTAAATGTCTAACTAGTAGAGAAGATTACCCAGATACAGCATTATCTTGCAATGCTTTAACATATACCTTCTTTAAAAGAAATATGAAAGAACTTTTATAAAAGAACTCTTGTTCTAATGTTCCTAAAGATAAATTCTGTAGACTACTACTCTGAGGAATTATTCAAAGTGGATTCTAACCTGAAAGAAGTAGAAATGCTGCATAATATAAGTTTACCTCAATGCACTCATTAACTTTATGCCTTGAATATATACATGTATTTTAATATATATATGAAAAGTTTCTTTTATCTGACCCTCTTAGTATAATTTTTCTAACAATGCCTGAAGGCCTTCATCTCAAGCAGTATTTCTAGCTTGCCAATGATGATAATAACGCACTGTGCTTCCTTCTCTGCTTCAATAAGTTTACTAGAAAAAAAAAAGAGAGCCACCTGGCACAGAACACAACTTGGAGAGCTAAACCAGGAACAAAATTTAAAAATTATAAAGCTTCAATTACCCATCCTCTCAATGATCAAATAACTGCTGTACTGTAAAATGTTTACTTGTTGCGTATGTTTTCTGCATACATTCAATACTTATTCATTTATTACTTCTTTCTCAGTATCCTGGTGGAAATCCCACTGAAGAGAACTTGGAGCTTGAAATGTCTTCCATATGAGACAGATCACTGTAGATATGGATTTGAAAGGCATTTGCTTTTTCAGGCTGTTTTGTCATTATTTCCAAGCCTCCATTATAGAAGCTTCCTTGTTTTCTCTATGGGGAGAGTCATTGCAAGCATAATCCTGGATGTTATTCTTAGGAAATGCTAGCTTCGGAAGATTGGAACCACTCTTAATCACTTTTCTACTTGAAATTGAATGTTTGACTAGAGAGATTTGTGAGGCAGGAAAAATGATTTAAAATGGGCACAGCAGGACTAAACACTGAAAGCTATAGGATAAAGACTTAATTAATTAAATAAACTTTTTAACTTTTGATACCCTAAATTTAGCAGGTAGTAAAATGCTTTTTTATCTGCCAACATAAACAATGTCACGGGTATTTAATAGTGAGGCTTTTTGTCATTGCGGGCTTATTACAGTTGCTATGAAGAACCTTGAGACATATTAGAAATAGCTTAGCTTTTAAGCCATCTGTTATTTGATAGTGGTTCCCCCCTGGGATAATACATTCAGATAAGCATTCCTAATATAACAGTATAGACCTGTTGGCGAAAGTCCACAGTATGGCCATAAAAATTGTTAGAGGGCTTGTGCAACTCTCCTATGAAGACAGGCTGAGAGAGTTTGTGTTCTTCAGTGTAGAGAAAAGACATTTCCTAGGTAAACTTACAGCAGCTTTCCAGTACCTGAATGGTGCCTACGATGTAGAGGGACTATTTACAAGGGCCTGTACAACAAGGGGTAACGGTTTTAAACTGAAAAAGAGTAGATATAGATTAGATATAATGAAAAAATTCTTCACTATGAGGAAGGTGAGGCAGTGGAACATGTTGCCCAGAGAAGCTGTGGATGCCCCATACTTGGAAGAGTTCAAGGCCATGCGGCATAGGGTTTTGAGCAACTTGGTCTAGACGAAGCTGTCACTGCCCATGGCGGGGGTGTTGGAACTAGGTGGTGTTTAAGTTCATTTCAAACCCAAACCGTTCTATGATTCAATAAACTTTACTAAATTTATTAACTTTGGAACATACCTATTTATTATAAAAAATAATAACTCAGAGTTAATTATTCAGCATGGTAGAATTTGGAACTTCAAATATTTTGTTCAGTAAATAAGAGTGGTGAGGTCCTAAGAGTATAATCATGTCCTTTGATGTAAATATCTGAGAATGCACATGCAGAACTCAGTATATAGTAGAAATTTTATTTTTCCACAAAGAACATTTTAATCACAGAAAACAATATAGAAAAACCAAGCATAAGAGGAAAAGAGAAAGACACTAATCAAATCTTCTTTCCCTTCTAAATATAAATAGTATAATATCTATTCTCAATAGTCTTCAAACCTATGTGTTTTGAAAAACTTTATGTTAGTATCATCAGCAACCTTTGTATTCATTATTAAAATATTATGTCTCTGATTTTTTGAAATAGCTAAAGAAGCTCTGGATTTCAACATGAATTACAAAATTACTGTTTATCTTGCTATAGTTAGAAATAGCTTGTTTTAAAAAAACTGAGATTGTGAATCGAACTTAAGTTAAAATTGATTAGAGAATATGGTCTTTTCTGTTCTATTCTTTATGAATTTGATTTTTTTCTTCTTCTTGCTCTGTGTCTGTACTGAAAAAATCCTTAATATCTAAAGAAAAGAAAAAATAAAAATCCAAGGGAGGGAGGGAGAAAGAGAAGATGAGAGGAAGGATTTTTTTTATTTATTTTATTTTTCAATATTAAAATTTACTCTTCTTCAAGATTAATGTTGCTGATTTTTTTATTAATATGCACTAATTATTCTTTGCCAGAAGTTATGATCCTCCACAAATGTTTCATCCCAATTTCAAGTCATAGAAATGCTAATTTTTGCCTATATTCACCAAGAAAGTAATACTGTTATTAAGGTTATTTTGTGGGAAGTGAAATGTGTTTTATAACAAACAAATATTTTTGTAAGTAAAAAAAGTGAAGGAATAGTAGATATTTAAACTGCAATTAAAAATGAATGAAAAAAATGTTAATTTTTTCTTGGCTCTTTATATCATGTATGATTTGAACGTGTTTGGTTGCCTTAGTTTGTGGTCTTGCCGTATCCAGTATAAACCTTATGTTCCTATAATTATGAAAGAGTAACAAGTGATTGTTTCTCTGCACTTTACCTTTGAATTTCTGATAAGCACAAATATAGCTGACAGTCCTTTCTTCAAGTTAACTAACATCCATGGAGAATGGGTGATGCAAGAAGCATCCTGATCAGGGCAGAAGAATGCAGTAATTTGAGATTCTCAAAGGCATTCTTATCAGATATTTTCAAATGTGTAAATTCCTTTATGTGCAGGTACTTCATTAGTGCCATGACTTCTTACAACAGTAAGAGCTAAAATACCTTTGCCATACCCTTTACACAAGTTCTGCTTGCCTGTTATAGATTTCTTTGCGTGATTTATTGGCTAGGTTAATAACCACTGGCTCTTAGAAGAGCATCCTCAGCATTAGCATTCCTCCATTCTTGTCAGGAATAATAGACTCTTTGTAGAACAGACAAAAATAAAAATATTCTAACAGAAATATCTTACAGAAATAGGCCTTCTTAGCTTAAATGTGGTATTGTGATCTTTCTGAAAGTAACCCACAAGGATAGAGGTAAATACAAACTTTTTTCTTTTAATTCTAATGCCTCGATTTTATCCTATCCTTGCAAAGTAGGGTAATGCACAATGAGTAAATACAAGATAATAAATTCACATGCACTGTTTTGTTAGTTAAAAATATTTTCTTAGATTTTCTTAGTTATTATACCCAGTACCAATGAATTTTGCCAATATAGCGTAATATATTCTATTCTCCCTGGAAACAGATTATGGGAAAAATTAACCAAATGATTACAATAGGAAGCAAATTATAGCTATTCCTAAAGGAATAGGTTATGCTGCAGATCGCCTTCTCTCTGGTGAATACGCTGTCTCCTTGGCCAGCCTCTGGTTATTAGTAAATGAAAGCTTTAATATTTTTTCTCATTCTTTTTGTTTTTCTCTTTTTCCTTGAAAGCAGGTTTAAAAACCCAGAGAAAAGAACAGAAAAACATAACTTTGAGGTGTAGTATCTATATGTATTTCTTTTTATTCAAGATAATTTTCTAGGACCTGAGTTCAGCCAGTGAACTTCTCCTTGTCTACAATCATTAAGTCAAAAAGTGTTCTTCCTTCCTGTAAAGATAGTAATTTTTTCCCGGGTGGCTGAAATGACTGATGAAATGTCATGATTTAAAAATATTTATATAAATAAACAGGGATCATTTATTTACTTCACATAGTGATTTTGAACATTGTACTTATCTGTTGGTTTATTTCAGACATGACAGAGTGATATTGCTATGTTTTATGTATTTGACACAGGGAGAATTTGCTTTTATGCATAAAAATCTGTCCTATTAAGGACCTAACATGCATAGCATTTTGCATGCAATTATGTAAAAGGAAAAAGAACAATCACTAATCGCTCAGTTGGTGATTAATACATAAAAATGTCAAAAAAACTCATAAAAAATCTTTATATCCACATATACTACATAGACTCTCTTGTCTCTGACGTCATAAATGGAAGCAAGCTAGAATGATGGCTTTTACTGACTCTGCATGAATATGTTGAGAGAAACATGAGAAACATGAGCAAATTTGCATGAAACTATGGCACACGACTTCGTCTCAGGAACCCAGAATTATTATCATATTTCTCAATTTATGCATGTGAAAATTTTTACTGTATTTATATTTTACCTAAACAATCAGTGCTATTTATCTTTACTTATGCTTCTACTAAAAATCACAATTCCTTTTTTCACAGAGTCCCTCAGAAAATGCCAATTATTTCTGCAGATATTGCTCATATCTCAAGATATATAAGCCTGCAGTTAATATGTATAAAGGTCAGGAATTGCAGTCAGAATCAGCAGATGTGCAGTGTGGATAAATCACTAACTGAACATACAAACGATAGCGACCATTGAATACATTAGATTTTTGTGAATAGCCTTGGAATTACATTAAGTACATTAAAAATAACTGTTCTGTGAAAATATATTGGACAATTAATGAATGAAATGCCAGCATTTTATTAGCAACATATGTATACTTTTAGATTTCTTAGATAATTTCATGTTAACTCAACAGGAGCATGTCCAGAAGCATCTGTCTTGGCAGAGCTTTATGGTTTGTTGTCCCAATATAACCTAGAATCAATATATGCTCATAATTATGATTCTTGATGAGCTGTGTCTGTCATAACACTAATCATTTGCTTCCCTACAGATCAAGAATAACGCGGGGGCATAACATCTTTTTTGTACATATATGTAAATATATGTAAAAGTTGTTCTCTTTTGTATAACAGAGCAATGTTTTTTAACATCTAAACTGTACACTTCTCAATTTTTAATACAGGTGGAAGATGCATAGATATAGTGAGGGTTTTTAAATCCCTCCAATCCTAAATCCTAATTATTATAACTCTAATGCTGTTCCTCTTTTCAGTCCTTGTCCCTTTAATGAACATTATTTAAATAAGGCAAGTAGGAAACTGAAAGTCGAGGAAAATGTTTATGTATGAAAGGCACTATAATGCCTGATCACTGAAAAAACAATTTTAACATCCTATAGGTGCAAATAGTGATGGATTTGTTACTAAAAATCATGATATTTTCTGTTGTATACAGTATATATGAAATTTTTAACTATCTGGCAACATATAAAAGACAGTAGGTCAAAACAATTTTTCAGAGGATGCAGAATTCCCTCCTTAGCAGCCCGCTTTGATTGCTGTCTCCTTAATTTTCCTTGAGGTTTTTTCAGAAGTTCTCAAATTTCCTAGAATTTGAGCAAAGAATTAATTTGCCATATGGATAATTTCTTTCTACTATACTGAGTGTTAAAACATTGAAAGGTAAGTAACTCCAGGTGAAACTGAAGCCTGGTAAACTAGCAACTCTTTTTTCAGGCTGACAACAAAAGGTGCTGACAGTGCTGTAGCAGCCTTTGAATAGTTTTTCTACTGAAGATGGATTTGATTTAGAGAGACTATGCTGCTGGAAAATTTCAGCATAAAGATACTGCTAGATACTTCTGATTTAGTTTTGCTAATATAGATCTGTCTAATGCATTTGGAAAAAAAAGATGCTGAGAGCTGTTAAATCAGGTAGAAAAGTGAGTTTCACTCTAAGAAATAAATTCAAGAACTTTCAGATCCTTTTTAAATTGCCGTTCCCAGAACAGCACACGTCACTCAAGGTGAGGCCACAAGAACACTAAATACAGCAGGATAAAAACCTCTTTTATTGACCTGGTCATACCATGTTTGATGTACCCCAGGATGCAGTATACCAGGTACAATGCCGACACCTATCAAGCCTGAGAGGGAGTCTTGCCACCGGTGCACTGTTGTGGTAGCGATCAGCATGTGTTGTTGTTTAGCCCTCAGTAATCCCACAGTAGAAGTGTCTTCTGAGAGACAAAGCCGAGTAATTTTTGTTTAATTTTCTGCATCTCCATACAAAAAGCCTGCTGGTACATTTTTCAGTCCTTGAAATACCCTCTCCTGAGGTAGTCTATTCCAAGGATGCATGAAACCAGTCACAGTGTTGTGCTTTTGCCACTCTTTCCTCAGCCTCCGATACATTTAGCTTTTGGGATCCTCCTGTCACACCAGAAATACAAAGTGGTTCTGTCACTATATAGCTTGATGGCATTAGGGTACACTGTGCACTGGTGTCCACTAGAGCTTTATACTCCGGTATGTCTGATGTGCCAGGCCATAGAATCCACACAGTCCAGGAAAACCGGCTGTCCCTTTCTTCCGCCTGGCTGGAGTCGGGGCTCCCCTAGTACTGGTCATAGTATTCACTACTCACTTATTTTAGATATGAAACAATAGTCCCTTTATTAAGAACTGAAGGAAAATCAGACCTACTCTCTGTGAGGAACTGATCCCCAGGAATGGAAGCAGCAATTTTCCTGGAAGAACAGACTTTTCTATTTTTTTTCTTGTAACTCACATATCTGTGCGTCTAAGGTCAAGGTAGATTTTCCATCCCATTTCGTCATGTCATCTCAGTGGTCATGCAGGAAAATACCACAGGGTGGCCCGTCGTGTGTATCCTCTATAGCTTGTCTTTTGAGCAAAAGCATGCTTACTCCTAATGACTGAGATACTGGTCCATACAGGTGGGGACTTTGAGTTGCTGGAACACTTGGGACTGTTTCTCCACAGCCAAGAGAAGGGAAGAAGAAATACTTTCTTTAGATTGCTGGAGTTAGCTATTTTGTTCTTTCCAGGTCAGTATTGCCGATGACTAGGCATACAATTATGGTGTATTCTATACATAATTCTGCTACATGCATCATGTGCACTTGACTTCACCTGGATCTTTGGATAAACACTTGTTGTTCAGGTCACTATAAATCACCTCCAGCACAGCTAATTCCCACAGGTACCAGATACCTCTCTCTATGGTAGTCCACTTGCCTGGGTGACTTATAATATTTGACTTGAAGGGATCTTTCCTTCATGGCTGACAGTAGTCGCCTCCAGTGGCTGCGGATATGTGTCCCTTTTCCAATTGCTTTATCAGTGCCCCCTTCTCTAGAAAGGTATCCCAGCTACTTGGCTTCCTTACACTCCAATTCCAGGCTACTGGCCTCATTATCCCAGCATCAGAGCAGCGAGGTGATAATGGGCTCACCTAGATGACAGCTGAAATATTTTCACATATCTCTCAGCTCATTCACTCAAGGAGAGGGATCAAGTGGTTTCTATCTCGTTTATGAGTTCTTCTTCCTCCTTCTCCTCTCTTTGTGATGCTCCTATTTTTTCATCCTCTCTCCAAATGAGCTGACCTTCATTTCCAAGATTTCTTCTTGTGTATAAAGGCGACTTATAATGGCACTGGTTGTTTCCCTGTTTCAGCCACAGTGTCTGTCACCAGGGTTTGAGTGGCCAGGGTGCCTTTTGCGGGGGTTGTAGTAGACACAGTGCCTGTCACTGGTGTTGGAGTAACTGATGTGCCTGCTCTTTTTTGAACAATTCCAGTGACCTTCTCTCCACCTTGAGGATAGTTAATAGGGTTGAACAGAACTCAGTTTGCAGGGGATTGTCCCTAGCACGTTGCAGTGATTTGTGTTTCTCCGGAATTGCTAGCATACTTTTTTCAAATATTTTACTAATTTTCCAGGACTATTCATAGAATCATAGAATGTTTTGGGTTGGAACCTAGAGGTCATCTAGTCCCCTGAAGACTTACTTTAAAACCATTACCCCTTGTCCTGTCACAGCTGGCCCTACTAAAAAGATTTTCCCCATCTTTCCTATATGCCCCCTTTAGGTATTGAAAGGCCGTAATCAGGTCTCCCCACAGTCTTCTCTTCTCCAGGCTTAACTACCCCAACTCCCTAACATGTCCTCATAAGAGAGGTGCTCCAGACCTCGGATCATTTTTGTAGCCTCTTGATGTAGCCATTTGATGAAAACGTTAAATAGCACCGGTCCCAGTATGGACCCCAGAGGGACAAAACTCATTACCTATTTCCATCCGGACATTGAGCCATTGACCAGTACTCTCTGGATGCGACCATCCAGCCAGTTCCTTTTCCACCGAACAGTCCACCCATCAAATCCATAGCTCTCCAATTTAGAGAGAAGGATGTTGTGGGGGACCGTGTCAAAGGCCTTGCAGAATTCCAGATAGATGACATCCATTGGTTTTCCTTTGTCCACTGCTGTTGTCACACCATCATAGAAAGTCACTAGGCTCATCAGGCAGGACTTGCCCTTGGTGAAGCCATGCTGGCTATCTTGAATTATCTCCCTGGCCTCCATGTGCCTTAGCATAGCTTCTAGGAGGATCTGTCCCATGATCTTCCCAGGCACAGAGGTGAGGCTGACAGGTCGGTAGTTCCCATCCCATGAACTTATGTGCGTTCAGGTTCCTCAGGTGGTCACGAACCTGATCTTCTCCTACAGCAGGAGGGGTTTTGCCCTCCCAGTCCCCCTCATGCCATCCATCAACTCGGAAGGGGTGAGGAGAGAGGTTGCCAGTGAGGACTGAGGCAAAAGTATTGTTGAGTACCTCAGCCTTCTCCTCATCTGCTGTTACCAGCTTGCCGGTCTCGCTTATCAGTGGGGGTATGCTTTCTTTAACTATCCTTTTCCGGCTGATATACCTGTAGAAACCCTTCTTATTATTCTTTGCATCCCTAGCCAAGTTTAGCTCCAGCTGCGCCTTGCCTTCCTGACAACATAGGAGGAGCTGTGGACCACCTCTAGGGTAGAGAGGCCTTACAAAGAAATCAGGATGAACTGGAGAGCTGGACAATCACCAACCATAATAAATTCAACAAGAGCAAGTGCCAGATTCTGAACCTGGGATGGGATAATTCTGTTTATACACAAAAATCCAAGTCCAAGACACTGGAGAACAGCCCACAGAAAGGGATCTGGATGTTTGAGTTTGAAGGCAAATTAAATATAAGTCAACACTTTGGCCTGGCAGCCAAAAGGGCCAACAATATCATGGGGTGCATCAAGCACAGCATAGCTAATGAGTGGAGAGAGGTAATTTTTCCCCTCTATACTGCACTGGTGTGGCCCCACCACAAGTACTGTGTGCAGCTTTGGGTGCCTCAATCTGAAGGACATCAAACTATTAACGTGTATCCAGAGGAGGTTGACCAAGATGGTGAAAGGCCTCAAGAGCAATAGATCTGAGGTCACGTGGTTCATTCAAGTTGTAAAATAGAAAGCTGAGGGGTGACCTCATCATAGCCTTCATCTTCCTCAGGTGGGTCAGTGGAGGGGCAAGTGCCAATTTCTCTCTGGTGACCAACGATAGAGTAAATAGAAACGGAACGAAGCTGCATCGGGGAGGTTCAGATGGCACATTAGGAAAATGTTCTTTTCTGAGAGAGTGGCTAGTCACTGGAAGAGGCTGCTTAGCAAAGTGGTCACAGCACCAAGCTTGACAGATTTCAAAGAGCATATGGACAATGCTATTAGTCATATGGTATACTTTTAGGTAGTCCTGTGAGGAGCAGGGAGTTGGACTCAATGAGCCTTATGGGTCCTTCCAACTTGAGATATTCTATGGTTCTATGGTTCCATGCTTGTGCTTTAAGATAATACCTTTTTTAAAGTTAGTTCTTGATTAAAAACGTGTATTCTTCAATTACCTTTGAATGTAATTTCTTTATATGCACATTCCAAAAGAACAAAATCCTACAAAAATCTCACTGAAGGAGTGGGGGAGTGAGTGAGCGGTTGTGTGGTGCTTATTGGCTAACCAGGCTAAACCACGACATTAACATTGTTCATGTTTGTATGAATAAAAGATTCTCTGTATCTACTAACCTTTGTATATCTGACAATTTTCATTTAGCAATTCCTCTGACTACAGAAAAAAAGTGGTTTTCTGTTCTTTCATATAGTGATTGAATGTGGTTTTTGCACATTTCAGAGCAAACATCACATAGATAAATGTGCTTTACATTCATTTTATTAGAATGTGTGTTAATATTTCTGTGCACTAGTGTGACTACTAACACAGCTAAACACCTCCAGACAGCGTGTCCAGAAGAAAGATTGTGATATACAGAAATAATCAGTTTTGCTCATTTTGTGCTTTTTACATTGAGATGTAGCTTTCTGAAACATTTCTGGGATATCTAGTCTTCTAGATTTCTGTATTTTGAGACTTATTTTAGAGTATTGGGATAACTTTATGATAGTTCTCAAGAAACATCACAGAGGTTGCTTATTAAATTGCAGTTTGAAAGATAATCTGTTGTTCAAGAGTTTTATTGACTTAAGCAGACTAGTTCATGGTCTTGTTAAAGCAAATTCAAAGAAAATATAATATTTGCTTTAACAAGAGATGAAAGGAATAATTAAGATTATGTAATTACTAAAATGTCAAGAATTTGTGATTTAATTAAAGGAAGCCAACTTACTAGAAATGTATTACTTTTTTAATATTTTTGCTATCCAGTATATTTCATTAATACCACTATAGACAGAACTGTGATACAATTGAGATGCACTGATTTCACAAAGTCAGGCAAGCATCTCTGCTTTAACATTCACAGAGATAGCTGATGCTGAGTGTGTTGGTACACTGTAATCACATCAATGGATTCAATCTTCTTTCTAGAAAATTTTTCAGAAACACCAATTTAGCATGTCTAAATGAGGTTTCATATTTTCATAGGGAAATCAATGAAACGTCAGAGTCTACACTGTGTCATCATTAACCATTAAAATTTCTTCTTTTTGTTTTAATCAGCAGTACATATTTGCTGGAAGTTTTAGTTCTTTCTCAGCACCTGATATATTGATGAACACTTGCTTTGTGTGAATTGTCTTCTTATTCCATCTGTTTACTGCATCTTTACAGTATTCCTTAATTTGAGTTTTGCTGCCATCATGCTTAACTATCTTACTTAACTATAAAGATTACAATCATTGTATTCAGCTTTTCGTTGAACTCCAGTGGTATTTCAGTAAAAGCCCCACACTACGTGGTTATGGTTATGATTAATTCTCCTTACTACTCTTAAAGAATTTTTTTTAAATTTTATGCTGGGTTAGCTTTGCCTAATTGCTAAATGTCCAGCCAGTTACTCACTCTGCATCTCCAGTGACACCAGGAGAGAAAATATTATGAAAAAGCTCATGGATCAAGTTAAAGAAAGGGAGATCTCTTACCACTTACCATTGCAAGTAAAACAGGTCCCACTTGGGAAAAAATAATTTATTTTCAGTTAAAATATATTTGGATAGTGACAAACAAAACCAATTATTAACACCCCCCTCATCTTTCCTCTTCCCTGTTTTCACAGGATCAGCTTCATTCCTTGACTCCTGACTCCTCAATCCCACTACATGATGGTTGGGGGGATTTTTATGGTCAGTACAATGCAAATGAAAAATTGAGTAATTCTCTAACGGAGGCAGGAAATTAGTAGCTTCTTATCCTTGTCATCTGTGTGCTAAACTTGCTGACTCTAAAGGAGCTCCTCTGCTCTTTTGGTCTAGTCTCTGTGCTAGATGCCCACCTAACTGCCTCACTGCTTCGGGAGTCACAGTGAGTCATATTTCTTCTTGGAAGCTGGAATAAAGAAACTATACTCTTCATTATTAAAATGTGTACATTGCAGTATTATATGTGTAATGCAGTTGAAATGTCATCTAGAGTTAATTTGCTTCCTTTCAGGACTTGGTATCATCCTCAGGCAGAAAATGTACTTTTTTATACTTTAAAGATTTGCAAAATGCAGAAAGGTCTTTTTAACCAATCTTGTTCTTGCCCACAGTTGGTAATTAATTCTCCAGGATTGTACTGGTATTTGGGAAAAAATGGGGAGTTCTATGTGAAAATTCTATTCGTTTTAAGATTCAAGTACTATGATTTCCCTGACATTCAATAATACAAATATATTTTTATAATAAACCAAATCTATCTCATTATACAAAAGACATTTCAGTGCAATATTAATGGATGCTAAAAAGGTATACATAATCATACTTACATATATATGTTGAAAGTATTTATGGAACAAATGTTCTATGAACATAACTGAAAGAATATGCAAGAACATGCTTAAGTGTGTCTTTCTTCCAGCTATATTTATTTATTAAATTTATCTGAAATAAGCCTATGAAAGTCTTTTCAGTATATATTTATTATCTTTGTGGCTGATAACTCGAGAAAATAGAAAAAAAAATTAAGCCAAAGTTCTTGTAAAATTTTAGAAAAGTGGACTTTTAAATCGCTAGAGTGTTTGCCAGACTACTGACAGTAAAATGAAGGAAAGGATTGAATTAGCAGAAATAATGCAATTCAAGATTTCCTAAATCCTCTGAGGGATAGTATTGAGTAGCCTTTTCACCCCTAACCCACACTACAAAACCAAAATCAAAGTTCAATCTCTGAGTGGAAGAGTATTTTACATATGGAAACATTTTTAAATCTCTTTAATGTAACAGAAAAAAATCTATTTATTTTGAAACAGATATAGTGTTCTGACATATAAAATTAAGACAGAAAAAAGCAATTTAGGAAACGGAAAGATTCAGAAATATCATATAAAATAGGTTTTTAAAGGATGACTTAAATGCTGCAACCAAGTACTATGCTTTTATCTGCTGTGTCCTGAGATATTAATAACTGCATTCTTCCTTAAATATCAAAATTACTCTTCCTACTTTGGCTCCACCTTTATTTGCTCCATATTTCAAGCACAGGAAACAGGGACAGTTCCATTTCTTAATTGTTCTTTTTAGAAATATAGCCATTTTAGATAATTCTCTTCCCAAAGTTAAATAAATAATTCAGCAAAAAATGAAGAAAATCGACTTCAATAAAACTGGAGTTGGGAGAGGAAGGATTAAGGAGCTAATGAATAAGTATTACATGTTCCAGAATCAAGGTGTTAATATTAGGCTTGATGGAAATTTTGTCCACAAGTATACTGTATACTTTTATTCACGTTCATCACAGAGAACACTCTAGGGTGAAAAATTTTAGGAGAACATGTTGTGGTTGGACTCAGATTCCATAAAAGTCTGCATTGCTTTCCTCATGATGATATTTTGTCTTCACTTAGGAAGGATGGAGAAACAGTTCTTCAGTTTTCCTCAGCCTGTCTCAGGGCTGATGGAAATTCAAGCTACGTAGCAACTGTAAAAAGAATGGTGGGAATATGTATTTATAACACCTTTCTAACTACTTGTTATTAACTTTTTCATATTTATTTATGAAATGATATATGTGTTTATACTAGTTATAAAATTTACTTTTATTTCTTTTTTCTCTTAAGTATACAGTAATCAGGGATGTGCTTTTTTCCTTTTTGTGGTAAATCAAGATTTATAGTTAGAGAGAAAGAGACAAATATTAAAATATGTGACCATTTTAATATACATAAAGAAAAAATAAATACATAAAATCATAGAAATACATATAAACAAGCATATGTAAACACAGGCATATATAAATAAAAAAGTTATAAATACATTAAAACATAGGAATATAAAAGATTTTTTTCATAATAGAGTTTTCCAGGAAGACATAGCTTACAAAAGTATATGTTTTTTTTATAGTTCTAAGGATAAGTATAGTATAGGTCAGGCTGCACTAGAAACTTCGTCTGATACTATACAAAGTGAAAGATCTATTGATGACAGAGAGAAATCTAGTTAAATGGAATTCAACAGAGTTATGAAGTAGTATCTTTCGGCTTCCATAAAGTGTTGCAAAGAAAAGAGTATTTAAGCCATCTGTTTAAATTATGCTTCTTCTGAACATTCCTGTCTTTTTTTTTGGAGGAAAAAACCCAGTATTTTTGGGGAGGTATAGAGCTGGAAAAAATAATAATTCTAGGGATGTCTTTGTACCATTTGTGTCTTCAGATCAAGCACAACTCTTAGCATTCAAACTGTTTTACAAGATAATATGTTTTGTAGGTGTTGATTTTAAGAACTGTTGGATAGAAGTCAATGGCTTTGTTTGCAAAGTGTGTTGTGTTTACATGCATAAAACAAGAACAATAATAACTGTTTGCTGGCAATGAGTGCAGTCATGTTACTACCTGGCCAAATATACTAGAAAGAAAGCAGTCAAGAATTCGGAGAGAAAGAAAGCAAAGGAAAGACAAGCTCTTTTTTTAGAAATTATCTATCAATTTCCTGGACTAGGACAATCTTCCTTACAGTCACTGAAGCTACTCTAATCTACACCAGAGGGAATTTATCCTGTACTGTGTGCAAGATAATATTATTCTTTTACTTATTTGAATCGTCATGAATTTTCCCTCACATTCAGACTGTGGCAAATGTGAATTCTATCTTTACAACAACCTATCTATTACCTGTACTTTTTCCTAAAACTGTGAAGATTTTGTTATTATATGCGTATGTATTTTCATCTCATTTCTATGGCTATTAGTGATGACATGGTGGAATCGAGTGACAGGGTTAAGCAGCAGGACCATAAGGAAAGACATGAGTCTGTTATCTTGTCTATTCTGCACTTCCTCTTGCTTTCCAAATGCTTTCACTAATTTTATAGCTTTTGGAACCATTTTATGTACATGTGTAATTTATTATTCAAGCTGTGCAGAATGGCACTACAGACACTAATATTTTATCTTACCACCTTTTCAAAAAAAAAAGATTTTAAAAAGTGCCTTACCTGCCCCTGAAACTTTTATTACAATGTTCGTAGTGACTTATTCTGAGTGGATGTTTTTCAACGCCCATGAAGTGCAATTTTTGTGCACATGTCCTGAAACAAGGAAACATTGGGGGAGCAGGGAGAGCCACGAGGAGCCAGCATCTTACACAACAGTGGCTGATGAGCTCTGGGCAGAGCGGCAGCCACCCCCAATCTAAAAGCAGCCTCTGGGGAGCACTAGAGACCAGGGTACGCAAACAAAGCATGGTGCATCAGCAACGACATGGTGCAGCAGTTTCTATGGCAGTTTACATGGAAGGGTTTGCAGGAAGGACACTGAAGCAATGACAGCTCAGCCAGGGAGCAATGGTATCCATCCGGCAGAAAGCCATGGCATCTCTAAGCTGTGTACCTGTCATAAGTTACACAGATTCCCAGACAGAGCTAAGGTGGGAAAACACTGCCACCCAGGTGCCAGTACTGGACAACAGTAGTGAGCACACCTGTGGGAGTTGTGCCCAGGTAAAAGAACTCGTCCATTTAGTGACAGAACTCCAGGGGAGGTTAAGTAGGTTGAGATGTCCAAGGTGAGGAAGGTCAGGGTGTCCAAGAGAGGAAAGACTTCTGGAATCACAACCTACCTTCCCTGAGACAGGCCCAACAGGCAGACAGGATGCAAGATACAGAGGATTCCTTATCCTCTCTCCAATGGGCTGAGTGCAGTCACTTCAGGGATAGGGGTCTATGGCGATTAATTCCTGCGCAGTGTCGTCTGTGACACCACCAGCTTTACTTCAAAGTGAGGAAGATTTTAGGCATGGTGGAAGGCGAGCACTCTGAGGATTACCTGGTGGACACTCACACCACCTCTCTCTATCTGGTGGGTTCAACAAACAGCGCTGTGCCATCTGCCCCAGCATATAACAGCCACAAGTTCTGGAGCAGTTTGTCTCCTGCTGGACTTTCTGATGTCATGCAACGGCATGATAACGCAAGTGGAACTGAACTGAATGCAGAAAATGCTTCATCTAGGTTGGATGTTGTGCCAAGGTTAATTCAGCCAATGCCTTTCATCTAATACTGCTTACATAAAGGAAAAAACACTGATCATTGTCATAGGAGGCTCTCTTCTGAAGGGAACAGAAGGCCCAATATGCAGACTGGACCCACTTCTTAAACAAGACTTGCTATCTCCTTAGGGCTCAGGTTAAAGATGTGAAGAGAAACATTACAAACTTGGTATTGCCTTCAGATTACAATCCATCATTGATTTTTTATGTAGGGAGCAAAGAAGTTGCAATAAGCAGTCCAAGCACAATCAAGACAGACTACAGGGCCTTGGGACAACTGGCTAAGGGATCATAACACAAGCATTCTCTTCTATCCTTCAGTTGCCAAAAAGAGAAAGAAGATCTCTACCTGGCTCCAAGACTTATGTCAATAGCACAATTTTAGGGTTTTTGTGGTTTGGCCTACACAATATCAAGCCTGCTGGTGACTTACAGGATACATCTGTCTCATGGAGAAAAATGTCTTTTCACAGGACTTAGCAAGGCTCATTGAAAGATTTAAACTATACTTGAAGGGATAAAACTAGGGTTTCTAGTGATAAGCGTAGGAGCAGTGCAGCAATGTTTGAGGGGCGGTGTGCTAATGAATTCTATCAGACTGCCATCTCAAAAGAAGTAGCAAATAGAGACCCATGAGGCAGCAAAGATATAAGGATTATCGATGTATTAGAAACTACAGAAGCACCTGAGAACGGTCTTGCAGTAATTACGCCTTCTTCTCCCCAAAAATGTGGCAGGATCCGTAGTCCAACTGAAGTGAATCTACACCTAGGCAGCAAAGAAGAGGAGCTGTAAGTCATTGTGCTGCAGGAAAACTGTGATATAGTTGTCATCATGGAAACACTGTAGGATGACTTACACAATGGGAGTGCTGCAATGGATGGCTATAAATTCTTCAGAAGGTACAGTCTAGGAAGGAGAGGCGGTGAGGCAGCCTGTATGTTAGGGAGTCTTTTGACAGTCTAGTGCTTGATGATAGTGATGATAGGGTTGAGTGTTTATGCATAACAATCAGGGGAAGGCCAACAAGGCAGATATCATGTGTTACAGACCACCCAACCAGGATGAAGAGACAGATTTAATATTCTATAAGCAGATGGAAGAAGCCTCACAATTGCTAGCCCTTCTTCTTGTGTGGGACTTCAACTTACCTGACATTTGCTGGAAATACAATACAGCAGAGAGGAAAGAGTCTAGAAGATTCCTGGCATGTGTGCATTATAACATCTTGACATAGCTGGTGAGGGAAACACCTAAGGAAGGTGCCCTGCTGCACCTATTTTTTGCAAACAGAGGAGGACTTGTGGATGATCTGATAGGGGTTATATTCTAACAACCTCTTAGTTTAGAGATAAACTGTTTATTTCAAATTTCAAATATTACCTTTATCCTTGACAATGAAAATTTGCTTGTCTACTAATTACTAAGTAAGTTATGTCTTCTCCAGGAATAAAATGTTTCTTTTCAAACATCAGGTCCTAAGCTTTTTCCTTTTTGTGTACCTATTGCTTTTTTGTCACCTTTTTTATCCCTGGCAGACTGGATCTTTTGCCACATAATCTGCTTCTAATATTTGTTCCTTAATTTGTTGTTGACAAAGCTTGGAGCTTTGGGCTTTTTTTCTGTGTTGTACATTAATAGAAACAAATAAACTGAGAAATGCTGTATTCATTTTATTGGTGATGGAATAATTATGAAGGATGACAGATAAATATTATGCCTGTACAACATAAGTTACACACAAAAACCAAGCATATAATCCATAGATACATTATTTGTTAATGTGAGAAATCAAGAGTACATTTCAGCATATTATTAAAATAACTACTCTGGATTTAATGGTACCGCATATCAACTCAGATAATGATTTGAAATAAAAATGTTTATTCTTTCTCCTCTACTGCTATTAAATATATACATTTATAAACAACTGGTAAATTAGTTGGCATTTGTGATGCAGCAGAAAATGACTAATCAAGAATGAAATGTTTTTGAGTAGTCAGTTTTCTACTTGACCTCTCAGATTCTCACCTCAAGTACAGTCATGTCCATGATACAATACTATCATGGAACAGAAGCGTATTTTAGTTGTCAGAAATGGGTAACACTAATAATCGCTATTCTTGCTGATATCAGATGTATCCTTCACCTCTTGCATTCATTTCTATGCCTGCTCATCTTGCTCTAGGAATAAAAGAATTACATTTTAGCATTCCTGGACTCCTTGGTAGATCTACTAAGTCACCTGCTAAAAAATTCATTAAAATTTTAAGGGTCTGTTTCAAATGATCAAAAGTGAGGAATACCATAACTAAGTCAGAAATGTAGTATCAATTAAGCATGAGGTGGACATTAAACATGCTTTAGACTGTGCATATTCTGCTTAGATACTGGAGCAAAAAATAGAATGTTTCTGCACTCTGCACTTAGTGAAAGAGTACTATATTGCTTTATGTTTGGTTTAAAATAAACTTAATTAAAAAAATTTTAAAATTCTTTCTTCTGACAAAGAAAATTCTGTCATAAAACCATAGCTGAACATAGAAATGGTTTTGTCTTTTTTCTGTGTAATAACATATGAAAAGAAAACAAGAGAAATTTTTTCAGAGAATTTTCTATTTTTTTTATGCTATTCATACTCTGAAGACAAAGAAAGCACTACACTTCATGTGAAAAATACCATCTTATGTGGAAATACTCACATAAAGAAGCAGTGAAGTAAGGAAACACATAATCTATACTGCTGAAGCTTTATTCTTTTCCTGTAATGCTAATATATAAATGAAAATTAAAATTTTAAAATAGTTAATGCTAATTAGTTTAGCTCTTGAGGAAGATACTGCTCTGTGACTGTACTTTCTCCTATATGGCATCCAATTAAGGGTTTTTGCTGCTTTCTCTACGTCAACATATAAATAAGGGACATTGAACATGAACTTATTTTAGGAAATTTTAAATAAAGGCAGGTTTTCTTAAAAAAGTCATGGACTATATTTTTATGTATCAATGTTTATTTCTGGTGTTCTACACTGATCTTTACTGTTAAATATAAAAATGTTACTAAATAAAAGAAACATCCTTCCTAACCTACTCTTTAAAGCAAGAGAAATAATTCAATAAATCTAGGGAATACAGAGAAGTTCTGACCTACCTTCTAGAGGATTTCAAAACAGAAAAACACTCACTGTATTTTATTTTTGTATGAAGTTGATGCCTTTAAATGGTTAAGCGAGTAAAAGATATCTTGTTGCAGTATGAAAGGGTGATAGCTCTACTAAGTTTAGACCTACTGTGTTATATGAGTTAAACGATGTGAAGAAATTAATGGTGTGAGTGGAATTCCGGAAAAGCCAGCTGATTATTTGTAACAGTAACTATCGGCGGGACAGGGAAAGGTTATTATGGCATTGCATGCACATCTTTTGTTCACTAGCAGCCCACTCATTCCCATTTTTTTAAATGATATATAAATTTCTTTTATCCTACACATCACACATCTCTATCTCAGTAGGAACTGGAACTCATTATGGTGTCATTGTCATCAGTGATGTCACACACAGAGGGCATTGAGCTCTGTACCATAACAGCAGCTGCCTTTTTCTTTCAAGTTAGTCTGAAAAACATTTACATATGACTTAGTTTTAATGGCTGTACAAAATAAGGCAGTGAGTTTTAATGCTTGTTTTCAATAGCCCAGTACACCAGAAGGCTGTCAGCCATGTACTTTGGGGAAGGTCAGTGGGTCTGTTAGAGAAAGATGCATTATATTATTTGTTAATACTAGTGTCATGGACAAATTCCTTGTACGGGGTACGATCAGTTCCTTAGTCCTGCTGGCCACACTATTCTTGACAGAAGCCAGGATGCCATTGGCCTTCTTGGCCACCTGTTCACGTTGCTGGCTCATATGTAGCTGACGGACAACCAGCACCTCTAGGTCCTTTTCTGCCAAGGAGCTTTCCAAACATTCTTCCCCAAGATTTTGCTGAAGAAATAGTCCCACAGAAAACAATAGGTTTCTCTGCAGGTAAACAGGAATTCTTTTAAGAAAGGGAACATAGTAGAAAATGCCCAGGGAATCTCTCATTTTTCTCACAGACAAACTGAATGTTTCTGGATTGCTCCCTGTCATTGTGTTAATGTGCCTTGGTCTTGACAACATGTGGAAGACTTTCTTTGTTCGTGAATGACTGTTAACTTACTCTATGTTTTTATGCTAGCATCAATTACAAATAAAATAAAGGGAATGGATCAGTGTACAGTGTAAAAACAAGTGACTAGGAGATGTTTCAAGCTAATGCTCATAAGGTTTTTTTATCAGAGATACCTGCTGTCTGAATATCCCCTCCATCCCAAAGGAAATCCTAAAAAGTCTAAAATATGTGTCTGATTAGAACATTTACCCCCTGCTGCTTCTTTAGATTATTTCTGATACTACAGTGGTCTGGGTATTATAACCTTTCAGCTGAAAATTTGGTTCTAGTATAAACAAGAAAAACATTGTTGAGGTTGATCACTTGTACATCCAAGTTTCAACGTAACTTGTAACTAACAGTATTATTCTAAACATATTCTGATTTATTTACTGGCTTTTGAGAAAGAGGTATAGGTGGGCAGGGGAGAGTTTTTTCCTAGATTCATGTCTAATATACTTATTTATTACTTTTGTTTACAAACTCTTCTTTGGCAAATAGCCATTCCTGTAATGACTGTCCTTTTTTTTAGGGATTAAGGAACAGTAACGGACAGAGTAATGTTATTACAGGTGGTTCAGGTGATGTTTTATCCATTAAGAGCTTTTCATGCAAGAAAGATGTATTTATGAAAGTACTAGATTCCAGTATGATTGTAACATCTAGTAGTAGCCATTGTTATTATTTCTTTTCTGCTGTTATCTTCCCAGTGTCCCAAGTACTCAGGGATACCTCAACACTGCATGCTCTTAATAAAT
Source organism: Egretta garzetta (assembly GCF_000687185.1). NCBI lineage: Eukaryota > Metazoa > Chordata > Aves > Pelecaniformes > Ardeidae > Egretta > Egretta garzetta. The sequence goes on from NW_009260809.1 coordinate 207,155, forward strand.
TCTTGAGAGAACTAATACTATTAAAATTGAAGACCTACTGGTCCAAAGACAAGTGCTCCAGTAGCTGGGAGCTACAATAGGATTATCTCAGTATACTCATGAGGCCAATCTCAAAATATTACTCATTACATCAGTCATTATACTACTATAACTAAAAGCAAATCGCCAGATGTTGCCAATTTCGGAGCTGAGATTCAGTTCTGGATTTGAGCGGTCCTGACTCCAAACGTTTGGCCTTTCTGCAGGTAAGAGAAGCTTAGAGGCCCAGGGTCTGTGGGTCTTTTGATAGGCTACAGTGGCATGGGGGAACCCAGCCCCATCTTCAGGTTCTGTGCTCTTTGGTGTGGGAGAAATCGCTGGATGTTGGCAATTTCAGAGCTGGGTTTAAGTCGTGGACTGGGCTCCCCTGACTTCAAGCGTTTCACTTTTCAGCAGGTAAGAGAAACATAGAAGCCCAGTGTTTATGGGGTATGTTATAGTGCCATGGAGACGCCCAGCCCCAGCTTTGGTTTCTGTCACTTTTGGTGTGGGAGAAATCGCCGGACATGGGCAATTTTGGATCTGGCATTCAGTCGTGGACTTGGGTGGCCCCAAGTTTCAAAGTTCGGCCTTTGTGCAGGTAAGAGAAGCTTAAATGCCCAGGGCTTCTTTGTCTTTTGGTAGGCTACAGTGGCATGGGTACACCCAGCCCCAGCTTTGGTTTCTGTCACTTTTGGTGTGGGAGAAATCCCTGGACATTGGTAATTTTGGAGCTGGGATTCATCGTCATATTGGGTGTCCCTGACTTTGAATGTGGGGCCTTTCTGCAGGTATGAGTAGCGCAGAAGCCCGGGGTTTGTGGGGCTTTTGGTAGAGTACAGTGGCATGGGACATCCAAGGCCATGCTTTGGGTTCTTTCCCCTTTGTTATGGGAGAAATCACCAGAAGTTGGCAATTTCAGAGCGGGCATACTGTCATCATCTTCGGCGGCCGTGACGTCAAACATTTGGCCTTTGAGCAGGTAAGAGAAGCGCAGAGTCCCAGGGGTTTTTCAGCTTTTGGTAGGCTACAGTGTCACGGAGCATCCCAGCCTCAGCTTTTGGTTCTGTCCCCTTTGGTGTGGGAGAAATCGCCGGACTGTAGGTAACTTTTTCGGGGATGATGTGGAGCTGTTTAATACAGCAGTACACTAGAGGTCATGAAAAGGACAAGCCAAGGACAGAGCGATAAAGAAGCCAGCAAAGAGGAATGTAGAGCTGATAAGAAGATGCTCCAGGCACTGAAGAGACCAATAGAGACTTGCATGGCCAGCGCATGGACAGGACCAAGAAAACCAATTATAATCTAGTTAGATATTCATGTTAGCCTCGTGCAGCGTGTACTGTCTGCCTAGAAGCAATATATATCCTGTGTGATCACAATAAATGGATTCCAATTCCATTTCCACCTGCACACTTACTCTGGAGTCCGTGCCTTCATTCCTTCAAATGGTGACCCCAACGTGATTGGAGGGCCAACGCTGCACGAGCGTCCGGTGGGAACCCAACCAAACGAGGCAAGCCTGCAGCAGGCCTGCAGCTTTGGAGCAGCAATTTTTGTCACGGGACATCACCTGACAGGACAGGAGAGCGGTTGGGCATTTAAGATGGAAGCCAATATTTCAGCAGAAGAAGCAGCAATTGTAAAATGCTAACACACCTATTGGTAAAAAGGGAAGTGAAATATATTCCTTTTAATATAAAGTTATAACTGAAGTTTATGCAGAAGCAAGGTGTTCCCATGGAGATTTCTGCGGCATTTGATGTAAAAACCTGGGAGAAAGCTGGGGAAACGGTATGGGAGGCAGCATCCAGAGGGGACACTAACTCTGCGGAGGTGATGACTACATGGCGCCTAGTAACTGAGACTTTAAAAGCATGGCATGCTAAAAAGAAAGTAGAGCATGCAAGAAATGAGAGCATCCCGCCGCTCAGGCAGTAATAGCTGCAGAGCAGTCAGAACCAGAGCCAGAAAAGCCACCAGAACAGGGCAATTTGATAGACCTGAGTAATGATCAAAAGGGAGCCTGTGAGCCTCTGCCGTTAAGCCCTGCTCCATGGACCCTCTCTGCACCCGTCCTGTCTTCCCACCATAATGCCTCCCTGGGAGGTCACGTATTTGACCCACGAGAGAAATGGGAGCAGGTGCGCCAAGAATCATTGAAAGAAGGGGACCCCTTAGGGATGGTTTTTCCTGTACAAGTACGACCTAACGGTTTAGATGAGTATTCCCCATTTCAATGGGACTTGATAAAGGAATTAAGAAAGATGGTTACTTCATATGGACTGCATGCACCCTTTACTCAGTCGTTGTTAGAAAATGTTATGACTGGTCAGCTTTTGGTGCCGTGTGATTGTCGACAGATTGCCGCGATGGTCTTAACAGCCATGCAAAAATTGCTGTGGGAACAAAAATAGAAAGAGAGCTGTGAAGCGACTGCCTTGGCTAACTTAGAAAAACAACCCGGTGATCCGCTTTATGCAGTCGGACTGCCCCACCTAATGGGGACGGATGAATTTGCAGATCCGAGATTGCAAGCCAGGCTCAATGATGCCATCTTGCGACAGTCTACAGCATTGGCCCTCCAGGCCATAATAAAATTACCTGAGGCTGGGAGAATTCAGCTTGCTTTTACCAAAATTAAACAACAAATCAACGAGCCTTATATGCAGTTTATTGATAGGCTGTGAGATGCTTTAGATAAACAACTTGATAATCAGGAAGCAAAGGAGGCTCTGATACCAAGACTGGTGGTGGAAAATGCAAACATAGACTGTAAAAAGATATTACAATCATTGCCTTAATTAATTAATGCGTTAATACCACGTTGGTGCAAATGATTGATAGAAGTGTGTAATCGTGTTGGGTCCATAGACCATCACACTGAGGCATTGGCCAGTGTTTTTGCTACAGCACTTCAAGCCGGGGGGGGGGCCGAAGATGTAACCGTTGCCAAGCCACGGGATATTTTGCTGCGGAATGTCCTCAGCAAGGAATGGATGAGGGACGTAGAGCTTCCCACCCGCCCCCAGCACATGTCCAAGGTGTGGTAAGGGGTGGCACTGGGCCAGCCAGTGCCAGTCGAAGTTTAACGCAGGAGGCCTATCCCTACAGCCATGACAGGGAAATGGGAAGCGGAGAGCGGGGCAGGGCTGCGCGATGACACAAATGCCCTGGCCCACCAACATGGGCGGGCTGACCTCGCAGAATTCACCCCGAGTGATGATGACCACCGAGCTTCAACTACAGCCAAACATTGCTCCCATGACCCCATCACCCCATCACCATGGGCTCCCTCACTGCCAAAATCCGAGGAAGCGCGGGATTGGATATCTCCACAATAAATGATTACACCCTTTGGGACACTCAGGTTCATAAAATACCACTGAATGTAAAGGGGCCAATAGGGAAAGGATATAGTGCTCTTTTATTAGGGCGATCTAGTACCACTTTATCTGATCTTTTTGTAATGCCCGGAGTGATTGATGCTGACTATGAAGGGGTCATACAGGCCATGGTATGGATGCCCTCTCCACCCATGCTCGTACAAAAAGGAGTGAGAATCACGCAGCTAATACTATTTAAAGCCATGGTTCCAAAAGCAGAGGAGCGCGATTGGCATGACGCAGGTTTTGGGTCAATGGGGCCCCCGGAAATCTTTTGGGCCTCGACCATTGCTGCCAAAAGACCTACATTGACTTTAACATTTCACCACCCTGGTGCAAAGCCATCGAGCGCACAATTAACAGTATTAATGGATACAGGAGTGGATGTCACAGTGATTGCTCACAAGGATTGGCCACAGGGATGGCCGTTGCACTCAGTTACACAAGGCCTTGTAGGAGTAGGAGGTATATCTAACACTTTTCAAAGCTGACACATGCTTACCATTAAGACCCATGAATGTTCAATTTACAACATCCGGCCATATGTTGCCCTCATACCTGTCAGTATCTTGGGGAGGGACGTGATGGGACAGGGCGAATTTACACTGCGCTTCCTGGAGAATTTTCAGTAGCGGCATTGACGGGCAACCGCATACAAAACACCTGGAGGATTAACACCCCTGTGTGGGTGAATCAATGGCCGCTCCCTGCGGAAAAGGTCACTGCTGTCCAAGAACTGGCAGAAGAACAATTCAAATTAGGGCACATTACCCTGACAACTAGCCCTTGTAACTCATCAGTATTTGTTATAAAAAAGAAAAGCGGAAAATGGTGGTTACTCCATGACCTGCGACAAATTAATAATGCCATAGAATACATGGGAACCCTCCAGCCCGGATTACCTTCTCCTGCAATGATCCCACGAAATTGGAATATCGTCATAATTGATTTGAATGACTGGTTTTTTTCTCTTCCACTTCACCCCGATGATGCTCCTCGATTTGCCTTTTCAGTCCCTAGGATTAATAGGAGTGAACCCATGGATAGGTATCATTGGACAGTATTACCTCAAGGAATGAAAAACTCTGCCACAATCTGCCAAAAATATGTAGCCGAAGTGCTGCATCCCATCCGAAAACAATACCCAGGGGTGTACATATGTCATTATAATGACAATATATGATTATCCAGTCCAACAGATAATCTGACACAAGAGGTATTACCCATGTTACAACAGGAATTGCAAAAATGGGGACTACAGACTGCACCTGAAAAAATTCAAGTAACAGCGCCTTGGAAATATTTAGTCTGGAAGATACTGCGGCAGAGCATCCAACCCCAAAATATAGCCATCACAAGAGAAGTTCATACTCTGAACGATGTCCAAAAGGCAATATAAATTGGATCAGAACTCAGTGTGGAATTGATAACCACATGCTAGCACTCCTGTTTGAACACTTGAATGGGGACAATGACATCAATGCACCCCGACAGTTAACTAACAACACAAAAACAGCACTTGACAGAATAGAGGAAAAGATCTCTGCCCAGCAATGCCAGCGGTGAGCCGAAAATTTACCCCTTCAACTCTACATTTGCAACCAGAATCCACAACCCATGGCTATTATTGCGCAATGGGATCCCAATGCAACAGACCCCTTACTTCTATTGGAGTGGGTGTTTTTGCCCAGCCAACCCTAAAAGACCCTTGTGACCCGCATCGAGATATTTGCGGCCTTAATTAAGAAAGGCAGAACAAGAATCATTGAAATGGCCAGAGAGGAGCCAAAAAATATTGTCATCCCTATAATCAAAAGCTATCTTGATTGGTGTCTCAAAAATAGTTTCAAGCTGCAATCTGCACTTGCAGGTTTTGATGGCCCTCTAGATATACATCTCCCGTCTCACAGAATGCTCACCTTTTATAATAATTTACAAACTGAAAACAAACCTTTATGTTGCTGGCAACCAGTCCAAGGACAAACTGTATTTACCGACGGATCAGGGAAAATGGGAAAAGCAGTGGTCACATGGGAGCAGGGGGGACACTGGCTTCATAAAATAGAAAACATACAGGGCTCCCCCCAAATAGTAGAATTGCATGCAGTTGTAATGGCATTCAAGCAATGGGACCAGGTTCCACGGAACATTGTATGTGACTCACAGTATGTAGGGAATAGTGCAGCGAATTGAAAGGTCCCAGATCAAACACATCCAGAATGAAGTATTATTCTTAAAATTTAAGGAATTGATGTTTCTCGTCGAATGATGCACCCACCCATATTGTGTACCCATGTCAGGAGCCATACAACACTACCGGGATTTTTTGCCGAAGGTAACACTCGAGCCGATCACCTGGCTAATGTTGCATTAAGGGTCCCAGTGCCAAACACTGTCCCAAGCTTGCACATCACATCAATTCTTTCACCAATCTGCAAAAGTACTGTCCAGACAATTCTCTATCTCTATAGGAGATGCAAAACTGATAGTCCAAACTTGCCGCAACTGTCATCGGCAATAAGGGCTGCTAACTACAGTGAATCCTAGAGGTCTCTCTGCGCTCCAAATTTGGCAAATGGATGTCACTCACATTCCGCAGTTTGGAAGGCTGAAATATGTCCACGTGTCCATAGATACCTACTCACACGCGCTATGGGCCACCGCAATGACAGGCGAAACGACTCGCTATGCACAGGCACATTTCCGCACAGCTTTCACTGCCCTTGGTGTCCCTAAGGAGATAAAAACCGGCAGCAGCCCAGCTTATATCAGCTGATCAACACAGAACTTTTTCCATACCTGGTGTATTACACACAAAACAGGCATCCCACACTCGCCTACAGGACAGGCCATTGTAGAGCGGGTTCTCTGCACATTGAAGGACGTATTAGCAAAACAAAGAAAGGGGGAGGCACAGGAAACCCCGCAAAATAGACTAGGTAAAGCCATCTACCTAATAAACTATTTGACATTACTGTTTCAATTTGATGATGTACCACCAATCATTAAACATTTTCAATCAATGAGTTCTGGGCTGACACCCGTCCCTGCAGAAAAAGCAATGGTCATGATGAGAAACTTGAACACCAGGTGGTGGGAAGGACCATACCCATTAATAACTTGTGGGCGAGGGTATGCTTGTGTTTCTACAGGACAAGGACCACAATGGGTGCCCTCTGGTGGTGTGCGACCATGGCTGAGATCGTCACCCTCATCGCCCTCTGTAGCATCAGCGCCTCCTGGGTCTCAATCCAACCCAGATGAAATCTCTGGGTCACCCTTGCCAACGGGACTGGACAGACTCACATATGCCTGTCCTCAGCTGGCACAGAAAATCCATTCACGACCTGTCTTGTTGGAATGTCATTGGAGGAGAAAGTTTTCATAAGCTTGGTTAACAGCGCCTCGATAGGACATTTGGTTACAGGGGCGTGGAACCTCTCAGATGCAGGAAATGTCTTCAAAGAAGCAATGAACATGTGGGATGGTTAGGTAACGCACTTACCAACAGCCGTGTTAGAACCCCAGGAATCAGATATCCTGGAAAGTGTAAATGCACTAGCTTGCCTTAAAATTAACTATACGGGGACCAATCACACTCACACAGTGATTGACATTACGGCCTGATTGCCCATCTACCGTAACGAGTCATCATGGTGCAACTTTACCTTTGTTAATATATCAAAATCTACAAATGCACCATTGATGTTGCCAGCCGGAGTATTTCTTATTTGTTGTTGGCTAGCTAAACAGAATAATGTCACGTCTGTTGTGCTAAGTGCTCTTTTGACAGATACTGATTCTATTAGACATGCTATTTTGTATGGTGTTGGACTGGAGCTCCCTGACACCCAAAGAGGGGCTTTCTGGGCACCCCGAATTGGCTTTTCCTGAGTGAACTGGCTGAAGCGATAAGGATCCCTCTGATGGCTGGCTCTTCCTTTTCCAAGGGAAAGGGTTTGTCATCCCTCTGCAGAGTCCTGGCACCAGAATGCCTTACCCTGAAGGGGGATACCTGTTTGGGACACCCAAGGTCTCAGCCCCAGGCAGCACTGCACCTGGGATCTTCTCACAAGGTTTGGGCAGAAGGGGCAGTATGGAAGATGAGCAACACAGTAACAAAGCACTTGTGAACCTACTTGTAGAAGCCCCCTCACTGTGAGAGACTGGAAAGCCAACTAATTGTCTCAAAGCTTGCTTGTGTATGTGCTTGTCTGGTAAGATCAACATTGCTGCTGGCAAGGTGACTTGCGTAAGCTTGCTGAAGCAGCAGACCATTCTTGTGCTTACCAGACATCCAGGCGGGGCTGTCTGCCCACCAAAAACATGCACTGTTTACCACCACATAAAGTGCACGAACAAAACCCTGTCCGCCAAAACCAAAGCACGCAAACAGGGCCCGCCAAAAGTAAGGTGCGTGAAACATATGCACATCTGCTGGATTGTGCTCTATAAAAGACTGTGAAAACAAGCCACTGTGTGCACCCACCACCGAAGAACTGAAGACTGAGGACCAAGGGGATGCCACTGGATCCATGGTAGTATCTCTTGCACTTCTATCCCGACTGCTTGCTAGATTTCCTTCTTTTCTATCTTTCTTCCGTTTACTATCGCTGCATTCATATAAATACGTTGTTCGGATAAGTAATGAGTAAATTCCTTCGGTTAGCAGCATCTGACCTTGTTTGTGTCTTAATCTCACTCTGGGGATAACGAATCTCCCTGGCCTGGGCTTTTCCGGATTGGAACACTCACTGCTCCTGGCCCGCCCCCACAAAACCACACAGCATCATGCTGTGCCTATGGGGTACAAGCTGTGCCTGCCAGCCCAGGGAGGGTGCCGGCCCAGCAGGCCTGACCAGGACCCTTCTCCACAGGCCACTTCTCTGCAGGCTGAAGGCCGGGGCCCCCTCTTGCACCTGGAGGCTCCTATGCCTTGGCAGGGGCTGCCAGCTAGGCCCAGTGCAAGCACTGACAGAGAGAGCAGGAGGGTGCCAGGCTGGGCTGGGCTGGAGCAGGGCTGGGCTTGGCACCCACCATCTGTTCCTGCCGTAAGGACCTGGGCAAGGTCCAGGGCCTTCCCCTGAGCAGGTCCGAGCCAAGCACGCAGGCCCAGGTGGGCGAGGAGCAGCTGTGCCCCAAGGGTCCAGCTAGGCTGGGCTGGGTGCTCCCCCATCATCAGTGCTGATGTTCTTGGAAACTGGAAAATGGGGAGTAAGTTTGACACGCGTGTTTACTAGGGGCTTGTTCCCTGATCCTATCAGGGCTGGGGTGCTAGTGGGGCTTTCCCAGTGGCTGAGTGATGCTGTGCAGCTGTAAGCAGTGGCACAAATTGCTCCGGCGGCCAGCGTCTCTCTGCTGTAGCATGTCCCACCTGTGCAGTCAAGAGAGCTGGCTGGATTTTTCTGCAGCTCCAGCCTGGCGCTCTCTCTCCTTCCTGTGTCACCTTTTGTCATGACATAGTTGGGTCTGATGGGTTGGAGGTCTCCAGTTTCTGCCCAGTTTGGCCCTGCCTCGAGAATGGGAGCCAACATTCTTGGAGAAGATGTAGGGGAGGGCACACACAGACACAAGCAGGAGCCTCCTCTTTGGAGAAAACCAGGGAGAGACAATGCAGAGGGAAAAGGCCAGGCCAGTGCCCTTGAGACCACATTGCCTTGGGTCCCTGGAGGGGGATGCGGATCGGGAACGGGGCTGGGGAGGGCTGTCGGGAGAAAGTTCTTGCTAAAACTGTTTGAGGACCATGAGCAAGTTAAAGTGATGGAGAATGGGGAAAGCCTGCATTTCTGGGCCTGTGGGAGTCCTCAGGGTGCTGTCGTGTCCAGTCCCTGCCCAGCAGCATATCCCCAGCGTGTGAGAAGTCCTAATGGCCGGGCTCTATATGTCTCCCCTGGGGCTGATGCTGCCCCAATTTCTCATGGCGTTCGCAGGAGGACCAAGAGAGAGCATTGCATCCATCTAGGGGATCTTGCCACCATGAGGAGGATAAGAGCTCTCAGAGGTGAGGGGCTAGGAGGAGGTTGGGAGCTGATGCCTGCTGGAGGCAGTGCCCGTCCCAGCTGATGCCCTGCCCTCCATGGGGCAGCTGGAGACTGCTCAGAGGCAACCTGTCGTGGATGGCTCGTGTCAGGGCTGTGCAGCCCCAGCCCTCCTGGCCTCTCCTCACAAGGCCCCATTTCCATCCCCTGCCCAGCTCAGGGCCCCCATGCTGGACTCGCTCTGGCACGTCACTGCCGTTCTGGCACTGGGGGACCCAGAATGGGCCCAGTCCTTCAGTGTGGTCTTCCCAGTGGAAAGGGGAAGACTCCCTCCCCTCATCCCACTGACTGCCCTCTTGCCAGTACAGCCCAGCATGGGCTGTTAGTGCTGAGGGAGGCTGGAAGGATCTTTACCCCTCCCTGGTTCAAAGCCCTGCAGCCAGCATAATCATTTATTTCTTTTCTTCCAGCTCTCTGCCCATGCCTGGGTTCCCAGTCCAGACCTGCGCATCCTGAGAACAAAGGCAGGGCAAAGGTGACTGCCTCTGCAGCCATCACTACCTTTGCATCCACTGGCACGTCTCTGATAAAGCAGCTGCAAGACCATGAGGTGAGGTAGGGGGATGAGGGCTCCCATCCATGGTCCTGGCCTCGCCAGGTGCCATGGCAGAGAAGGAATCTTGCCTGACAACACCTCTGCCCTCCTGCAGGCACTTCATTCCCAAGCACCAATCCTGCTGCTCAAGCTAGACTAATGCCACTGTCCCCTCCCTCCTTTCCCCGGGAGCTCGCAGCACTCTCCTTGGGGAAGGCAAAGCCGCTAGCATAAACCCCAGCCATCTCTCCAGTGCCTTTGCCCAAGTGCCCAAGGCCCCTCCTTAGCTTTGATTTGGGAACTGTCCCAGTGCTGGGGCTCCTGCCTGTGCAAGGAGTGACACTGTGCAGGGTGCTCATGGTTTCCCCTCCTCAGGGCATGGTCTCATTCCTACGTATTCCCGTTCCTTGTCTGGCATTCCTCCTCTGACTTCTGCCATCCCTCGTCCTCAGGAACAACTTTCTAGGCTCCTGCACAGCCTTTTATCCTGGTGCCATGGAAGATCTTGCCATACCCCGTGGCTGTCTTGACTGATGCCTGCAGCTCATACCTCATGCCCGAGGCATACAGATGATTTGGGAGTCAGTCTTGTGGCTCCCTGGGAATGGGCTTAAAGCAAGTCCCATCACTCCCCTTTGTGGTCTGTCCCCAGGGTGACTGAGTGGAGACATACCAAGAGCTGGAGAGAGTCTTGCAGGGAGACGACGGCTGTTTGACGAGTGGTGTTGTGAACTGCCTGATAGCAGAGGCATCCAGTGATATGCGAACAGCCCAGGTGAGCTTCTTCTCTTTCAGGGCCTGCCTATTATTTGGGGAAATACAGAGCAGCACAGAGGTGTTCCTTGGTTATTCAGACCCAGCAGAGGTCCTAAGGGAGAAGCTCTGGGGACTTCTCATTACAGAGAATTTGAAGAGGGGATGCAGAGAGCTGTGCAAAGAGGCGGACTCAGGGTTGTTTCTAACTGAGCAAGAGCTGGGTTTAAGCTCAAGGTTATTTCTCCTGCCTTGAGGAAGAGCCATGGGAACCCACCAGCTCCACAGAGAGGCCTCAGGCGAGTCTCGACTCTGTGACAGTTGTTCCTGGCTTCACCGCAGAGAGGGAGAGGAGGCAGCAACACAGGGCTGTGCCAGGGCAATCCTCCCTCGTCTCACCAGGGAGCTGCTCACCTACCCCAGGATACAAGAGGAGGCAGCCACCCAGTCTGAGCAATGCTGCCCTGTGGGGTCTTGCAGGGGAGATAGGGTTGTTCAGTCTGTCCGAGTGCTTCGGCCTTTTTCTTGGGAGTGTAGCGCTTTTTCAGGGTGTGACAGATGATGTGAAGATGGCCACTAGTGATGTCCTGGTGGTTCTGGCCCTCTCCCACTTCCACTTTGCCATGTCTGAACTCCAGAGCCACTTGAAGGTCATGAGGAAGGTCCCTGATGAAATTGTGCTCCTCACCTTGGGCAAAATGGGCTGCAGCTACAGTACAGCACTCTTGGCCTCCTGGTTTGGGTAATGGTCTGTGATAATGGGGAAGGGATCCTCCCCCTTCCTAAATGCTCTGGGAACCCACTAGAGACAAACCCAGAAGGTTCTTGCCCCCTAGTGTCCTCCTCATTTCCCCAGAGGGCTTTCCTGTGTCCCCCTTGGGGAAAGCAGCCCTCCCCACACCCTCTGGCATGTCCCACATGGCCCAGCAGACCCAGCCTTGCCAGTGATTGACCCGAGTCTCCCGTGTCTCTCACTGACCCTCTTGGTCCCTCTGTCCCTGCCTTCTCTGCAGCCCTGCAGTGCATCCCCTTTGTGGGAATGACACTGCTTGTCCTGCGCACCGTGCTGAGTTGGGTGGGGAGTGGCCAGATTCTGCATGCCCTCTGCAGTGGTTAGTCTACACTCCTCAGTCAGGGTCCCAGGGGCAGGGGTGGCCTTTGATGCCTCCGTGTGATCTCAGAGGGAACATGGCAGGTGTCAGCCTGCAGTGACGTCGGGTCTTGGCGATCCCAAACTGCTGTGAGTGTGCAGAAGGAGTGGGGGAAGCCTGGGAGGTTTTTGTGGGCAGCGCACAGCAGTGCTGCGCAGAGGAACTCCCGGCTCCCTTCCCATGGCTTCTGTTCCCCTGCTTTCCTCTGGGGTTTAAAGTCCCTGCACTGAAAGGGCAAGTATGTGGAAGGGAAGGCCAGGGGCTGCAGTGGAAAATGCTGGAGGGGAACAGGCAATTGAGGAGGAAAAGGTGCAATGGCGAGGAGGAGAGAAACAGCGGGGTGTTTGAATCCAGGTACCTCAAGAGCACAGCTTGTCCTTGGATCCAAGATGTGTTCCTGGGCTGAGCCCTGCTGAGCCTGGTACTGTCCTTAAAGCAGGCTTGGGTGAGGGTGCAAGGAACCTTCCCTGCTGCAGACTCATGTGCTTGCTTTTCCTTTCTCCTGGTGCAGTTCTGGAGCAATGGTCAAAAGGGGTCAATATGTACTTCTGCAACCATACCCTTGCAATAGGGAAGCACAGCTCTGTGAAGACATTTACCCAGTCTTCCGTTACGCGGTGGTAAATTGCCTGGGCTCCGAGGAAGAGGTGAGAAGTGATGCTTCCCATGCTTGGGGCTGCAGCAGGGATGTTGATGTCAGTGGGTCTGTCTGTGCCCAGTGGGCTGCAAGTAGAGGAAGGGAAGGGAAGGGAAGGGAAGTGGTTTGGGTGAGAAAGCACCCCAAGCTGGGAGCCTGCCAGCACCATGCCTGGGTCTGGGGGCCCCCTGGAGGGAAGCAGCTGAGTCCTGGGACCTTTCTGCAGGGAGGGCTGGGGTAACAGCATGGGCAAATGCTCTCATTCCTCTGGAGTGAGTGTAAGGGACTAGAAACTTGTCTCAACATTGGTGGCAGGCAAGCTTAACCACCAAAGCCTAATCACCACGGCAACTGAGTGGGGCAGTTTCAGCCCATTGGGTCCCACCCCACAGGAATGTGTGGCCTGTTATCTTGGAGTACACATCCTCTGCGCATGTGCCCGGGCCCAGAGTTAACTGACAATGGGGAGGGGGCTTGGACCCCCTAGAACTTTCGAGCATACTCTAATGACGGTACTGGGCATGCGCCCCACTGCCGAGTGGGAGGCGTGGGTATGCAAAACAGTCATTGACTATGCAAGAAGACAACCCTATAAAAGGGGAACCAGCGGAGACCACGAGGGAGCATCCAGGAACATCTACCCTCCAGCAGATTTGAAGATACATCAGGCGCATCGGACCGCTCGGGCCGCACCAACCGCACAGACCGCATGGATCGCTCAGGCCGCTTGACTCCGTTTTGAGTCTTAATCCTGTTTCCGAGAATGTAAAAGGAACCTAGTCACGATAAAATATTGGAGTTAATCAGAAGTTAAGCCCAGCCGCCTCCAACCTCCCAGAATTATCTGAGGTCAGTTGGAAAGCAAGGGGGTTTAACCTCTGCCAAATTGTTCAACCCAATAGTGGATCGTGACAGTGAGCAGGGCAGAATAGAAAGGGAAACTCCTCCCAGTGGGAAGGACAGATGGAAGGGGATGCTGAGCTCTAGGCAGACCTTCAGCCCTCCAAGCAGAGCCTCTCCCTTCCCTCTCTAGGACAAGCAGGCTGTCCTCAGGGTGGTGGCTGCCATGACTGGGGTCGTGTTTGGATCCAATTTTTTTGGATGAGAGGAAGGCCCCCTTGCTTTCTAGCCAACTTCAGACGAGTCTGGGAGGCCAGGGGCAGCTAGACCAACCTCTCATTTCAGGTTTGATCCCTTCGAGCCAGATTAAGATGCAAACGAGGTCAGATGTCATAAGTCAACCTGTTTATTAACTGTTTGGGGGAAAGAGAGAAAGCAGCGATAGGAAAGGAAGGAAGGTAGGAAGGAAAGATGGGCAATTAAGTGAGAGTTCCAAACAGAAGAGAGCAGACAGTCACTACCATGGATCTGCGGTGTCCTGGGGGTCCGTGCTTCTTCGGTGGTGGGTGATCACACATGCAGGGTCAGTGGTCTCACAGGGTTCTCAGTAATCGCACAGTTTTTGGGTGTCTCCCACAAGGTCAGTGATCACCCAGGGTCTTTGGTGGGCTCCCACAGGGTCAGTGATTGCACAGGGTCTTTGGTGGGCTTCCACGAGGTCGGTGATTCTACATGGGATCTGAGATGGTGGCCTTTTATAGGCTGTGTGCCTAAGGCACATGCTTGTGCAGGCTGCCCTCAGCAACAACTTCACACCTGCACAGACTGCCCTTGGCAAAAACTTCACGCTTGCCCTGGCAACAGCTTCACTCCTGTGCTGTGCTTGCCCAGGGCAGCAGCATGCATCTCCTGTCTGAGCCCCACTCCCGTGACTGGGGTCTCACATGTCAACCACGTACACACATCCCCAGCCGGTTGCTGACACTTGATTGATCAAAAGGTGCTGTCCACGTGCTTCTCCCGTTAAGCAGATTGGTCCTTATGCTTTGCAGGCTTGCACTTCCTCCACTAGATAATGGTCAGCTTTACTTACTTCCAGATCTTTACTCTTACTTCAGGCATACAGTCTCCAGGATTCTAGGGCAAGAACTGCTTGAATCCTGTTAACTCTTCCCATCCCTTGCTGTCCTGATTCTCCTCACCAGACCATATGACGTCATGCTCAGTATATAAACTGGGGGGAGAAGGAAGGAAAGGGGGAATGTTGTGAGTGATGGTGTTTGTCTTCCCAAGTAAGCATTACATGTGATGGAGCCCTCCTTCCGTGGAGATGGCTGGACACCTGCCTGCCCATGGGAAGTAGTGAATGAATTCCTTGCTTTGCTTTGCTTGCGCGCACAGCTTTTGCTTTCCCTATTAAACTGTCTTAATATCAACCAAAGAGCTTTCTCATTTTTACCCTTCTGATTCTCTCCCCAGTCGCACTGTGAGGGGAGTGAGCGAGCGGCTGTGTGGTGCTCAGTTGTCAGCCAGGGTTAAGCCATGACAGCTTATGTCTGGGTTGGAGGTGGTCTGCCTGGGGACATCGCAATGGTAGAGTGAGCAAAAGAATAGCAATAAGAGTGTACATTAATGTGCCTAGACTGTTATGGCAAAGGCTGTCCAGCCCATCTCAGAGCAAGGAGCCGTCAGCAGCAGGCAAGGACAGTAATTTCCATAGCATTTTGTAGGTGCTTAGGGGCTGATGGGAGCCATCTGGAAGAGGCAGCTAGAGAGCCAGTTGAGCAGTGGAATCTTGGAGGTGTTGAGGCGTGTATGTGTACGGCTCGATGATTGCTTTCTGTACTTCTTTTAAGGGCAGGCTGTAGCTGGGCTCTAGGTGGTATTCCAAAGACAAAACCAGAGCTCTGGAATTGGGAAACTCTCGCTCTGCATCTGGGTGACTTGTTTGCATATTCATGTCTTTTGCAGATACAGAGAGATCAGATGCGCACCAAGAGAACCTGACAGTGACCTGTCCTGTACAAGAGGGTCTGCTTTTAGAAGAAACCAGACCAAACCAGCTGAAAGTGGCAAAGTTGCAACAAAATATTGCAAACTCTGCTAATAAATATGCATTAAGCATGCTTGCACAGGGGGTTCACGTGTACAGATACTCAAAAGCAAGTGGTAACAGGCAATGTCATGGCCAAAGCCTATACGTTATGTAAACTGTAAAAATGAATATGCGAATAGTCTTAAAATTGTATATAAAGAATAAGGAGTGTAACATGGGGTCTTTCTAGGGCTCCCAGCCAAGAGCCACCTTAATGCTGGCAATAAAAGGATGTTTAGCTAGAGTGTACTTCTGCTGCCTTCTTTCTAGTACCCATGCACAAACTAGAAGAGGAGAAAGATGGAAGCATATCCATTTCAGCAATGCTTGACCCTGTTCCACCTACTGGACTGTTTTCAACTCGTCCACTCCCTCATTACTCCATGAGTCTTCCTCTATAAACTGTGTCTTGACAGTTTCCAGCTCAGCCCTTTCTTCCCGTTCTTGAATCTGGCAGGCAGTCCCTGCCCTGGGTTTTGTTCTGTTTCTTGCAAGTGCTTCCTCTCTCTTAGGTCCTTTGACACCCTGCAACTTGCAGTGTTTGCTTTTTAATGGCATCTGATGACATTCATACATCATGTCTTCTGCAGTTCTTGGGAAGATTTGCTGTCTTGGGATCCCCTAATTTTTTTGGTGGTTTTTTTGTCATTTGTTTTGACATTTTATGGGACAGTTTGATTGTTAGGGCATTATTTGTTAGCAGCCCAACTTCCATGGTTTAGTAGTCTTATCCAAGCTTTCATTTTACTAGTTGACACAAGAAGTTCAGAGGACAGCAACAAGTATTTTATATTGTACACATCCATTTATGGTGGGAGGCTGTTGGAGCTTACAGTGAAAGCCCTATCGCAGAGCATGCCAACACTTGCTCCTGTTTTGCTGCTTGCAACATCTGATGATGTATGTCACACAGATCTCCCACAAGAAGTGTTTCTAGCAACATTTTTCTTACTTTTTTTCTTGGGTTTCTTGTTAATTTATGTGTCTTCTAAGCACCTGAGAGTATTGTGCTCTCTTAAGCAAATGCATACTGTTATTACTCAGGCACTCTAACTGGATCTCTTAAAATTTGCTTAGACAAAACAATACTGAAAGCATTTGTTTGAATCAAGAGATTCACTTTGATCCAACCTTTTCTTGCTCCTCACCCCCCACCATCACTTATTAGACAGATGTATAAATTTACTTAGGACATTAATTCCAGTGACTTCAAGATGGTTAGGTATGTACTCAGACAAGACTATGCAGTGCCTGAAATGTAAATGGCAAAAGTTACTCTTACTGAAAACATTTCTGATGATATTCTGCCATTTTATAATATGGTGGTCACACTGCTAATGATGGAATTTAATTTTGAATTGAAATGAAGAAAAGAAATTAAGAAAAATTTAAATTTATTTCTTCATGTAGGCCAAAGGCTTACAAACTAGAAAGCTGAGTCCCAACATCTGTTGAAGTAACTGTGAAATCAATTTTTAGTTGTATTCCTAAACTAGCTTCATTTAGCATACATCCCACACTTTCTAGACTTCTGAGAGTTTGCAGTAAAGGAAGATATGTTAAAAATATTAATATGCTGTTCATATTCTGACTATTTTGTCTCAATTAAGGGGGAAAAGGAGTCGAGAATCTTACCTAGATGTGTTTATCATCAAATGCTTTTAAAGTGCTTAACTTAGAATCGCCATAGAAGTTTTTACACTGTTAATAAATCTCATCTAAAATGAATACTGAAATTTCTCCCCTACCTTTTTGTAGTGGAGAGTGGGGGAAAAAAAACTACCCAAAAGCCCCCACTTAGTGTTGATCTGTAATACAATTTTATCTATTTGTATTTATAATTTCTGAGGGTTTGTCTGCTCTTTATAGAAAGGTTTGTCTTTTTTTTAGGACTGCACTACTGTGATTTTTTCAAGAAGCAGGAAGTGTATTTTGTTTTTACTTTGACTCCCTGAGGCTTTCAAATGTCTTTTATTTGAGTATTTGCTGGAGGCCCTGGTTTCCCTCTAAAAAGTCAACCCAAATGCCAACACAATTTGCTCATGAAAAGGCTTTGAGATGTAGGCATGTTACAGCACTGAAAAGCAGGAAGATCTCTTTATCAACAGTATTTAATAGACTGTTTTAATAAAGCACAAAGCTTTATAGGTGGTCCGTAGTTTCTGTGGGAACTGGAGTCGAAGCAGAGGTTTGCAAAATAATTTTTTATTCTCTTCTCTGTTTCATCTGGGGCTTCTCAGTATAAGATGAACCATAAGTTTTCTGTAGTTTCTTCTTCCTATATACTACTTAGGTCCTTTTTTCTCATTCAATCTATTGAAGAAGTCCAAGCCAGGGGAATATGGCTTCAAAGTCAGCTGTAACTGTAATACAGCTGGCTGTCCTGTTCCCCTAGATATCCACTGACTTGTCTTTACCATTCCTTCTAGGTTCTTGAGGTGTGAATAATCTAAACAAACATAGATGCCCTCACCTAAATGAGTCATTAGGCTCCTCTTCCAGTGTGAGTAAAGAAATAGGCCCCTCCAGATCCAGTTACCTCATTCTGAAGCAGGTGCCTGGAGCAGAGGCTCGAAAGGTACAATTCATACAGCCTTTTTCTTGATGCCGACAGCAAGGTGATTCTTGGGTGACTTAGACCTCTTTATTGTGATTTTTCTGAAGTGAAATGAATCCCATCCAGGGCGTCTATTCCCTTCTCTGCCCCAGCTGTGCTTCTGACCCCCCTGCTGCTTTTTTCCTCCTATTATATGTTAGAAATAATAATATAGATAATATATAGCATGTGATATTTAATATAATAATCTATTATAATGTATATATTTTATATATAATTCACTATAATCATATATAATTCAATATAATAATGGACTCTGCCTTCCTTGTCCAGCAGCACAGCTGAGGGAGCCCTCCAGGCTCTGAGAGCAGCTCTTGGCCTGCAGGTGCTTTGCACAGGAGCCAGGCTGGGCCCCAGCATGGGGAAGCTCATGTTGCCTAGCAGCATCAACCTGCCAGGGAGAAGCCATGATGGGCTGCAGAGCCCAGGAGTCATCCCACAAGAGCCAAGGGAAACAGCCCTGCCCAAGTTCTGCCAGCAGGGCTGGGCTGAAAGGCAGCTATCCTTGCAGAGTTCCCATTAGTGGGGCTCGGGCTCCCACAGAAGCTTTGCATCATCAAAGAGTGGAAGACGCTTCTCCACCAGCTGCAGAGTGATGGGTATGGCCTCCTCCCTCTTCGTATGACCCACCACATTTCTGAAGACAAACAGGATCTTCATCTTGATGTTTGTGTTGGCAACCTGCAGGGTCTCTACAATGTCTGGCAGCAAGACCTGCAGGTTTTTTGTCTGTCTGAAGCACTGAAATTCCTTTTAGTGAGATGGTGAAAGACCACCCTGGCAAAAATACTGTGGTCACTGAGCACCACAGGACCCAGGCTGTTCTGCAGCCTTGCCCTGCCTGACCCCTCGCTTGGGGTGCCTTGGGGCCCTGCCTGGGCAGGCAGGAGAGGGCTGAAGTGGTGTTCCCCATGGGGCAGGGAGGAGTGTGGTGGCAGGGCTGGTTTGGCCAGCTTTGGCTGCTGCAGGCCTGGCTGACCCGCCAGGGCTGGAAAATGTGGTGGGATGGAGGGCCCTGCTCCTCAGGGATGTCCTGAAGTTTTCCTTGGGTCTGGCAGCTAGAGAGTCTCCAGGGCACTCTCCCCAGAGGAGTGAGGGTGGAAAGACATGTATCAGACCTCCAGGCCAAGAGAGAACAAGCATCTGTCAAGGGAGCATGCATCCAACAAGGAACACTCCCCATTTGCTTCTCTGATAACAAAGCTCTGGTGTGTGTTCTCATCAGGAGGGAGAAACAACTTCTGTTTCTGGAAATCCCCATTTATGAAAGACTATTGACAGACATGGCTCTTTGATGGGACTGTTTATAAGCATGAGAGCTTACTCCAAAGCAACAGGAACACATTGCATGTCTTGGGAGGACACGAAGCAAGAAGTGATTGGAGAAGTTCCACCAACTTAAGGAGATTCTTTCTTTCCAGTACTTAACCAGCTATTTCTTGTGCTGTTTGGATGCCACAGGAACATAGACATGATCTGTCAGGTTAATTGCTGCATGCCCCTGAACTTTGAGCGTGATCATATGGAGCTGATTTTTTTACCTTTTCCTGGGGAGAGGGGATGGGTTGATGTGATTGAGAGTTGCCTGAAATTTGGCCTCCAACAGGAAAGCTCTCCCCACTCTAGAGATTAACATTGGTTCTATGGACTCCATGCTATGGCCTGGTAGAAATGTGGCTTTTTTGATACTCTTTTAGCTTCTCTGGACTTGAGCTTTCAAAGTACTTTCTTTGTCCATCCACCTGGATAAGTGTTGGCTTTGTGTCTGAAGAGGCATTGTGATGTTCAGGCCATGGGTGAGCACCCTGCCTGCGACTCTTTCCTAGAGCTCTTTGTTGTTTCTCTTGTTTTCTACCTCTCTGTGTGTCTGTCCTATGTTTAGATTACAAGCGCTTTAGAAAGGAGCTTTCTGCTGGGGTTTGCACAGCCTCACAGCTCAGGACAGCTGTGTCTGTGACCATCACAAGGTTTTCATTCTGCCTTCCCACAGAAAGCCAAGCCATAATACAAGGAGTTTGGTCTCACCTGTCCCCCAAGCAAAGCTAGAAATAGTATTATCATCAACAAGCTGCTATGGGACATAAAGGAAGCTTGTCAAGAAACAGTAGTGTCCTGCCATGTAGGCTTTGAACTAGCCCTGGTTAAGAAGCTGACCAGCAGGTTGTCACTAGAGGACACTCAGGCTGCAATGGTACACATTTCCCAGCATTCACATACCTGGAGGGAGATCTGCTTTGATGGCCCCATGCCGGAAGACATGGTGGGCCTGCATAGATGCATTTCTTGGACCTGTCAGTAATCATCTAGGGCAGAGGACAACAGCACAAAAGCAGTGAAGTTCTGGCCATTTTCTCAAGTCAAAGAGACAATTTCACAAGGCATTGCTCTCCTTAACAGCTGCAGAAGTGCCAGCTGTCTGAAAACATCTATGGCTCTTTCAAGGGGTGAGCTGATTGTTTAGTACCCAGTAACACAGGGCAAAAGGACAGCTTGTTTGTCTTCTCTAAATGAATGGCTGGAGAAATGTTACTAGCTTGGTCCTGTGATCTTGGTGTTTGTCTTGGGCAAGTCCATGGACGGGATACACTGGAGCCACATACTTCCCATTCCTGGTCATGGAGGGCTCCACATAGTAATGAGGACCTGGAGAACAGCTGTCTTTCATGGGAGGCTTTGCCCCTTTACATGTGTAAGCAGGGGCTTCGGTTTCATTGGGGTTGCATTTCAGGTAACCTGGGAAGAACAGCATATGAAAGGATGCCTGCATGAAACAGCATGTTTAAATCTCCTTTGTAACTGGAGGAGTATGAGTCCACAGCTTCATGAAACTCCCTTCATGGGGGACTTTTTCCTCCAAGAATAACAGAAGCAAGCTATACAGTGCTTTGTAGTGCCAAAGAGTAAATCTCTAAGCACAAATGGTTTTGCAACTTCATTGCTAAGTTAGCATAAAAAGAAAGTGGATCTCCTGCCAGCCTAGTTCCAGTGACTGTCAGGTTATTTTCTATATGTAAATGCCAGTCATTCTCTCAAAAGGTAAACGAACTTTATTACTTTTAATCCCACATGTCCAGTACTTCAGACTTGCAGTTCAGGGCCCTGACCCTGAAGAGTGAATCACGGGCTCTGTGCCCCACAAGGGTGTTTGAGCCAAAGTGACGCTCCAGAAACTTCTGAGATGCAAAACATGCAAGACAGATCCACACTTCAAGCTTCTAATGCAAGACAAGAAGCACTCAGTTGGCACTATGCCGATGAGTCAGGTTACCCGAGACTCTCAGGATGGCTACAAAGGTCTAAACTATGCACAAAGAGCAACAGGATGATCCAGACTTCAGCATGGACACAGAACACAGACATGGGCTGGAACTGCCCTGCCCAGACGTACATACCATGTGGAAATGACCGCGCGCCCCCTCTCTGCCCAAACTTGACTGATCCTGAACAGACATCTCCACAGCCTTGGCATTAAAACCCCTGCCTGTCTGACCCTGCAAACCCTCCTCCCCTGCCAACCACGCTGCACAAACATAGCCTCGGTCCCTCAGTTTAGTTTCCAGAGAGCTGGGGGGGCTACATCAGCTAACTAGGATGTTGCTGCCATCGCCCTGTTCCTCCTCATCTGCAGAATTGAGAAAGAAAGAGGGGGATGCAGACCAGCACAAAGAGATGGAGGACAAAACAGTGCAGGCTACAGGATGGAGCCAGAGCAAGAGCAAAAAAGGGTTGGGAAGCAGGACGGAAGCACAGTGAGAAGAAAAAAGGGAGAGCCGGCAGAGTGGGAACAGAAAAAAAGGGATGGGCAGCAGGCCAGACAGGTGGAGCAAGAAGAAAAGCAGGACATGGAGCGGGACACAAGAATAAGGAGAAGACAGGTACAGGGAAGGGGCAAAAACAAAGAGGGGAAGAGAGAGGGCCTGGGATTCGCCGCAGACTACAGTTCCCGGCGCGTGCCTTTGACCAGCATGGCCGACCGTGCCCCGTGCCGCAGGACTGCAGCCCCCGGCATGCCGCAGGGCGCGCCTTCCCGCTCTCTGCCCCCACGGGGACACCGTACCCCGCGCCGGCACGGC